>NC_051222.1:14687693-15025193 GCF_015220715.1 Pygocentrus nattereri | reverse complement strand
CACTATTGTTTAAAGGTTTGGATTAACTGCATATAAAATAACAGAAAATACTCAGTCTAATTATTGATGACAAATAACTCATCTATTTAAATCAGGTGTGCTGTGGGGCAGCAAGTCGAAAGCTAGAAGCTAAACTGTTTTCTTCTAACCAACTCAAATCAAATCATATTTACGGTCACATCACAAGTACACAGGTGGAAAGTGAGTGAAAATCTTAGGTATGTACCCCCCTTTTAGAATTTAAATACAAAAAAGAAATATGTAAATATCTAAGAAGATCATCTTTAAAAACCATTAGAAACTTGTCTTAACATCTTTTCAGTGGGGAAATTGAACCTAATCCAGAGCTTGTGATCTGCCTGTAGATAAAAAGCAACCAAGCATCCATGTGTTCTGTACATGGCAACTCAACCACAAAGAACTGGCTGTCTGTCACACTAAATTTTCAGTATTCAAACCTCAAGCCAGAAAAAGTGGATATGCTGGTCTTCCTGGCCAAAAGCAACAAGCCTGATTTTTTTTAGAAAACTCAGACTACTTAACCTACATCTTCTTTTCGTTCTATTTACCACATTCTCCCAACAGACTGCACAAATGTCACAGCCACAGATGGAGGAAAAGTGATCTTGCCCTGTAACTGCCAAAACATGACTTCCTTGATCAGCTGGCAGAGAGACTATACTATAGTGTACAATGATGACAGAGACCAAACAGCACTACAGTATCGTGACAGAACTGCAATCCTGGACAACAGCTGTTCCCTCATCCTGAGTCAAGTCCGCGCATCAGACGCCGGAGTGTACACATGCTACTATGAGGAAAAGACTTTTTTCGATGTGCATGTATCCCTACAAGTTACAGGTAAACAGAGACAAATGTTTGTGATTTCTGAATCTTATTCATGGTGACGTCAACGCATGTTAGTGACACATGTATAACAACTTGAATCAGGTGACAGTTGGGAAAGCACCACTTAAGAGATCTACCCTCTAAAGACAGCCTTTGCTCAGGGATCCTTAGGCTAACCTTACATGGCGAAACTTTCACGCAGCCAGTTGCGCAACATCATTTGGCAGCTGCATGAAGAAATTGTGCAGTTCATTACTCACTTAGTGTCAGAGAGTGCCATCGGAGTCAGGAACATGAGCGTAATAGTTGTTGATGTCTTGGTAGCTAAATTTCCCAATCCACCTTAAATGGCAGAAGTTCTGACACCTGAGGGGCCAGAATAAAACTGATGCTCCACTTAAGGTGGGACAAGTTGACTTCAGCTTCATATTTCAGAGGAAGTAGGAGTGGATGAAAATAAATAATTGCCCCCCCCCCCCTTCTTTGAAGGCATATGGTTCCCTAAATGTAAAGCCCAGCTATGAGGTTACTGACCTTTACCCTCCTCTGCTATCACTGCAGACTGGCAGGGTCGCCTACAGAGCACCGACAGTAGCCTGTTAATGAAGTAATGTTCTTTTTAAATTGAGGTTCCCTTTTCACACAGGAAGAGTTCCAAAAGGCAAGGTGATACTTGAAAAAAAGGGGTAGGAATAAAGATAAGATATGGGATTGGACCTTTGATTCCCAATGATTTCATAAGCGACCATAGCCTGCACCGTTTCGCTGCCCACCTGATCCAACTGGTGAAGGGCTTAACTGATGAGGCGAATCTGGCTAGAGCTGCAAAACAGTGCTGTATCATCTGACTAGTCTTTACTAAATCATATTTTTGAGAAACCTTGATTAGTCAGATGATACAGATGAGTCAAAGCATTTTACTTTGGCTGAACCTGTCTGTATTTTGCAAGTGCAGAGTTGGGCCTATAGAACTCCTTCTTTTGTGGTTGTATCATCCACCTTTGAATCCCACATGCCACACTGGAACAAAATAGCCTCCATGAGAAGGTGTTAAGTTGTGGAAGAAGGGATGTGCATCTTTCCATGCACAGTTCAGTGAATATTCCATTATCTGTTAATAACATTTCTATGAAAAGTGATCTTAAAAATAAAGTTATTAAAATTTTAGTGATCACAAAAACACATAAAAAGGCTGTATCCACCTTCAAAGTGGTGATTTATATTCATTAAAATCTTCCATTGACACCATAATTACAATGATATTTGGTTCATTTCCAACAATGTAATGTTAGAAGAGTTATTTTTCCCTGTTCCCTGCAAACGAGTGGGAGTGAGGTGGGAGTTAGAGCACCTGCAGGTGTCTTCCTCATCTAACACAGACTTGGTTAAAACAGTTATAGCTTTATGCAAATTGTATGTAAAATACACAATTTACATATGCAATTTCTGATTCATCATTAACAGATCAAGCCTATCTAAACACTGTCATTGGAGATTCAGTCAACAAAGATAGTGTACCTGTTAATGACGTCAGCAGATGTGCTGCTATCAGTCAGGCTCAAGACCTTAAAGGTTCCCCAAAGGTCACATTCACACAGTTATACAATGACCAAGTTCCAGATCCTGTACCATAGGCCACTGCCATATCTGACAGGATATATTGGAGATGGGAACAAGTCCTTATCTCAGGTCACAGCGTTCTTCTCAAAGAACATAACAACAAGCCTCAACGAGACAAGAAAGCCATAGAACTGTTCTAGTTGTAAGAACTAAATCCTTAACAAAAAAACTCTCTGTGTTCAGCCCTATTACTCGCCTCAACCCTGTTACCCAGGATTCAACCACCAGCCACTTTATTAAGCACCTGCTTGTTTGTACAGTCATTATCCATTAAATCAGCTCCACAGGTTCACTTTGCTCTACAGTTACCGACTGTAGTCCATCTGTTTATCTGCATACTTTGTTAGCCCGTTCTTCAATGGTCAGGACCCCTACAGAGCAAGTATTATTTGGGTGGCGGATCATTCTCAGCACCGCAGTGACACTGACATTGTGGTCATGTGTTAGTGTGTGTTGCTGGAGTTTATAAACATGTGGACAACTGCTGTCTACTCTGTTAATCACACCTACCTTGTTGGTCCACCTGGCTGTATGTTTTTGGTTGGTAGACAACTCAGTCCAGCAGTGACACTGAGGTGTTTAAAAACTCCAGCTGCACTGCTGTGTCTGATCCTCTCAGACCAGCACAGCACACACTAACATGCCACCCCCACATCAGTGTCACTGCAGTGCTGAAAATGATCCACCACCCAAGCAATACCTGTTCTGGGGTGGTCCTATGGGGGGTCCTGAGTACTAAAGAACAGGGGAAAAAATTGGGCTAACAAAGCATGCAGAGAAACAGATGGACTACGGTCTGTAATTGTAGAACTACAAAGTGCACCTATATAGTAAGTGGAGCTGATAAAATGGACAAAGCGTGTAAAACCAATGAGATGTACTTAATGAAGCTGCTGGTCAGTGTACATTTTCAGCAGGTTGCAGCACTAGAGCAGCTCTGTTTGCCGTTCACACGAACCAAAGGTGCTTGAGCTCTATTCTGGTGCATTCTGACCCAGTTTAACCTCTGCTAACCAAGGAATCGATTAGCTATTCATACTACTATCTGCAGGTGATGGCTTTATTCCTCTCCGTAAACAGCCAGCAATCAAGTGTACCAGGAGTCTGATTGATACATCACAGAAAGAAATGAGCAGTCTCCTCCAAACACATACCATTGTCCATTGACACTGCATAAGGCATATCTCAGAAAGAGTGGATTGGAGGAAGCATATGTTAGCCCTCGTCCAATTGTGCAAATATTGCAGGTGGTGATGATCATTTTCATCCAAAAAAGGAGTTCTAGGAGTTCGTTACATTCTAGGTTACATGAGTGCTTGTGGCAGGTTTTGTCAGTTTGTCAAATTACCTCTAAGGCAAATTCAATCTCAGGCCAAGATGAATTAGAGTTTTTAACATTTACAAAGTTTGATCATTAAAATTTCTTCATTAAGATTTCTATTCTCACATTGTCATTCCCTCTTTCTCCTCACAGCCAACTTTATTACAAGCTGTACGAACACATCTGGCATGTATCATTATAAGGCCATACATAAAATTCTGCCAACCTGTAGAACTAGACTAAAAGACTTTATCATTTCATTTAAACAGATCCCAGTAGTTGTAATTAAACAGCGTCTTACTGATTGACATGATTATGAGTCATGCTGCTTGTTTTTAGACTAAAATGTTGTTGAAGTGGCTTTCAGGCCTAAAACTAGAGTTTAACACGTTATTTGTGTTAAGCATTATTGCTTTGCATGGCACTGTATCACTTATCCTGGCATACAATCATTGGGAATCCCTGTGGTGTCCTGATTGCTAGCCTAGCTACTGAGCTATAAGTTAATAAATACAATGAAGCTACAGCATCATTGTAACTGTTATCTCGGTCATCAAGCACAATCAGCCACACTGTTGTAACCTTGTTAGCTTTAGCTTTTACCTTGTTCTTATCTGATGAGGCATATTTGTCCTTTGAGTAATTAATGACTAATGATGATTTGAAGACAGTAGCTGTAATAAGGTATTCCGATTCCTAGCAGTTAGCTGTCTAACCTACTCGCAATCAACCCACTCCCAAAAACTCTCAACAACTCTCTGCATGTTTTAAAGCACAAAGTCACTCAAGAGACTAGTGCAACATCACCTCTAGTGGGGAATGGAGACATTTGCATTTCAAACTAGGCAACTAGGGTGTATTTTTAATGGCATGTACTACTTACTTTGTGCCACACTAAAATACGCTGTATACTGCATGCTACTCTTTATGGTAGTAAACTGTTTAGAATCCAGTATACAGCAAAAGCCATGTGCCATACTACAGGAAAGGAGCGTGACTTGACTGTAAACATGAGGGACTGAGCCAATCAGACTGATCTCAGGATCTGCCCCACTTTTCTCAGCACTTTCCTCAGGCCTACAATTTTCCCCAGCCCTCCTATCACTGCTCAACAACTGCTGCTAGACGCTTTTCAGCTCATTTCAGATCAGCCATTTAGCTGTGTGTGGATATATTTTGGTCAAGACAGAGTGGAGAGCTTAGTTTCCAACTCATCCTCAAAGCCAAAAAATACATTTTTGTTCCTTTATTTACATATTGATTGATTGATTGATTGATTGATAAATCTGGCTTCCAGAAACATTCCCACGTTTGCTAAATAGTCAGCCATCTGACTTTCATTTAATTAGTAGTTAGTTATACGAGGTACTTTAACTGAATAATAAGTAATGTGAATCTGCACATGAGTCTGAAAAGCCAAAACTGTGAGGATTGTTTGATTAAGGCCAACTTTGTTAAATAACTGTTTTAACCACATTAACTTTATTAAATAGACAAAGTAAGCAAACTCACCTCAAGACTAGCAGACATGGCTGTAACTTGCTCTGAGGACACCGAGGTCTGGACCTCAGTGATTTCAGAAGGGTTTTTATTTATTTATTTTTATGTATCTCCATTAATCAGATTAAATATAGTAACAGCTGTGTTCTGATAATGCACAGGGGTAGAGCCATGGGTATCACAGGCCTACCCAATCACACAGGGCAGAGCCATGGGTATCACAGGCCTACCCAATCACACAGGGCAGAGCCATGGGTATCACAGGCCTACCCAATCACACAGGGCAGAGCCATGGGTATCACAGGCCTACCCAATCACACAGGGCAGAGCCATGGGTATCACAGGCCTACCCAATCACACAGGGCAGAGCCATGGGTATCACAGGCCTACCCAATCACACAGGGCAGAGCCATGGGTATCACAGGCCTACTCAATCACACAGGGCAGAGCCATGGGTATCACAGGCCTACTCAATCACACAGGGCAGAGCCATGGGTATCACAGGCCTACCCAATCACACAGGGCAGAGCCATGGGTATCACAGGCCTACCCAATCACACAGGGCAGAGCCATGGGTATCACAGGCCTACCCAATCACACAGGGCCGAGCCATGGGTATCACAGGCCTACCCAATCACACAGGGCCGAGCCATGGGTATCACAGGCCTACCCAATCACACAGGGCAGAGCCATGGATATCACAGGCCTACCCAATCACACAGGGCCGAGCCATGGGTATCACAGGCCTACCCAATCACACAGGGCAGAGCCATGGATATCACAGGCCTACCCAATCACACAGGGCAGAGCCATGGATATCACAGGCCTATTATAGTCAATCAAATTCATTGCGCTCTCCACCAAGCTCCACTTTATTTTCATCAGCCCTCTGATAACTGAGTTGCAAGCATTGCTCTCTGCCATTGCCTCTTGCCTTCAGTTCACTGTCAGTGCCCCAGCCCTCCTGTTCGCAACTACCATGAAACACTTTATATTTAAAAAAAAGTTAGCAGTTTCGGAAGTGTTTGTGATTCAGTGTGGAAACATGATGAGACTAACCAATCAAATAGTGACTCTCTAACAGCTGACCTGAGAACAGCTGTGCTTTGGTCACAGACATAACCGTCTGCTGTGTTTATCTTTGTACAAGCTTCTTTCTGCTATACTGACTTTATCCTGAGCGACTTTGAATTCTTGTCTAATTCCAGCAGCTGCTCAGTTTAGGCTATAGGCTCCATAGTTGGCCATGTTGGTGATTAGATGAGAAGTCATATTGTGTTACCTGCTCACAACATACTATAAGTTCATTGTTAACTAGCATAATGGCAATGCATCATCTAAGATAATTAAGAAATCAACAGGTACATGCCCTACATGTACATGTACCATGTCCTTTCCATTTGCTGTTGTTTGCTAGAGACAAGACTTTTATAATGTATAATATAATATAAAAATGATAGAGATAAAGAGAGAGAGATAAAGAGAGGTAAATGAAATAAAATCAACATAATTTCATTTAAAGGTTTCAGGTCCTGCACAGGGAAGCACTCCTTTGGCTTTTAATGCTTCATTCAGCCTAATCTAATTACCTCGTTTGGCACCACATCAAGGGTGATTTAATCAATTTTGTTATTGTAGGGACAGAACTATGATGTGAAACTCATATCAGGATAACGAGAAAAATACACTTCATCATGTACCTCTAATGAGATCCAAAGAAACTGCCCTGGCTTGTTAGCAACTTAAGCACTTTGATCAGCTTCTCTGGTTCGTCATATCAGGTTTAACCTGTTGGCATGTGCAGTGTGTTATGTAAGCCAAAATTCCTTATACCTCACCTATATACCCTTGATTTAAGACTCATAGTAGACCTCTGTTGTTTAACATATACTACATAGACACCAGTAATGAAAAGCATAAAAAACACAAATATTCTGAAGTCAGTGTCTTCATGGATGTGAACAACAAGAAGAACCTGGATGTCTATAAGCAAGATGTTTACAAAGTGTCGTCTGACAAAATTATAGACCCAATCCTCTGGTTCTTAGGAGTCATGTCCAGACAAGTTGCAGCCATCATGAACTAAACAGTGGAGACAAACTGGTGCAGTTTCACTGTGGAATCGGGGAGAATCAGACACAAATCCTGGCTTGTCGTGTGTCTACATGATTTGTAGTAAATTTCCCTGATTTCCCTCACTTTAACCCAGACTAGTGAGATTCGAGGAGATATTTTATCTTCACAGTTGAGACTACACTCTTAACAATAAAGGTGCCATAAAGAGTTCTTAAAAGTCTTGAATGACCAATGCTGAAAGGTTCCTAAGGAACCTTTGGTAACACTGTACTTGAATCTTGCAACATAACACTGACATAACCATGCACTTACAAGTCATACTGACTTAACAGTGTTATATTACTATCACCAGTGTCATGATAGTTTATGTCACATGCCAATTTTTGGCAACATCAAACATTAGAACACCTGTCATGACGATTAACAGTAAAGATATTCTGATACTGGTTTTTACTGGACACAGTCAGTCATAACAAGTGATGACAACAAATGACACCTACCATAAGATGTTTAGGGCATGCTTATGTCAATGTTATGGAGCAGCGGTCAAGTAAAATGTTACCATATATTTCAATAGATGTTTTATGAAGAACAACTCAGAACAAAGTCAGATACCACCCTTCATTGACTTCATTTCCAGTCAAAACAGTTTTTTTAAATAGAAGTTTTCAAGCCTCAGCAGAGAACAAACAAAAAAATAAATAAAATAGAATTTGTTTTCAATTTTTCTAAGAAATCTGCAGGAATATTTTTCCATTCAAGTTCAGTCTTAGAAGTTGGTTGCATTTTCTGCTTTCCATCATCCGATTAATCCCAAACACATTCTGTGACACTGAGGTTTGGACCCTGGGATGGGATTTTTCTTCTTTTTTTTTTATCAATTTCCTTTTCTCAGTAAGGGCTTCTTGACAGCTACACATCTCAAACCTAAAGCACTAAGTTGTCTTCTCACAGTGGAAAGACGGACAAAAACAACTGTGGATTTTTTCAGATAAGATCTGAGTGCAGCTTTTCTACTCCCTCTCAAAGCTGAAAGCTTTTAGTACTGTTTGTGACCGTTGTGGTGGTCTACCCAGGTGTTAGGGGTCCCATTTTCTCTATACCATTTAATCATTTTTTATCTCCAGTTTTTCTTGTTTTTTTGCTTTACCTTTCCTCTGTGCAGGTGGATTATCTTATATTATCTCCTCAGAAATATTAGTCACACTTTACTTGGTTAGGGTTAGGTTTAGGAGTAGGTGCATATTCTGTGTTGTAGTTAGGGTTAGTGTTAGATTTAAGGCTAGAGATACATTTAAAATATTCTTTCACAGTCAACAATAAGTTTCAGTGTATTTAATGTTAGTTAAAGACAGACTGAGAGTCTACAAAACATCTACAGTGGACCATCAATTAAAGCGTTACCTGAAAAATGAATGACCGGTACCTAATGGACGTTTTGATGGCAAATAACTGGAGGGTGGTCTCTGCCTTTTGCACAGAAATTTGTTACTTCATTTCACTTTCTGCTGAAGACTTTTGTGATATTTTAGGCTACACCTTTTAAGTCCAAACTAATTAAAATCAAATTTCCATCTTATTTTGGTAACAGCCTAGGCACTAGCATAAAAACAAAAGCTTATTTGTTGCTCAACAACCTTTTCTTATCATGAATCATCTTAAAACACTTCAACGAAAACAGTTTCAGGTACTTAAGAAAGTGACATTTGTGCCTTGACACACTGCCTGAGTCATTGGGACATCACCCATCCCTCATAATGTTTATTTTCTCCCCCCCAGTCCCTGATCCCCATGTGCAGGGACCTCAAGTTTTCTGGAGCGTTCCTGTGGTTTCTGTGGTGTGTGGCTCACTGGTGCTCCTTTTGATCTGGGTATCTGTGTGGATTATCAAACGGAAAAACAGAAAAAATGTAAGCAAACTAGTTCTTTCTGCCTGAACATCTTTTCAAGCCAAGATGATCATCAGTTACGTTAGTCATTCCAAAAAGATTTATGACTATTAGAGATGGGACAATACCACTTTTCCTCTTATAATACTGAATCCTCAGCTGATACAGATACTAATTCAAATAACGTTTTCTTTAAAAAACGTTTACATTAACTGAAGCTCTTCACCTAACATAACCATCTAAAAGTAGACTGATGAACTGAAGCCACACAAGACGAAACAGCTAACATCAAATGTGCGGTTTCAGGCTCGATTTGTTACAGCATTGGATCAGATTCATTCTTATGAACCTGTCATGATCTCGAAATTTTAGCTGATGAATGTTGTATAAATGATTGCAATTAATAATTGAATTGTCTTGTTTTGTTGATTGTATGCAACTTTGTACAAGCCTAGTGACCAAATTAGCTGATTAGCCATCTTGCTGTCATTACTTAGCAGCTCAAATATACTCTAGGCTGTTGTAGTTGCGTTCACACATACTCACACTAATGTCAATCATTACAGAAAATTATAGTCATGCAAAGCTACATGAGGAAATATAGGACAATAAAGCAGTCATTCAGCTAGCATGCATGCTACACATACTGGAATTATCCAAATAGCTATTAAATAAGCAAGCTGTAAGTTAGAATGTTTTTTGTTTTCATAAGCTCAATGATGACTTAAAGAATCAATACTGGATCCTTGATACCACTTTGGATAATTAATTATTTGTTAAATTCACCAAGACTTTGCCTAACCCTCAGCCTGGTCCTAATTTTAACCTCTGCTCAATTCCTAACCTCAACCCTGCAACTGTTTAGGATAAACTCAGTTTCACCAAATAGCTTGCCAACAATTTGAACATCTGTAGATAATCTATAGGGGGCTATTGTGTCCTATCCTAATGAAGTAAAATCAGTCTAATTCATTTACATATATTTTCTTCATACCACCAGACCTAATTCACATTCTGCTTGTTATAGCATGCAGCAATTGTGAAATCTAACAACTGAGGACAAAGACTCACCTCAAACAAAATGACTCATCTCAAATAATTGTGTAACAACTGTGACAGACCAGTCTAGAATTTTCTGCTGAAATCGGCCCGAAATCCATCAATACTGATTTGCCATCTCCAATTACAATATGTTCTAAAACGTTATAAGTGGTCAACCCTTAGAAGACATGAAGTATGACTTTGGTGTGGATATACTGTTCAAATGTAATAACTAGAGATATCTCAATCCATTTTCAATCCCACAATCAAATGCAAATTCATTCATGTTGAGTATCAGCTGATACCAATGCGATCTCATCTAATCTTCATGTTTTTATAGATAATACAGGTAAATTTAGGTTGGGTTTGCAAGGCTTCCAATAAATACTACAATAAAGGTACTTCATTTTTAAAATGTATGTACAGTGGGGCAAAAAAGTATTTAGTCAGCCACTGATTGTGCAAATTCTCCCACTGAGAAAGACAAGAGAGGTCTGTAATTGACATCATAGGTACACTTCAACGATGAAAAATCCAGGAAATCACATTGTAGGACTTTTAAAGAATTTATTTGTAAATTATGGTGGAAAATAATTATTTGGTCACCCACAAACAAGCAAGATTTCTGGCTCTCACAGACCTGTAACTTCTTCTTTAAGAAGCTCTTCTGTCCTCCACTCGTTACCTGTATTAATGGCACCTGTTTGACCTCGTTATCTGTATAAAAGACACCTGTCCACAGCCTCAAACAGTCAGACTCCAACCTTAACCGTGGCCAAGACCAAAGAGCTGTCGAAGGACACCAGGAAGAAAATTGTAGACCTGCACCAGGCTGGGAAGAGTGAATCTACAATAGGCAAGCAGGTTGGTGTGAATAAATCAACTGTGGGAGCAATTGTAAGAAAATGGAAGAAATACAAGACCATTGATAATCTCCCTCGATCTGGGGTCCACGCAAGATCTCGTCCCATGGGGTCAAAATGATCATGAGAACGGTGAACAAAATCCCAGAACTACACAGAGGGACCTCATGAATGACCTGCAGAGAACTGGGACCAAAGTAACAAAGGCTATCTTCAGTAAAACACTACGCCAAGAGGGACTCAAATCCTGCAGTGCCAGGTGTGTCCCCCTGCTTAAGCCAGTACATGTCCAGGCCCATCTGAAGTTTGCCAGAGAGCATATGGATGATCCAGAAGAGGATTGGGAGAATATCATGTGGTCAGATGAAATCAAGATAGAACTTTTTGGAAAAAACTCAACTCGTCGTGTTTGGAGGAAGAAGAATGCTGAGTTGCATCCCAAGAACACCAGACCTACTGTGAAGCATGGGGGTGGAAACATCAGGCTTTGGGGCTGTTTTTCTGCAAAGGGGACAGGACGACTGATCCGTGTTAAGGGAAGAATGAATGGGGCCATGTATCGTGAGATTTTAAGCCAAAACCTCCTTCCATCAGTGAGAGCATTGAAGATGGAACGTGGCTGGGTCTTCCAGCATGACAATGATCTCAAATACACCCCTCGGGCAAAAAGACTTAAAAAGCATTTCAAGGTCCTGGAGTGGCCTAGCCAGTCTCCAGACCTCAACCCCATAGAAAATTTGTGGAGGGAGTTGAAAGTCTGTGTTGCCCAGCGACAGCCCCAAAACATCACTGCTCTAGAGGAGACCTGCAGGAGGAATGGGCCAAAATACCAGCTACAGTGTGCAAACCTTGTGTAGACTTACAGGAAACGTTTGACCTCTGTCATTGCCAACAAAGGTTATGTTACAAAGTATTGAGTTGAACTTTTGTTATTGACCAAATACTTATTTTCCACCATGGCTGACTAAATACTTTTTTGCCCCACTGTATAAATTGACCTTCAGCACTGATATGTTAAGACTTGTGGCATACTTTTCGTTAATATTGATTTGGCTGAAATAATTGGAAATTTCAAAAGTTTGGGCACTCCTGGTTAAATGACGTTTTGTTTATAACTGGAATTAAGAACACATCTGTGGACTGTTTATTACCTGATTACTGTTCATTCGCCAAATTTAACATAGTGGAGGGTGATCATAAAATCTGGCCTGTGCACAACTTACGGCATTTTATGTTATGTTCTTCTTAGAAAATACTTAGAAACTGTTATTTTTTTTTCTGTAGGAGATGTGTTAACTTATTTTCATTTAGAAATGTAATTAGTCTGGTGGCATTTAAACTTTTGCCCCCATGAAGTGCTAAAGCACTTGGTTTAAAACCACAAGTCACGTGACACCTGAGGGGACTGTATTTTGTACAAGCTTCTAGCAGCATGCTGCTCATCAATTAGATTTCTATATTAACTTCTGAAACTATGCCATATTGCTGCAGGTTATGCTTTCACTTTTACAGCAGTGAAGTTAACAGAATACAAAAAGAAACAAAGGACTGGAATTGGATTGTGCTTAATACTGCAGATTACAAATATTCCTAGATTGACTCTGATCTCAATCCTTTGAATTGAATTGGGATGTCTTTAATTATTACATTAATTGATTACAAGACAATCAATTACATCTTAAGTGATGCAACAAATTACATTTACATTTGATTTACATTCTGTCAGCTTTAAATCTACACTTTTTTCATTTATTTCAGTGTCGCAAAAGGATAAAGATGGTTTTTCTCTACGGTAAACAATATTATCTGTTCAACAGTAACTTTTCCCTCAAATTCATAATAAGATCTCCTCTTCCACAAAAGCGATTCCAAAAAAGCTGGGACAGTAAAATTGCAATGATCCATGAATCTACTTAGACTAGAATTTGAATGCCAAATGTACAAAGACATAAAATGTTTTCTCTTATCTGTTTCAATATTTTTTGTAAACAAATACTCATTCTGAAATTGATGCCTGTAGCATGTTCTAAATAAGTTGGCACAAGGGCAATTTAAGAGTAGGAACTTTTGAATATTTTGAAATATTCAAAAAACATTTTAAAAAGGTGACACAATCATGCTTGGGTGTAAAGTGAGTGTGCAGGAAAAGCCTGAACAAGTGTGAGTTAAGACTTGCCACTTTGCCAAAAATGAATCAGGAAAAAGTCTGACAGTTTAAGAAAAATGAGCAAAACATTCACAAATAACCAATAATAAAAAGGTCCTTAGAAAAAGTCTACTTCAGATTTATGACGTTTTCCTAAAGTGCAGAACTGTTCACACCTTTGAGCTCTTGAGTGTGTATAGATTCGGTTCTTAAGAACATAAGAAAAAATCCCAAATAAGAAAACACTGGTGAATATCAGGATGTTTGTGAAAACTTTGTAAGTAGGTTTTAAGAAGAAATTTCCTCTTAAGAACAGTTAATGTAAGGCCAAATGCTTCAAGAGCAGCAAGTGATTGCAGGTATTTCACCCACTTTAATGCATAATAGCACCTAAAGAATCAGGGAATCCAGAGAAATCTGTGCGTAAAAAAAAATCAAGGCTGAAAACCACAACTGAATGCCAGTGACCTTCAATCCTCCAATTGGCACTGCATTATTGCTTCTTTTGTTATGAATATCACGGCGTGAGCTCAGAAATACTGCATCTACAAATTCAAGTTAAGACTGTACTTTGCACAGCGGAAGCCATATATCAACAATGACTGGAACACTGCTGACGTCTCTGGGCTAAAGCTCATCTGAAATGAACTGATGCACAGTGAAACATGCATACTGTGCTTTGACAAGTCAGCCTTTCAGACTGTTGATGGAATTGGACATTGTGTTCTTTGGGCAAAAAAAGAAAAGGATCATCTAGATTGTTACCAGCATAAAGTTCAAAAGTTAGGGTCATGCTAGGGGAGGGTATTAATGGGTAACTTACACAACTGTGAAGGCACCATTAATACTGAACACATTTTGGAGCAGTATATGTTGCCTTCTAGATTATTATTCTAGATTATATCTTTTTCAGGGATGTCTGTGCTGATTTCAACATGACAATGCTAAGTAGCATTTTGCCTGTTGCATGGCTGCAAAATGAGAGGGCAGGTGCTAGACTGGCCTCCTTGTGGGACATGATTTGCTTCAAAATACAACAACAAAGGTCCTGCACAGTTAAAGACTTGTATAACAGAAGAACGGCAAAAAAATTACACTTTCAAAACTGGATCAGTTTGTTTATTCTGTCTCCAACCATTTATAAAGTGTGGTTTAAAGGAGAGGTTATGTTCCTCAATGGTAAACATGCCCCTGTTCCAACTTTTTTGAAATGTGTTGCAGGCAATAAATTTGGAATGAGTGTATATTTACAATGAGCAAAAAAGTTCAGAAGGTAAGGAACAAAAGTTCAGAAGGTAAAATGTGTTTTTATAACATTTTCAGTTCAGTTTTTCAGTGAAAAAGAATGTACCATTCACTGCTTTCTGCTTTTATTAGCATTTCACATGCCTTCCTAACATTTTGGAAGTGGACTTGTACTCACGAGCGCTAATATTGTATTAAACTTTCTCAAAATTTCTCAGTGATGATTATTTAAGAATGGTGGTGATTAGAGGTGATAACTGCTACTCCTAAAGGTTTAAGGTTAGAACTGAAACATCTGTGAGCATTAAAGTGTGAACTAAAATGCCTTCAACCTGTCAGTGTGCATTTAATCCTCACTAATGATTGTGTTTTGGTTTAAAGGAAATGAGGGAAAACCCGCCTGAACTGTGGTCACTAAAGGATTAAGACCTTTTTGACAAGCCTGACCATGCTGACAAGCCTAATCTGTGTATCTCTGAAAAAAGGAATGTGAATGCTGAAGCAAGCATTGCTTTGTCTATGTAGTCAGTATGAATGTCTATGTATGTCTGTTAAACGAGAACTTTATAGCAAATTCCATCAAGGTGTATCTGAGTTCAGAGTTCAGTTCACCTGAGCTGTTGCAATTACCTGTCAGGAATGTCCCTGAGTTTTAAAATCTGTTGTGCATTGAGCCTTGTCACAAGTGTTCCTTGGAAAAGTTCATCCATTTCCAGATCTTTCAAAGAGCAAGGGTGTTTTATTTACTTAAAGCTTTGTCACGCTTTAGAAATCTTTGCCCTCATTTTTTTCCCCACTATCACAGCAATTTGGTAGCAGATACTTGAAATATAGTATAAACGTCAATCAGAGTTGCATTCTTTGCAGGATGCAGGTGTGCACTGTATCGGGATAAAGTGGAGTGAATGCAAATTTTACTCCTTAGTCAGGGTTAACTGTAGACTGGGGGACCAGTTGTAACAGTCAAAGGTCTGGTTAATTTTAAGCATAATTAATTAATTCATTTTAATTCAATACAATTCTATGCTGTATAAACCAAACAAGCCTCCAGTTGTATGCAAACGTTTGAACACTCCCAGAATTTTTTTTTTTTGATTTCCTATGTAAAAAATAATAATAATCAACAAAATTAAATTAATTTGTTTACTTAGTTTACTGAGCAATTTTTAATTTGTTTGCTGAGTTTCACTTCTTTTGCCTTTTTCCTCTCCTATTTTATTAAGTGCACAAACCCATTTTCCAGCAAAACACAACCGCAAAATTAATGTGGCCAAACAGTTCATTTTTTCTTCCATCTTTTCTTTCAAACTCTAGCCAAGCTTTTTTAGGCCTTATTCTGGGACTGGGGCTTCTTTTTGCACAATAGTCTTTAAGGTCATGGTGATATAGGGCTCCCTTAATTGTGAATATATGTGGTATCTCCAACTTTTACATTTTGTTGAAGCTTTTGGTCCAAAAGCTTTGTTCAGCTGTGAAAAAAAAAATGTGCAAGTGAAATTTTTTTTTATTGGAATGAAAATCTCTTTGGATCTTTGGTTTTCTTTCATTGAAATGTGACTTACAAATTTGTGCACTTTAAATAAACCAGTTACCTAAGGAAAACAATTATTTTAATGTCAACATATTTTTAGTTTGTGAGTCAAGCAACCCCGTTAGTTAATTTTTCATTGATCTTTAGTGAATTTATGTAGCTGAGTAAGAGTTTTAGTTAAGTTGCTATATGCTAGCTATGCTAGTTTATCTAACAGTTACTCACGCTAAACACCTACTACCACTAAAAAGCTTGTATCATAGTTTCTTAAGAACATAAGAAAAAATCCCAAATAAGAAAACACTGGTGAATGTCAGGATCTTTGTGAAAACGTTGTAAGTAGGTTTCACAATTTTTTAATAAGTACCTGCATTTATTTTGGCAGCATATTTTTGGAATTGTCCAGATAGCATTCCTAGCATTCCTAGCATAACTAATCTGCAGGTGTAACATCTCTTATTTCCTGCTCTCTTGTGCTTTTTCCTCATTGCATATGCTTTTATAAGAGTTTCCTGCTCAAAACATAAAATACTGGGAGAGGTTTGTTGTCAATAAGTGCTTGTCTGATTTTGGTGCTAATATGGTGGCCAATGATGTTTTTTGAAAGATGAAAAGAATTTATTACACTCATTTTTTAATTTGAATTAATTTTTTTTTTTGCCCGCCAAGTCATATCATTTTTACAAAACTGTGATGCATGACTCTGGATTTTCTGGGGTCAACTCCAACTCTTGTCTCTTGCTGCTGGAGTCGAGAGTTTTCCACTCCACTTGAGCTTAACCAAGACAGCACTAAAGCTGATGATGAAGGATATTGCAAGATTAAACTATCCAAAAATTTCCAAATTACTTAATACATTGTGAAGTAATATTGGGTAGCTTGACAAATGATTATTATCAAACTAATGCTTCTACACATCTTACCACCAACCTGTATTTACATACTGAGTGTAGAGTGGCGACTTGGAGTGATGTACTGAGAAAATTATTACTGTTGTCAAAATTATTTGAAAAGAAACCATTTTTGATACTTTATTTTGGTTTTTTAATTTGGCTTCATATCTGTTGGCTTTTTCTTTTTGCTTTTTTGCTGATTAGTACTGTTTTAATTTATGCTTGTGGACAAACACTGTTTATTGACAACAGTTTGTGATATCAATCACAGAACCATGGCAGTTTTTAATGTGGTGCCCCCTGAAGGATCAAAGGTCATGGGCATTCACTCGTGCCTTTTGTTTTTTATGCACACAGATTTTTCTGGATTCGCTGAATCTGTCGATAATATTGAGGCTGAGATACCCAATAATCTTTGCAAATTGTTTTAATCAGAAAAATGTCTTATTAATCAGTTGCCCATTTTTTTAGCAAGCCTCTCCACCCCTCCTCATCCTAAAGGATTAAGCCTCTCCTGCTCCGTTTAGACCCAAGCATGATTCCATCATTGCATATACAAAAACAATGAAGTTGATAAGACAAAATGTTAAATGTATTTTTACTTTTGTACTGTTTTTGTTTAAATACAGGTCAAATTGGATTTACAAATCACTGTTTTCCTTTTTATTTGTATTTCTCTCTATCTTGTCAATACACTGAGTCCATCGCCACCCTCTAATAAGAAGTCAGATTTTTGTTTTCATAAGACACATGACATAACATATCCCAGTATTCTGCTTATTTTATTTACATCTCTTTACCTCAGCCCAGCTGATAAAACCCACCCAGGTCACATTCTATCTGTTGTGATGTAAACATGAGATTGTGAAAACCATAGGAAATGTTTGGGTTCAGCTTAAACGAGCAAGTGGTTATGTAAGAATTCTGTCACGTTTTTTGTTTGTTGTTGTTGTCGATCTGAGATGTGGTGTTTATGCTAGATGCATATTAAGATTGACCAATACTGTCTATTTTTCATTTACAGTGAATGTTTCTGAAAACGAGTGTATTTTGTGTTTTGAAGATGCTGTGCTTTAGATGCTGTAGAGAGAAAAATACCTTCAAAGTGAGGACAACAAAATGTGAAGACAGAATTCAGTCTGTAAGCATTTACTAGATTTGTGTATTCAAATCTACTTTTTATGTTACATATAATTTTCCTTTTCTGTCTGTAACGAACCTCCTTGCACATTGTTATGTTTGAACTTGTAAAGCAACATGCCTATTTGAGTGTGTATTAAATGTGTGAATTAAAAAGTTTTCATCTAAAACTAATGTTGCGCCTGCATATTATTGGGTGTACTGACTGTACAGTGCACTGTGTGTGAAAATGCTCATTTAATGCCAGTTTATCTGCATATTGATGTACTGTATAAAGTGGCGTTTAAAAGTTTAGAGTCTCTGCTTTTCAAATAAAGCATTTGTGCAGTCATAATGCTTTCATTCAGCAAATAAAAACTTGAATGACAGAAAGTGACCCAGACCCATGTTTTCTTTATGCTCTTTGGTTCAAAACATAAATACTCAGCTGGTTCTGCTTGCTTGGTTACACTGCTGTCATGACAGCCCAAAACATGTCAGGAGACAGATGGATGGATGGATGGATGGATGGATGGATGGATGGATGGATGGATGGATGGAGTCGTATGCAAAAGTTTGAACACTCCTGGTCAAATGACATGTTCTGTTGATATTGTAAGTGAAAAGCAGTAAAGACAAAGTTTAATAGGGAACGTACTTAAATGTGGCATTTTTCTGCACACTTTCTATTTAATTTGATGAGTTTAACATATTGGAAAAAAAAAGAATATAAATGATAAAATATGCCATAATGTCATGCAATCTCCTGAACCCCTTCTGGATATGGACTCTCCCATCCCATGACGGCCCATGTGACTCCTACCAGCGCTCCAGGTCTCTGGAATTTTGATAAAGATCACCTGTATATTGTGTCATGTGATGTACCTAGAATAGTATATAGCCCAGGCTATAGCTTAGAAAATTGTGAGGTATTGATTCACTTTGTTAATCTACTGAGCGTTTTTTCTATCGTGGTGTATTTCGTGTGTGACCACTTGCTGCTCGTTTTCTGGTTTATGCTCCTTTTGCCCTGCCCATTGGATTTGTTTGCATTGGATTTCTCTGATTTTGGATTCTGACCATCAGCCTGTCTCTTCGACCACAATGTTTACATTTACAGCAGAGTAAAAAGAAACAGAGTTGAATGCAGAACTCTGTGCCATTCAATACAATACAATGACAATAAACTACAATACACAGTGAAGTACAATAAAATAAGTGCAGCTTATAGTTCAATGCTCATTTAAGTGCTGTGCAAAGAGATGAGTCTTCAGTCTACGTTTGAAGACAGCAAGAGACTCTGCTGTTCGGACAGCCAGTGGGAGTTCATTCCACCACCTGGGTGCCAGTACAGAGAACATTCTCAACGCTTGTCTTCCGTGCACCTTGAAGGATGGCGGGTCAAGCCGAGCTGTACTCGAAGCTCGAAGGGCTCGTGATACAGTTCGAGATTTCACCATTGCCATCAAGTTGCTTATCCCTTTTTGGTTTCATGCTTTTTCTAATTTCTGTTTGTGTGCTTTCTGGAACTGAATTCTGCCTGGTTTCTGACTACGACTAGGAACTCTGTTTATATCAGTAAAGCCCTTTCGGGAACCTTCATCTGCGAGCTTGAAACCTTACACATAACTTTTACACCAGCCACATTTTATTTTTGTATCAAATAAGTACACATCCTCTACAGAGAACACATTTCTGTGCATTTAAATCCAATTACAATTTATCACTGTGTATTTGCTGAATTTAACATATTTGTTTCACATCATAATACATTCTGTATTGTATGCTTCATTTTCCCTATTTTTCTAATATGTTAAACTCAGCAAATAAATAGAAAATAAGCTCTATAAAAGTATTCAGTCAGCCATCCAAATCATTGAATTCAGGTGTTCCAATCACTTCCATGGCCACAGGTGTATAAAACCAAGCACCTAGGCCTGCAGACTGCTTCTACAGACATTAGTGAAAGAATGAGTCACTCTCAGGAGCTCAGTGAATTCCAGTGTGGTACTGTGATCAGATGTCATGTATGCAACAAGTCCAGTCGTGAAATTTCCTCACTACTAAATATCCCACAGTCAACTGTCAGTGGTATTATAACAAAGTGGAAGTGATTGGGAATGACAGCAACTCAGCCACAAAGTGGTCAGCCACATAAAATGACAGAGCGGGGTCAACGAATGCTGAGGTGCATAGTGCACAGGTGCATGGCTGCCAACTTCCTGCAGAGTCAATCGCTACAGACATCCAAACTTCACGTGGCCTTCAGATTAGCTCAATAACAGTATAGAGAGCTTCATCAAATCAAATCAAATCAAATTTATTTGTATAGCGCTTTTTACAACGGATGTTGTCACAAAGCAACTTTACAGAATTTCGGAAAAGACAAAGTTTCAACAGGACTGTAAGAATGTACAAAAACCCCCTGGTGGGCAAGCCAGGGGCAACAGTGGCAAGGAAAAACTCCCTCAGAACTTAGGAAGAAACCTTGGGAGGAACCAGGCTCACCAGCGGGGACCCATCCTCCTCTGGTCAAACTACCTACAAGTGATTATATTACTAATCTTAATAGCAGTAATATTGGCATTAGGAATAACTAGGAGTCTATGAGAACATCAGTGTAGGGTGGGCAGCTTGTCCAAGGCAGGTAGTGGCAGCTGGGGCATGGGCAGCTGGTCTGAAGTGGGTAGCAGGAGGGCTCAGCAGTCAGTCGTCCTGGTCTTAAAGATTGAGACTGTGTCTGAGTCCCGAACAGTTTCTGGAAGATCATATCAGAGTTTGGGGGCTTTATAAGAAAAAGCTCTTCCCCCAGCTGAAACCTTCTGAATTCTGGGGACTATTAATAAGCCAGCACTCTGTGATCTGAGTGGTCGTGATAGCTCATAATGAGAAATAAGGTCTTGCAGGTATTCAGGAGCAAGAGCATGTAGGGCTTTATACGTCAATAAAAGGATTTTATAATCAATACGGAATTTAATAGGTAGCCAATGAAGTGATGATAGCACTGGACTGATATGCTCAAATTTTCTAGTTTTAGTGAGGACCCTGGCTGTGGCATTTTGGACTAGTTGGAGTTTGTTTAAATTCCTGCTTGTGCATCCTGACAGTAGTGCGTTACAGTAGTCTAGCCTAGTTGCGTGACATCCAGCCTTTCACGTCTTTTACACAGTCCTCCATTTTCTTTAACCTGTATTGGTCATCAGGTTTGGCTGATATGTACAGTATTGTCTGCATAACAATGAACGTTTATGCCTTGGTTACTTATAACTGTGCCTAACGGTAACATGTATAGTGTAAATAATAATGGTCCTAATATAGACCCCTGCGGAACTCCAAATCTCACTTTTGAATAATTGGAAGATAAATTGTTTACCCTAACAAACTGATAACGTTCTGATAGGTAAGATCTGAACCATGATAGGGCCGTCCCTGTGATTCCAACCATGTTTTCTAACCTTTCTAGGAGAATATTGTGGTCTATTGTATCGAAAGCCACGCTAAGGTCAAGTAGCACTAACAGGGATACGCAGCCTTGATCAGAGGCAAGAAGATCATTAGTTATCTTAACTAGAGCCGTCTCAGTGCTATGGTGTGGCCTGAATCCAGATTGGAATTTTTCATATATATGGTTCTTATGTAGATATAAACTAAGTTGTTGGGCCACAGCTTTTTCTAAGATCTTTGATATAAATGGTAAGTTAGAAACAGGCCTGTAATTAGACCAAACGGTAACATCAAGATTTGGTTTCTTGATCAGGGGTTTGATAACTGCTAGTTTAAAAGCTAGCTTTGGGTACATGGCCCAGTCTAAGGGATGAGTTTACAATAGTTGAAACAGGGTTTATAATAACTGGCAGTACTTCTTTGAGTAATTTTGATGGAATTGCATCGAGTGTGCAGGTTGTGCAATTTGCAGAAGAGATCATCTTCTCTAGCTCCAGCTGTGGGAGGGGGTAAAAGGTTTCCAGGCTCTTTTCTACAGCTGTGTTTTGTTCTATATCAGCCAAGTCAGATGACAGCCAAGCTGGATTTGAATTTGATACTGTGGGTTGAATTTGTTGTCTAATATTTTCAATTTTATTATTAAAGAAGTCCATAAAAACTTCACTAGTGAGAGTTGCTGGGATTTCTCATTCAGTACCTGCCTGATTTTGTGTGATTTGGGAAATCACACTAAACAGAACTCTAGGATTATACTTATTTTTCCTGATCAGTGAGGCCAGATATGCTGAGCGAGCTTCAGTGAGAGCATTTCTATACTCTATAAGGCCGTCCTTCCAGGCAGAGTGGAACACTTCCAGTTTGGTTTGACGCCATTTCCGCTCTAATTTCCGAACTGTTTGTTTTAAGGTCCGGGTTTTATCGTTGTACCACGGGGCTTTTCTGCCTTATTCTTTTTATTTTAAGTGGGGCCACATGTTCTAAAGTGGATCTGAAGGTATTTTCTAAATAATCGGTTAGTAAATCTAGTTCCATTGGGTCTGATGGATTGGAGACTGGGGTTGATAACTCTGGAAGATTTTCTATAAATTGTAGGGCGGTAGAAGGTCTTATTGAGTGCTTTGTTGAATAACGAGGGGATGTATATATATATATATATATATATGGCTAAGTTGTAGCTCATATGAAATTAGGTAATGGTCGGAGATTGCTGTGGTTTTAAGCTGTAGGATATTAAGCTTGTCTATGTTAAGACCTAGTGTCAAAACTAAATCTAACGTATAACTACAGTAGTGTGTAGGCCCTGTTACATTTTGGGTAAAACCAACAGAGTCTAGGATTGAGGTAAATGCCTTTTTTAATGGGTCATCTACCTTCTCAAAGTGAATATTAAAATCTCCTACAATTATTACTTTATCATTGCACACAGCCAGGTTTGCAGCGAAGTCACTAAATTCTTTTATAAATTCAGAGCAGGGCCCTGGTGGTCTGTAAATGTTAATTAATGAAAACTCGTTATTTTTTGTGCCTGGATTTGTAACGTGAATAGAAAGGACCTCAAAGGAAGTAAAAGTGTCGCATTGTTTCTGACTGATATCGAGAGTATTTTGCTATATTATACAGACTCCACCTCCCTTGCCTGATAATCTTGGCCTATGTGTATAATTATAGCTTACAGGCGTGGCTTCATTTAAAGCTGAATATTCATCTGGTCTAACCCACGTTTCAGTAAGAGAAAAATCAAATTTATGATCGCTTATAATTTCATTTACGACGACTGCTTTAGAGTTTAGTGATCTTATGTTAAGTAGTCCAAGTTTTAAATCTAAGGTGTTAGTGCCATCATCAGAACATGGATATATGTTGATAAGGTTATTTAAGCGGACTGATTGAGTTTTTCTGTGATTAAATTTAGTTTTAATTCAGGGCAAAGACACAGTCTCTATAAGGTTAATCTTGGGTGACGCCTCAAGGCGGATCACAGACGGTCGGTTTAGCCTGTCTGTCTGCAGCCTGGTCCCGGCTCTGGATTGTCAGCAGCGGTTTACACTACTCTGCCAACTAACTAAAAGACTATGTGCTATGCTGCACGAAAGTAAGGCAGCACCCTCCCGCGTGGGGTGGACACCATCCCTACCTATAAGACCAGGCTTGCCCTCAAAACGTAACCAATTGTCTATAAAGCCCACTTGATTTTCGGAACACCACTTGGACATCCAGCAGTTTAATGCCGTAAGCCTGCTGTAGGCTTCAGCGCCGCGCCACATTGGGATGGGGCCAGAGCAGATTACGGCATGGAGTTCATGGAGTTCATGGAGTTGGTTTCCATGGCTGAGCAGCTGCATCTAAGCCTTACATCACCAAGTGCATTGCAACATGTCGCACCTGGACTTTAGAGCAGTGGAGATGCGTTCTCTAGAGTGACAAACCACGCTTCTCCACCTGGCAATCCGATAAATGACTCTGGGTTTGACGGTTGCCAGGAGAACGGTACTTGTCTGACTGCATTGTGCCAAGTGTAAAGTTTGGTGGAGGGGGGATTATAGTGTGGAATTGTTTTTCAGGAGTTGGGCTATGCACCAGTGCACAAAGCAAGGTCCATAAAGACATGGATGAGCGAGTTTGGTGTGGAAGAACTTGACTGACCTGCACAGAGTCCTGACCTCAACCCGAGAGAACACCTTTGGGATGAATTAGTGTGGAGACTGCAAGCCAGGACTTCTCATCTAACATCAGTGTCTGACCTCACAAATGTTCTTCTGGAAGAACGGTCCAAAATTCCCATAAACACACTCCTAAACCTTGTGGAAAGCCTTCTCAGAAGAGTTGAAGCTGTTATAGCTGCAAAGGGTGGGCCGACACCATTTTAAACCCTATGGATTAAGAAAGGAATGCCACTCAAGTTCATATGCATGTGAAGCCAGATGAGCAAATACTTTTGCCAATATAGTGTACATATATACATACACACATACATACACACATACATAAGTACATACATAGACAGTCATATATTGCCCCCCACCCCCCATTTAGGGGATCAGTTAGCTGTTCTAAGGCCAGGTCTATGTTATTACCTAGCTATTTTGTTTACAAGTAAACAGATGAAAGTTCTGGAACTGATATCAAGTGTGGCATTTCTTCTTTGGGAGTCCAAAGAGGCGTCCCTGCCAGTGAAGCAAAATGTTATTATGCTTTTAAAAAGAACATTATTAAAAAGAAAGAATGCACTGCTGAGCTCAGAAACTCCTAAAGGCCCAGAAGAGCTAAGAAAACGTCTTTGGTGGATGTCAGATGTTTTCTTTCGCTGAAAAAATCCTTCACATGCCCATATCAACAACCCTCTCCAGGAAGTAGATCTGTATATGTGTCAAAGTCAACAATGAAGAGAAAACGTCACCAGAGTAAACACAGAGGGTTTAACTCTTGATGTGAAAAAACAGGAAGACCAGACAAAAAGAAAAAAAGCCTGTACAGTTCTGAAACAACATGTTAACAATGAGAAAGGTAAACGTGTACCAGAACGATGGCAAGAGAAGAGTATGAAGAAGGGATAGAACTGTTAATGTTTAATGTTGCGGACTAAAGCAGCAGGAGGAATTCAGAAGAGTATAGGGCTTTATTGACTGCTCTCCTTTAGCCAAATGTTGCAAAACTCACTGGATGGTGCTTCACAGTTCAGATAAACAATGACCAACAGCATGCTGTGAAAGCAACCCAAGACTTTTAAGGCAAAAAATATGAATGTTCCAGCCAAGTCAGTTACCAGACCTCAATCCAGCATGTATTTGAGTCACTGAAGGGAAAACTGAAGGTAAAACTCCAGAAGAACAAGCAGGCACTGAAGGCAGCTGCAGTAAAGGCCTAGCAGACCATCACCAGGGAAGAAGCCAGCAGCTGGTGATGTCTGTGGGTTCCAGACTCCAGGCTGTCAGGATTTGCAACCAGGTACTAAAATGAAAATTTAATTTATGGTACTTTGTGCAATAATTCCTTATTTAATATACTGAGTAAATATTGAATATGTTCAATATTTCAGTGCAGTGGTAGACAGCTACAACAGCAATAACTTCCAAATATTTACGTAATTTTAGGGGAATGGAAGTAATCAGACAGCTGGCTTCTTGGTGTGTGTTCTCCCCTTATTTTAAGAGTCCAGCTATAGATAAATAGAGAGAAAACGTGATTAATCAACTTTATTAATTAGAGGACAATAATATGCCACAGCATTACAGGGACAACACAAAACACACAAATCATTACGCTGTCATTCATAAAATGATTATTATGATCTGCCTGCTTAACCGTTAACTTCAGTTAACCACATCAACAAAATGTAATTTAACCAGGGGTGTCCAAAATTTTGCATACGACAAATAGACAGACAGACAGACAGATAGATTATTTGTTTAGTTTATTTTCTAAGTGGAAATAAGTACACATCCTCTACAGTGAACACACTTCTGCATATTTTAATGCACAATTTATCACTGATTATTTGTTGAGTTTAACATACAGGTTTTATGGCATATTCCATATTATATATATATATATATATATATATACATATATATATATATATATATATATATATATATATATATATATATACTGCTCAAAAAAATAAAGGGAACACTTAAACAACACAATATAACTCCAAGTAAATCAAACTTCTGTGAAATCAAACTGTCCACTTAGGAAGCAACACTGATTGACAATCAATTTCACAGCTGTTGTGCAAATGGAATAGACAACAGGTGGAAATTATTGGCAATTAGCAAGACACACTCAATAAAGGAGTGGTTCTGCAGGTGGGGACCACAGACCACTTCTCAGTACCTTTCTGCTTTCTGGCTGATGTTTTGGTCACTTTTGAATGTTGGTGGTGCTTTCACACTCGTGGTAGCATGAGACGGACTCTACAACCCACACAAGTGGCTCAGTTAGTGCAGCTCATCCAGGATGGCACATCAATGCGAGGTGTGGCAAGAAGGTTTGCTGTGTCTGTCAGCGTCTGCCTTTGTGCAAGGAGGAACAGGAGGAGCACTGCCAGAGCCCTGCAAAATGACCTCCAGCAGGCCACAAATGTGCATGTGTCTGCACAAACGGTTAGAAACCGACTCCATGAGGATGGTATGAGGGCCCCACGTCCACAGATGGAGGTTGTGCTCACAGCCCAACACCGTGCAGGACGCTTGGCATTTGCCAGAGAACACCAGGATTGGCAAATTCGCCACTGGCGCCCTGTGATCTTCACAGATGAAAGCAGGTTCACACTGAGTACATGTGACAGATGTGACAGAGTCTGGAGATGCCGTGGAGAGCGATCTGCTGCCTGCAACATCCTTCAGCATGACCGGTTTGGCAGTGGGTCAGTAATGGTGTGGGGTGGCATTTCTCTGGAGGGCCGCACAGCCCTCCATGTGCTCGCCAGAGGAAGCCTGACTGCCATTAGGTACCGAGATGAGATCCTCAGACCCCTTGTGAGACCATATGCTGGTGCAGTTGGCCCTGGGTTCCTCCTAATGCAGGACAATGCTAGACCTCATGTGGCTGGAGTGTGTCAGCAGTTCCTGCAAGATGAAGGCATTGAAGCTATGGACGGGCCCACCCGTTCCCCAGACCTGAATCAGATTGAGCACATCTGGGACATCATGTCTCGCTCCATCCACGAAAACACCACGTTGCACCACAGACTGTCCAGGAGTTGGCGGATGCTTTAGCCCAGGTCTGGGAGGAGATCCCTCAGGAGACCATCCACCACCTCATCAGGAGCATGCCCAGGCGTTGCAGGGAGGTCATACAGGCACGTGGAGGCCACACACAATACAGAGCCTCATTTTGACTTGTTTTAAGGACATTACATCAAAGTTGGATCAGCCTGTCGTGTGTTTTTCCACTTTAATTTTGTGTGTGACTCCAAATCCAGGCCTCCATTGGTTAATAAATTTGATTTCCATTGATGATTTTTGTCCCGCGACCCTGACGGAGAAGCAGCTTAGAAAATGGATGGATGGATGGATGGATGATGATTTTTGTGCGATTTTGTTGTCAGCACATTCAACTTTGTACAGAACAAAGTATTCAATGAGAATTTCATTCATTCAGATCTAGGATGTGTTATTTGAGTGTTCCCTTTATTTTTTTGAGCAGTGTATATATATATATATATATATATATATACACACACACACACACACACACACACACACACACACACACACACACACATATATATATATATATATATATTTTTTTTTTTTTTTTTTTCCTAAGGTTAATTTCCTGAAAATGTTCCTGAAAGGATTTGTTCATTTACAAACCCTTTTTCCAAAAACATTGAATCAGACCTACCTGTTAAAAGCAGATCCTACAACAAACGCCAGACTAACTGACCGAATCCGGTCTCTTATACGAAAACCCTACTAGCAACTGTCAGATTTACCGACCGAATCAGGCCCTTTGTCTAAAGGCCCTACAACTCCCAGCACATCATCACTGTGACGTAGGCATTCAAAGCCCTGACTAAATTCCTGAACCGCAAAACAGTAAAACAAATGATAACTTTGAGGTGCAGAGGGACCACGTCCCACCAAGCGGCAACAAAGGTTAAACACTGAATTTTTAACAAGTACAGGTAAAGGACCTCCTTAAACCTATATAAACAGGGATAGCAAATGTACAAATGCCTAAGTGATATAAAGTGATACTGCACAAAGTACTTGATTTATTTCCAAAGCCTATAACTAAAACCAACACATGAACGAGGCCTCTATCAATCCACTAACCAGAGTCAAAATTAAGAGACCAACATCACACTACTAAAGCATGCTGGCCATAAATTCACAAAAATTAATACAGAACCAGAATCAAAGGCCCAGCATTCACATTTAAACAGGAAAATGTTTTTGTCCGGGAACAAATATTCTAAAAACTCTATATTGCTTAACCACATTACTCAAGTATTATCATTATCAAATTACAAATGTTTGAGCGGCAGTTTTCATAAAAGCTTGAAAGTTAACATGTTCCAAATACTAATTGCGGTTACTAGACCTCAAAAATGCACTAGTGTCACAGACTTTTCCTCAACCACTAAATATTTTCACTCAAATTAAATCACTGGAAAAGAGCAACATGCAGCTCAAATAGAGTACCTTGACTGGTAGTCGGGTCAGCTTTTTGCCGGATAACACAGCAGGCATGGTAACATGGCACATTCAAATCTTTATGCCAAGAGCAACTCCAGGGCGCAATTGCTCAACAGCTAGATTGCTGGCTTCTGCTGCCACACAGTCAAGTCAAAGGCTCCATTTAAAAGCTTTTTGCCAGTCACAAAAATCTCCAGTGGAGAAGGAACAGGATCTGTGCACTGGGCAGTCCACTCCACTGCCATCAGCCTCTGAAAGAAGAACAGAGCAACACCAGTCTCTTCCACATCTGGGTCTACAAGCAGGAGGACTCTCTCCTGAACAAGTTTCTAAAACTAAAACACAGCCTCAGTGGAGGCCTGCAAGTTCCTGGGCACAACAATTACCAGGGACCTGAAGTGGGACAGCAATATCAGCTCCATCATCAAGAGAGGCCAGTAGAGGATCTACTTCCTGCGTCAACTGAGGAAGTTCAACCTGCCCCAGGAGCTGATGGTGCGGTTCTACACAGCCATCATAGAATCTGTAATCACCACGTCCATCACAGTGTGGGGCAACTCAGCCACTGAGCATGACCTCCACAGACTGCAGTGCATCATCATATCTGCAGAGAGGACAACTCGGGTTAAGTTGCCTACACTGCTGGAAGTACATGTCTCCAGAACCAGGAAGCATGCAGAGAAGATCTCCAGAGACCTCTCTCACCCTGGACACCACCTGTTCCAGCTCTTTCCCTCTGGCCACCTCAGGCTACAAAGGAGCTTCTCCCACAGGCCCTCACTCTCTTGAACAGTTAAACTATTACAAAAAAACAATTCCAGCTTCAAACTGCACTTCAAAAATACTGGTATATATAGTATCAAGTTCACCTCCATCCACTGCTGCTCAAACCAATGTTTGTTCTAGTATCTTACTTGCCTGCCACATTACCCCAATCATCTGACCTCATTGATCCCTTTCTCTGCAGCTATACACCCTTTAACTCACTCAGCACTTTAACTTTAGACTAATACTTTGCACATTGTAAGGTTTACAGGTATGACTGTATGTGTGTGTATGACTGAGTGATGGTAGGAATTCAGTTTTTATTTTATTTTGTTATATTTTATATTTATTTTATGTTATTCCCTATATGTGAATGTCTGTCTGATACTGTGCACTGTGAGCTCCTGTAACCAAAACTAAATTCCTTGTAGTAGCATACCTGGTCAATAAAGCTTGATTCTGATTCTGATTGATAAAAGTTTGGCTATGGAAACACAGCAAATCTGTGACACAAACCAATTTCAATTTCTGTAACAAAGGGAGGGCAATAAAAAGACACTACAGATCAAATTCCAAGTTTCCAAAGACTAAACACTGTCTAAAACTACTCACAAAAACACCTCCCCCACGAAAAGAGAAGTGCCAGCAAACAAGCCGAAATACCAATACTCACTGGACAAAACCAAGAATGGACAAGCCCCCAATTCCGTTACAACCCGGTTTAGGGTCAGTCCGTAACAGAGAATGAGAGTGGGCTCTCTCTCCCCAGACCTGCTGCCAGACCAGACACTGGACACCATTTGAACCAGAAAATGAAGGTTTATTATCTTCAAAAGCTCAAATAAGTTGAGGCAATGACTTCAGGGAAGAGCAATTGCCAAAATAATACACAAACACAACTAACGGTTTCAAATATAATTGAACTGAAAACAAAAGAAACAAAACACATAGAGGCTACTCTAACTCCCTTCCTTAAAATAGGAGGAAAAAAAAGGTAACCAAAACAAAACGGCACCCGTCCCCTACTTTTCCCCAAGTTCTCAAAGCATAATCAAACATTTATGGCATTTGGCTGACACTCTTATCCAGAGCGACTTACAATTTGATCATTTTTACACAGGTAGGCCAAGGCGGTGTTAGGAGTCTTGCCCAAGGACTCTTATTGGTATAGTGTAGGGTGTTTGCCCAGGTAGGGACTGAACCCCAGTCTACAGTGTAGAAGGCAGAGGTGTTAATAGAATAGAATGCCTTTATTGTCACTATACACAGTACAATGAGATTAAGAGCAACTCCATCTCAGTGCAAACACACAATGTAAACAAATGACACGGAATAGAATGGGGAGGGGTTGTGCACAGTTCTATGCGTTTTGTATATATATGTATATGAAATAAATATAAATATAACCACTACAACCCAACCACAAACAGTCACGAAGCAAACAAAGCAGACAGAAGAGAAGAGTGCTGGGCTGGTCTGGACAGGTGTTCTTTCAGGTCAAGTCAAATGGGGAAAGACCCCTAAATGTCTCCCAAGATGGTGGCTCAGCGACCTCTTAAACTGCGCCAGGCGCCCCCGAGTGGCGAATTATGCACCTGCACAACAATGGAAAAAGAATAGAATAGAATAGAATAGAATTCAACTTTATTGTCATTGCGTATGTCACAGGTACAAAGCAACGAAATGCAGTTTGCATCCATCCAGAAGTGCTTAGCAGCAATATAAATATATATCATACAATGTACAGTAATTATAGTATATACAGGTTAAAAAAAATATATATATGAGGGGGTATGAACATGAAGGAGGTTATACAGGTTATAAACAAGAATGTACAGGTTATAAATATGAGGGGTATAAGTACTATGAACAGGTTATAAATATGAGGGGGTATAAAGTACTATGAACAGGTTATAAATATGAGGGGGTATAAAGTACTATGAACAGGTTATAAATATGAAGGGGGATAAGTATGTACTTATGAACAGGTAGAGTATTTACACAGTATATACAGTAATGGGCAGTATATACAGCAGATGTAAGTGCCGGTAAGTGGTGTTGAGTGGTGTGTAAGTCTGTGTGTACAGTCCATTGTTATTTAGATGTCAGGAGGCAGAGTTCAGGAGTGTGACAGCTGTTGGGAAGAAGCTATTCCGGTACCTGGTGGTCTTAGTCCGGAGGCTCCTGTAGCGCCTCCCAGAGGGCAGGGGGGTGAAGAGTCTGTGTGCTGGGTGACTGGGTTCTTTGATGATTTTCCCAGCCCTCTTCAGACACCGCTTCCTGTAGATGTCCTCTATGGCAGGAAGTGGTGCACCGATGATGCGCTGGGCAGTTTTCACCACTCTTTGCAGCGCCTTCCGGTCTGAGGCAGAGCAGCACCCGTACCATACTGTGATGCAGTTGGTCAGGATGCTCTCAATGGTGCAGCGATAGAAGTTCACCAGGATGTCTGAGGACAGGTGATTCATCCTCAGCCTCCTCAGAAAGAAGAGGCGCTGGTGAGCCTTCTTTACCAGCTTGGAGCAGCTGGTCGTCCAGGTGAGATCCTTGGAGATGTGGACACCAAGGAACTTGAAGATGTTCACACGCTCCACTGCCGTCCCCTTGATGTGGATGGGTGGATGTGGGTCAGCATTCCTTCTGAAGTCCACAATGAGCTCCTTAGTTTTCTCAGCGTTGAGCAGAAGGTTGTTAGTGTCGCACCACTCAGCCAGACGATCCACCTCCTCCCTATAGGCTGTCTCATCGTTGTTTTTGATGAGGCCAAGCACCGTGATGTCATCCGCAAACTTAATGATGGTATTGGAACCATCGACAGGCTTGCAGTCATGGGTGAAGAGGGAGTAGAGGAAGGGACTCATCACACAGCCTTGTGGTTCACCGGTGTTTATGGTGATGGTGGATGAGCAGTGGTTGTCCCACCGGACATGTTGGGGTCGGTTGGTCAGGAAGTCCAGTAACCAGTTGCACATGAGGGAACTAATACCCAAGTCTGTGAGTTTTGTGATGAGTTTTGCACACAAGCACACAAAATGGCCAAAAACAGACACAAAGAAGGACAATTATGACTGAGGGTCATAACACTGTGTGAAATGTAAATAAATGTAAAGAAAAACTATACAATGGTTTGCAAATCTCATAGACCCATATTTTATTCACAGTAGAACATAATCAGATGTTGAAAGTGAGACATTTTACTATTTCATGAAAAACATTAATTCATTTACAGCTTGATGACAGCAACGCATCTCAAAAAATTGGGACAGGGAAACAAAAGGCTGGAAAAGTAAGCGGTACCAATAAAAAACAGCTGGAGGAGCAATTTGCAACTAACTCACATGACACAATGTAAATAGCATATTTTAGAGAGGCAGAGGCTCTCAGAGGCAAAGATGGGCAAAAGATCACCAATCTGTGAAAAACTGCATCTACAAATTATGGAACAACATGTAAAATTGTGAAGACTTTGGATATCCCACCATCTGCATTACATAATATCATCAAAAGACTCAGAGAAGCTCATATAAAATGGACTGAGGCAAAATGGAAAACTGTTCTGTGGTCAGATGAATCAATATTTGAATTTCTTTTTGAAAACCACAGATGCCATGTCCTGCAGACTTGAGGAGGGGGGCCATCCAGTTTGTTATCAGCGTACAGCTCAAAAGCCTGTTGATCTCTCTGATGGTATGGGGCTGCATTAGTGCCTATGGCTTGGGCAGCTTACACATCTATAAAGACACTATCAATGCTGAACAGTATACAGAGGTTTCAGAACAACATATGCTCACATCCAGACAGCGTCTTTCACAGGGAACGCCTCGCAACAGTATGGTTTCAGTATGGCAGAAGAAGAGTCTGGTTACTGAACTGGCCTGCCTGCAGTCCAGATATTTAACCAATAGAAAACAATTGCTCCATCATTATACAAAGCAAACGGCAAACAAGACCCAGGACTGTTGAGCAGCTAGAATGGGACAACATTCCTCTCCCAAAACACCAGCATTTGGTCTCCTCACGTCCCAGACCGTTTACACATTGTTGTTAAAAGAAGAGGGGATGCTACACAATGGTAGACGTGGCCCTGTCCCAACATTTTTGAGATGCATTGCTGTCGTCAAGATCTAAATTAATTCATGCTTTTCATGAAATAGTAAAATGTCTCATTTTCAACATCTGATATCTATCATGAATAAAATGCAGGTCTATGAGATTTGCAACTCATTGCATTCTGTTTTAACAACCCCATTTGCAAAAAAAGGACACAGTGCGAAATGTAAATAAAAACAAAATGCAATTATGTGCAAATCATTTAAACCCTACCCCACATATAAAAAAATAGTACAAAGACAACATATCAAATGTTGAAACTGAGTTTATTGTTTTTTGAAAATTATTTTTGAATTTGATGCCAACAACATGTTCCAAAAAAGTTGGGACGGGGGCAACAGAAGGCTGGTAAAGTTCTGTAATGCTAAAAAAAAAACTGGCAACAGGCCAGAGAGGCTGAGTCTTTCAGAAATAAAGACGAGGGGTTTATCACTCTATGAAAGACTGCATGATCAAACAGTGCAACAATTCAAGAATAACATTTCTCAACATAAAATAGCAAAGAACTTCTGAATTTCATCATGAATAGTATGTAATAACATTAAAAGATTCAGAGAATCTGGAGAAATCTTTGTCTGCAAGGGACAAGACCAAGAAACAGTATTTGCTGGCCATGATCTTTGGGCCTTCAGGCAGCATTGCATTAAAAACAGGCATGATTCTCTAGTTGAAATCACTGCATGGGCTCAGAGACACTTTTGAAAAACACTGTATATGAAAACAGTTTGTTGCTGCATCCACAAATGCAAGTTAAAACTCTAAAATGCAAAGAAGAAAACAAATGTAAACAGGACCCACAAATGCAGCCACCTTCTCTGGTCCCAAGCTCATTAAAAATGGACGAGTGGAAGTGGAAAAAAGTCTTGTGGTCTGACAAATCAGCATTTTAAATTCTTTTTGGGGTAATAATATAGGGGTGCATTAGTGCATGAGTGATGTGCACACCTGTGAAGGCACCATAAATGCTGAACGTTATAATATATATATATATATATATATATATATATATATATATATATATATATATATATATATATATATAAATAAATGTATACATGTTTTGGCAACATTCACTGCCATCCAGACGACGTCTTTTTCAGGGAAGGCCTTGATTATTTCAGCAAGACAATGTCAAACCACATTCTGCATGTATTACAACAGCATGGCTCCATATTAAAAGGGGCTAAAGTGGCCTGGCTGCAGTCCAGGCCTGTCACCACTGATAACATTTTGAAATGAAAAATTACGACAAATGAGCCCCTGACCTGTTGAGCAGCTGAAATCTTATATCAAACAAGAATGGGAAAACATTCCACTATCAAAACTCCAGCAATTGGTCTCCTCAGTTCTCAAACACTTACAGAATGTTGTTAAAAGAAGAGGTGATGAAACACAGTGGTAAACATGCTGCTGTCCCAACTTTTTTGGAACATATTTTTGGCATCAAATTCAAAATTGGCATATATTTATATATTTATATGGCATATATTTATATATGTTATATAAATATATATTTAAAAAACTAACATTGCTCAGTGTCAACATCTGATATGCTGTCTTTATAGTATTTTCCTTTAAAAATATGGTTTACATGATTTGCATATCATTGCATCCTATTTTTATTTATATTCTGCACAGTGTCCCAACTTTTTTGGAAATGGAATTGTATTTACTTACATGTATGGATGGATGTATGGATGGATGGATGGATGGATGGATGGATGGATTACACTGTCATTCATTCATTCATTCATTATTACGAAAAGCGCACCAATAAAAATGACACTGACAATTATCTTAAAAGTTGTTTGTTAAAAAATCTGCCTGTTTAGTTGTTAACTTCAATGGAAACTAAAGCTCCATGAAGTGGGTTGCTTTATAACCTCAGGACAGCTGTGGTTTTGTTCTATAATTTCTAAAATGCACCTGGTCTACGTTCTATGGGAACTGATTGCTTGTGTTTGAGTCAGGAAGAACTTTAACTGTCATCGTTAACATGATCCTACAACCAACATAACTTTTAGCTTCATACATCAAGAAAGATGAAAGAAATCCTACCCTGAATCGTGTTAAACAAATAACTCCTCAAGAAACAAACTTTTCTTTTTCCCTCAAAAATGTCTTCCACCACGACTGGCTCTATATTCATTTGAAGAAAATCTACACCTTTTACTTTTAGCTTCATCTCAAGGAGCCCATCTGTGACTTCACACTTCACTAGGTGGCACAGAGATCCACAAGACTCTAATCATCTCTCAACATGAGAACTGTCAGAGAACACACAAATGAAACTTTGTCAGGCAGCGGCTGTGGAACAGTTTACTTTCCTTAACAGACAAAAAGTTTCAAAGAGCTGGTGAAACCATCTAATTTGATCCCAGACACGCAGAAAAAGACAGAATGCGAAGCAAAACAATGTCAAACAACAGCAGTTGATGAATTTAAGATTTGGCTCCAAGTCTTTAAACATTTAATAAGACAGCCTGTCCATGTCACAAACTTTTCGGAAGGCAGAAGAAAGTGCCTGAACTTTGTTGCAGCTGTGGCAAGGAATTAGCAGATGTTTCAGATCAAATCAGACCAAAACAGAAACTTCGAACACAGATGAGGTATATCTACTATAGAACTGGTCATGTTCATACAGATACCAGTCTAACACAGACTGTGGCAGACATCTAACTGTTTAGATCCAGAGTCTCTGATAAGCTGAGAAACTAGAACTGTGGTACTATGACATCACATATAAACTGTAAAAAATAAAGATGCTAAAAAGATTGGAAGTCATTGAAGAACCCTTTTTGGTTCCATCAAGAGCCTTTTAATGATGAATTAATTGATTTGCAAATCTTTTTTGTCTATTTCCTTTTCTCAGTATTGGCTGTTGACTGCTACACATCCTTTTCAGACCCATGGAGTTGAGTTTTCTTCTCACAGTGGAAAGATGGACAGAGAGTTTAATTGTCTCCTCTTTCTTAAACTCCTCTGTCCTGAAACTTGTAACTTACACTAAATGGTCATTTGGAATAAAAATGAAATAAGTGAAGTGTGGTCTCTGGGCACATTACTGTATGAAAGCTGTATATCGCTGTTGTCGGAAGAAAACCTTGTATCTCCGAAATGGTAACTTTACAGGAGAAGGAAAAAACCTACTTTACTTTTAATGCAAGTCAATGGAACCAGAGTCCCCCCCCCCCCCCCCCCCCCCAAGTCATTTTGGGCCATTTCTTTGGTCCATTCATCATGAAATTTACATACAATATAAAGGACAGGATGTTTTCAAATTATGTGAAAAACTGAAAAATGACAAAATGGAGATACGAGGTTTTGTTCTGACAAGAGAGATATATTTGTCATTTATTGCTTGGTGACATACATGATAACAGCCTCGTCTGCAGGTATAGCATGTTGCATTATCATGCATTTTCAGAAACCGGATCACATTTGGATTTCAATTGACTGCATTAAAGCCAGTGTAAATACCCCTAATGATGCATTTTGACCGCACTGCGATCAGATCACTAGAACCACGTCCGGATGGACCTTGACCACATGTAACACGCGTGCACGTGTTTTTGTTATCTGTCTAAGCACACAAATGGAGATGTGTCTACAGAGTGCTGACTAGCAGGTGAGAGGATAAACAATGAAAATGAAAGATGAAGGTCATGCAAGGTTGGATTTTTCCCCAAACCAAGAGCCTTCATGCACTTTATGCTGATGAAAGCATCCAGGCCAAGCTTGTCATGTCAGGGAAAAGAACAAACAAACGTAAACCATAAACAATGCATGTTTTTACAAGGGTGCCAACTTGGGCTAAAAAAACAAAGAAAAAAAAAGAATGTATGTCCTTATGACAGGTCAAGGATGTTGAAGTAAGAGCAGAAATATCATTTATTTCACTTGGTGGATTGGCACTGCTGTTGCCTCATAATGTGATAAGCAGATCACATACCAGGAATCTGGTGATGTGTTTATAAAGTTAATTTACAACATTATTACATGAAAATATTTTTAATTTGAAACACTCCCTTAGGGTACCTACCAAGCAGAGAGGAACGTCTTGCCTTGCCTTTCTGCGCTCGGGTTAACAGGTCAGAGCTTTCACACAGACAGCGAGAGCAGAGGACAGAGGAGGAGCTGCATGTCATGCAGCGAAACGCAGTGAAATAGGTCATTACAATCAATAAAATAAAACAGAAAATCGAACACAACCTTTTTTTTTAGATGCAAAAAAATGCAATTTCTCTCATTCAGCCAAATACTAGTTAGATATTCTGTGCTGCACATAAATTTCCATGTTGGTCAGGCTGGAAAGTGGCCCAATCAGCTGTCGAGGGTAAGCAAATGTATCATGTTCTTTAAAGAGTTACATTTTATTGAGTAAAGTGGCTGATTCGACTGTTTGGTTAAAGAACATCTGCAGAACTCGCTGCTTAAGAGCGCAAATGCTGTATGACCCACATGCAGTGTTGTGCGTGAGCGAGTTCAAAAGAACGCGCTCATTGAACTCGCTCATTTTTTCGTGAACGTTGAACTGAAAGCAACACATTTCTTAATAAAGAACTTGAACGTGAATTAGTTCACATTATGTGTCATGAACGGCAGACATCGCTGTAAATGAACGTTGGAATTAGTTTTCCACTGAAAACTGAGTGACATCTGTTTTCTCTTTTGAAACGCAGCGAGAGAAAGTTCCTCCCTCCTGTCTTCTCGCTGCTGCCGCTTAAATCATGAATCACCAGACAGAAATGGTTTCGACATTGTGTGCGCAATGCATTGCGGGCAACGTAGTGCCGGCTAGAATAGTTAACATACTGGCTAGTTAATAACATTAACTAGCATTAGAGAGAGAGAGACAGAGAGAGAGACAGAGAGAGAGAGAGAGAGAGAGAGAGAGAGACAGAGAGAGAGAGAGAGAGAGAGAGAGAGAAGGAGAGAGAGAGAGAGAAGGAGAGAGAGAGAGAGAGAGAGAGAAGGAGAGAGAGAGAGAGACACAGAGAGAGAGAGAGAGAGAGAGACACAGAGAGAGAGAGAGAAGGAGAGAGAGAGAGAGAGAAGGAGAGAGAGAGAGACACAGAGAGAGAGAGAGAGAAGGAGAGAGAGAGACACAGAGAGAGAGAGAGAGAGAGAGAGAGAGAGAGAGAGAGAGAGAGAAGGATAGAGAGAGAGAGAGACACAGAGAGAGAGAGAGAGAAGGAGAGAGAGAGAGAGAGAGAAGGAGAGAGAGAGAGAGACACAGAGAGAGAGAGAGAGAGAGAGAGAAGGAGAGAGAGAGAGAGAGACACAGAGAGAGAGAGAGAGAGAGAGAGAGAGAGAGCGCTGCAATTAAAAAAAGGGCTAGTGGAAGTGATGGCACGGAGACAGACACCGATTCTCCTTATGAACGTTTAAAACTATTTTACACTCTTGGAAACCAAGACCCCGACGGCAAAAACCTTACCTGTCTGTGTAAGATATCTACACCTGCGCAGCAATAACAAGTTAGGACATCAACAACGTCCTTCTCGAATTTGAAACGGCACATTGAGTTAAAACATCCATCCAGTGTGAATGTATATATGCACGCCCTCGAGGGTCATAAGGGAGGAAAGGGAAAAAAGACCCCCTGCCAACCCCAAACGCAAATGACACTGCCAGCAGCCTGTTCCTGTAGATCATGACCCCAGCACTGAATTGAAAAGGTCACCAAATACTGTATGAAAGTTGAAGTTACCTACCTAGAGTTGCATAAAGTTCCATCTTACACAAAGTTACATCTTAAAAATCACAGTATCAACAGTAAAGATACGCAGTTTCCTTAAAAATAAAGTTTTTTGTGCCTTTGAGTTTTGCCTTCATTACCTTCATTCAAGAGTTTTGCTCATTTCATACACACATATGTATATATAATATCATATATATCAAATAATATATACATATTTCATATTATATATTGTTTTTTTAATTAAATCCTGGTAGATTTCATTGCACTAAGTATAGAACTGGTCTACCTGGTCTGTACTGCTGCAAGTTTCATCACCTGGTAAGAAACCCACAATTGCAGTGTCATGAGCAAATGTCTACAATGAGCAGTTTCAAAGAACGTACAGTGATTTCTAGCTTGTAGTGTGAAAAAAAGGATTTATTTGAATATCTCACGAAAAAAGTCAAATGAACTGAACTTTGAACTAGTTCAGAATTAAAATTGTGAACTTTGAACGTGAACTGTTCACTTTGAGCATGTATGAACTGAACTTGAACTAGTTCAGAAAAGCTGTGAACTGGCACAACACTGCCCACATGCACGAGCTGTAGAAGCCACACACCCACAGAGTGAAACAGACAGCTCAAAGCTGAAACTGACCCAAAAACAGAGGGTAAAAAACACAATACGTTTATTAAAACAGTCCCTTACAAAAATGTATGTAAACTCGCAACATTTGTCAATGCGCTTATTGTTCTTGGTCCATCTTTTAATGAATAGTTGTCCATGTGTCCTTACAGAGACCTCTTTTTGTGATTACACACATATTTTCAAGTTACAAGTTTAGAATGGTCAGTAAAGTCACTGAACAAGCTGTGCTCTTCTACTGCTTCTCTTACTGTTGTGTGTATGTGAGTCCTTGCCAGCTATTTAACACTAGGATCAATGTAAATTCCTAAGATGAGTTATTTTAATTTTCAAACTTTTTGTGTGGCCACTGTACATTTAGAAAGCAGCCTAAACAAAAAATCAAACCAGACAGATTTGTCCGTAAAAAGTATGTGAACCTGTGAGTGATATGTGTTTTTCTAGTTGCCGTAGCGAACCTGCAGCTTAACCCCCCGCTCTTAAATGCAGTTCCACTACTGCAGCTCTTTTCAGACTTTTTCTGTGCAGTTTCACTACTGAGGCTTCTTCAGCTTTTTCAAGCTTCGTGCTAGGACTGGAGGGGAGTTGCCCCTCCTGATTTAGTTCTATGGGAGGGAGAACAAAAGACCCAGTGACCTACCACACTTGGCACTTATGCTGGGGATGAAATTAAGTGAAAAGTGTAAATGGAATCCATATTAAAAACATGATAATGCTTTTAATGCCTTTTTGCAAGACCGTGCATGACTCAGTTCTGGACAATGAAGCCATGCTTTCCTCCATATCCCCACTAAATGGTTTACACAGCACAGAACAGAGTTTTGTAATGGCCTTCAAAGTTTCACACCCAAACTGCCAACATCCAACTTGGCTGAAGTTTGTTAATGTTTGTTATTAAATTCCACATCAAAATATTTCCGAGATAGGGCAACAGTATCATGTTATCAGATAGTATTTAAATTAACACTAATAAAGTGAATTCATGTATGTTTATTGAGAGCTGCTAATCAGTGGCCTATGAATCTGCTGTAGCTTATTCTGGTCTGTTCTGTTTACTTCTCATAAAACTGCACAAACGTGACACAGAACTGGTCATTTTAACCAGGCAGAAAGCAGATTTCTAAAAAGGAGGCCCAATCTTCTCTTTTCTTTTTTTTTTAAGTGTCACCCTAACTCATTGGAACTGAGTGAAAAGGGCAAGTGGTTGAAATCTTGCCCTACAAAATGGAACAACTTTGCTTCTTTGCCAGCTACTAGCTGTGCTCTGTAGGCAACCCGGCCCGTCTTCAGTGACAGCGAACAAGGGAATAGATCAGGAACCTCGCTGCTGGGCTTTAGTTACATTTAGGGCATCATATGCCTTCAAAAAGGGGGTATAAGCCAATTATTTATTATTGCCCACCCCTAATTCATTGGTGATATGAGGCTGAAGGCAACGATTCACCAGCTTCTTGTTCAAATTTTCCCGTTCCACCTTAAATTGTGTAGTGTTACATTCTGGCACTTCAGGCATCAGACCTGCTGGATTATTTAAAGCGGAATGGGAAAGTTAGCTAGCTAGCTACTTTAGCATGCTATTATCCATTTGTTATGCCTGTGATGAAGAAAACGACCATAATACATTGAAACGACATTAAACTAAGATAATACGATAGTTATTGTAATTTTTTAGTGGAGTTTTTCTTTTTTCTGATAACGATCCATTTGCAAATGAAGACCACGCCTTGGTAAGTGAGATAATGAGAGGAGGGGAACTCAGGAATTTTGGCTAGAGTTCGGTAGGCTTCTGCAGGTCACGAGAAGGCCGACCCCCCATTAAAGATCAATTACAGGCGTGGATAAGGTTGAAGAGAAAGGGGAGGAGGTGGGGTGCGAAATTTGTCATGAGTAGGAGGAGTGAAGGACTGGTATTTATAGGAAGCTAGAAGTAAGTAGGAGGAGTTTAGGCGTGGTCTTTCCTCCAACTTCAGGTATGTCATAACTCAAGTTTGGAGTGAGAAAAACTATTTAGCCCAAACATTTCGCCCTGTCCCTCCATCTCAACAAAAATTGGGACACCCTAACCCTAGACGTGAACGCGCAGAACAGAGGGCTAAGGGCTAAATAATAATAATAATAATAATAATCATCATCATCATCATCATCATCATCATAATAATAATAAATTACATTTATATAGCGCCTTTCATAAACCCAAGGTCGCTTCACATAGCAAGACAAAAAAAAACTACAGAGGAGGAGGAAGAAAAATGTGCATTAAACAGAAAAGTCTTTAAGTCAGATTTAAAAGAAGAAACAGAAGAGCCGTCCCTGAGGGACCTAAATGATAGGGGCAAGGGGTAAAATGAGACTGGCCCTTACTATACTATACTATAAGTGTTCTTTCAAATCAACCAGCAAAACTGGCAGCGGTTAACTGTCCAGTTCAAGATAACTAAGAACAAACTGCTAGGCAACAGGGATGGTGCTGTTTTGTGGAATACACTGCTATTGTTATTCTCATTATCAGTACACTGAAAAAATAAAATAATATAAAAAATAAACATTGTTAACCTTAACCCCCTTAAACGGCCAGAACCCACCGGTGGGCCCAAAGTTTTATTACACACTTCTACAAACTAAGAATAGCTCAACCAGTTTGTACTGGAATCCTTGCAGTAACTGAATGATCAGTTAGTATGAAATAAGCCTGAGATTTTAAGTTTTGGAAACTTAGAACATAATATCTGAGGATTTGTTTAATTAGAGCTAAAATGAGCTGTTGTTAACTGCAGCATTTCACTTAAGATGAGCATCTAAAAAAAAGCCATAAGTCTCGCACTACTTTTTTACCTTACTAATTTACCTGAAGCTCAAACTGTGTGGAGTAAATGGACACTTGAAACTAAGACATTTTTAATGTTTTATGGCATTTTAGCCATTAAGCATGATAGAGCAATTAACTGTAATATGCATTAAAATATCAGGTGTCACATTTATTACAATGTGATCCATTCAGTTAGTGAGTGTGTCATTACTGAATGGAAATTTCCATCACAGTCTCATGAACCACCAGCAATGCCACCATGAACCCCTAGGCCAGAGATCAGCACTATAAATGTTAAAAGTTATTTTGTCCTTTCAACAAAAATCAAACCACCTTCAGAGACAACATTTTATATCCATTATACCATCTTGGCTGTAAATGTGTCTCAGTATGTGCTGATATACTACTATAGGCTAAAAAATATAATATAACGGAAACACAGTCTTAGCTATAGCAGCTTTTCTCACATCTCCTGCAGGAAACTTTTAAGTGGTACTTTTTTCTGCAAAAGTTGAACAGTTTCTTGTAAAGTGTCTCAACATTTCACTTTTTACAAGCCTGAAGGTTTCTAGTGGGAAGCTGACTTTGACCTCACAACTTTACAGCATTTGATAGTTTTTCATTGCAAACTAAACATGTCGAGAAACCAGCTGAGTGCTTATAAATGCAAATAAGTCCATTCATCTCCAAATTATCGAAGTTAGTCTTAAAACTTTCTATTCGTGTTCCAGCTTTTAAGATCACTTATGATTAAAACTGTTAGAACGATCAGCAGAGCTCTACTTCACTGCAAAGGAGGATTATTTTGTTCTTACCTAAAAACTAATTCTGCTCTTGAGAAAAAACTAATCAAATATAAAAGGTGGCCTGTGCAAAAGTTTGGGCACTTTTTACATTTTATGCTTTTTTTTCCCAATACACTAAACTATAGGTAAATAAAAATTGTGCAATTTTCTTTACACTAAGCGAATGTTGCCACCTGTGCCAGCAGATGTTACAAATATGGCTATTTAGGAAAGTTGGCACTGTAAAAACCCAGTTTAAAAATAAAAAGGCTTCCACTCCCAGGAGAAAAGAGGGGTCTGGCTTTACAATACGTAATATTTTATAACTGAGCATGACTCTTTTTTTAGGAACTGGTACAATGGCACTTCTTCTCAGAGCCCTGTATAGATGAATGGTTTGTGTCACCTCTTTCTTTATTAGACAGACTTATTTTAGGTAAGAGATCTCCTGACATTAGCAAAAGTCTCATTATATACAGCACTCTTAAGGTTTGACAAGAAACGACAAAGCGCATGGAAGGAGGAAAACATCTGCCAGCGCTGACAGCGTTAATTTAGAAATAATGATTTCCCATCTGGCATCCAAAACAGTGGATTTGACTACTGGCGTGACAGAGGAGTGAAAGTTTTTTTTTTTTTTTTTCTAGGATAATGTTTGATGTCTTTTAATCAGCTCCAACAGAAATCTGGCCTTCCTCAGCAGCAGACTGATTTGGATTCCCTTTTGGTTGAAGATACATGTGTCATGTATTTCCAAGTTTTGCACATTAATTTATTCAGTTGACATCAGAGATGTTCGCAAAGTGATGCTTCACTTGTAATAGGTTGTGCGAAACTCAGTAAAAAATATTATAAATATAAATCCTTATAATAATGTCCTTAACCAGAAGATCCTAATCTGGGCATCAGAGTCCAGGGAGGTCACCAGAGCAGAGTTGCCAGGTTCGCGGATTTCACGCCAAATTGGGCTTGTTTGAAAATCCAGTCGCGGGTGAAAATTCAGGGGTGGCGGGGTGCGGTTTTTTGGGCTATTTTTAAAAATTACCGCGGGCGCCAAAACAAAAAAAAAGTGGGTGTTGCCTTGGATGTTACGTCAACACGGCAGGCAAACGTGTACAAGTCGACACCAGTAGAACATAACGACATAAGGAAGGACAGTGTGAAACGGAGAGAGGGAGCGAGAGACAGAGAGAAAAGGACAGCGTGAAAAGGAGAGCGGAGAGAGAGAGAGAGAGAGAGAGAGAGAGAGAGAAAGAAACACAGAGACACAATTTGAAGAGAAAACAGCAGTCGCTAGCTAATATGCCAGGTAAATGGGGGAAATACGGGAGGCGGTATTGCAAGGACTGGGAAAAAGAAAAAGGTTTGATGGAATGGATTAAAAGTGTCCCTAATGACGAGAAAAAGGCATATTGCAAATACTGCAAATGTGAAATAAGAGCTCCTCACAGTGACCCGATTGCTCATGCTGCCACAGAAAAACACAAAAGGAATGCTGCTCCATTCTCAAATGCCAGAACATTGTTTGACACAGGCAGCTCGTTTACAAGATGGAGTATTCCAGTGGAAGAGGCAGAGTTGCAGCTGGCTGCTCATGTGGCATGCCATTCAAGCATTCTAACTGTTGATCATTTAGGATGTGTAGAAGAAGACATTTCAAAGAAAGGCATTAGTTTACACAGAACAAAATGCACAGCATTGATTAATTCAGTGACTGGGCCTGTAGCACATGAAGATCTTTTAGAGGATATAGGGAGTGAGCCATACTCTCTAATCGTTGATGAGAGCACAGATGTTACAACCAAAAAACAGCTATGTGTAGTCATCAGATACTTCAGTAAAAAACTCTCAAATCTTGAGCACATTTGCAGGAATTTTACAAATTGCATCTGGTGATTCACTGACAATAGCTAATGCTTTATTCAAGTTCCTGGATGACAAAAAACTGTCTGTACAGAATTTCATTGGTCTTGCGACTGATGGTTGCAATACAATGTGTGGACAGCATAACTCAGTGCTGCAGAAATTTTGGGAATGTAACCCCCATATTGTCTACATCAAGTGAGTGTGGTGAATTTGATCTTATTAATTTTATAGTCGTAACATTAATTTCTATTATATTGGTTATTATACTGTGTAGATCCTGGTTGAGTTTATTCTGTAGGACCACAGGGTCTCAGTGGAGCTGATGCAGGAGGCATCTGGACAGGAAAGGGGCCCCCTGAATGATAACAATGCCATATATGGGGTTAGGCGACCAGGGCCATTCTGGAGAAAATGAATGTTAAATACCTAATATGGCTTGAGAGGAGCCATACATTGAACTGAGGCTGTCTTAATAGAAACCAGATGTGGGCTATACGTCCACAGCAGGTATAAAACCAGGAGCTGAAATGTATGTGTGAGAGACAATTGGCTGTTCTCTCCAAGCTGTTTCGCGAAGGCTTGTTTGTGACATCGACCTCTCAAGGCTAATAAACATCTTTTTATGCAAGAGACGGGTGTCACCGAAGAGTTTGTTCCTACACCTTCACAGCATCGCTAATAAATAAACCACATGTGTATGCCATTCCCTTCAACTCTGTGCATCAAAGGCTGTGAATGTTTTGCCCCGAAATGTGCAGTACATGGTTTCACAGACCTACAGCTGATTTTCAAATGCCACCCAGAGGCTTCAGAAATATGCAGAATTGTACAAGACCATAAATGTAGGTGAAAATCCTCTGAAAATACTGCAGTTAGCGGAAACTAGGTGGCTCGCCATCAGTGAGTGTGTCAACCGTATCCTTACACAGTTCCAGGAGCTGAAGTTGCATTTCTAACTGGCGAAAGATAGTGAAAGAAGCTGTGCTGCTGAGTTGCTTTACCAAATGTACAGTGACAAAATCAATCTGATCTACCTGAAATTCCTTCAACCAATTGTGTCAGAATTAAACAGGATTAATAAAATATTTCAGCTTGACACAGCCAATCCTGCAAAACGTCTAGAAGAACTTGTAACATTCTACCAATCACTTCTTGAGCAAATGGGGCTGCCACAGGCATTCAAGAGCTGGCATGACATCATTGAATTCAACCTGTCTGATCATCTTTTGCCCATTGATGCTGTAGATTTTGGGATTCAGTTCCGTCTTGCTTTGCACGAATCAAGGGGAATAAGTGACCAGGCATTACAAGACCTGAAAAGCAGATACAGGGACTACATGCTGGAATTGGCTAAAGAAATCAAAAAGAGGCTTCCAGATAATTTGAAACAACAAATTTGGGCAACTTTGCCCTGTCTCTGCTTGCTTTACCATTCAGCAATGCTGCTGCTGAACGTTCATTTTCTCAAATGAACCTCAAAGAATAAGCTGCGAAACAGGTTGGAGCAGAAAACTCTGCTAAATACAATGAGACAATCAGAGCTTACATACAAAGGAAAAAAGTGTGCTGCCATAAATTCAAGCCATCACCATGAATGATCTCTCTCGTCACTGCAGATATTTACTCAACACTTGCTGAAGAAGATGAGGAGGAGAGCACAAATGTTTAGAAGAAAAAAGTTTGAAGACTGTAAATAGTTCTTAAGAAAACAGAAATCTAAAGGAAAGCAGTAATATAAAATGTTTGAAAAGGAGGAGGAGCCCTTAAAAGTCAAGAAAAAAGGAAAAAAGATAACAGAAAATGGCAAACATGGCATGGAAAGAACTGCCCAAAAGCCCATAATAGCTCTTCATGTAACCAGAAATCACAAGATGATGAAAAAAAATGTTAAAAGAGGATCAGAGGAGAGAAGAGAGTTCAGGAGGGGCAAGAACAGAAATGAGTAAGTAAAAGTTTTCTTTTTGCTTCAAATGTGTGACAGACATATATTTTGGGCTGGTTTAAGCTTCTGAAGGGCGGGTTTTAGACTGACTTTGGGCTGGATATTTTTCTAGGACCTGGCAACCCTGCACCAGAGTGGTGTTACAACACATCTGCCTTGTCAAACACAGAGAAAATAAGTTTGATGAGTGCATACGAGATTAGACTTACTATTTGATTATTGTGTTTTTTTTTATTTATTTCTTTAATACTAATACTACTGTGTGGGGAGGGGAGCTTGTGAGGTGGGTCATGAATTTTTTCTCACCGCCAAAACACTGTGAAAAAGGTTACAAACCTCTGTCCTACACAAAATTAACAAACAAGAATCGCCTCAACACAACAAATGCCAAAAGGAAAGAGGTACTTTTATACACTGCTTCTAACCATGTCCTGTAATCACTAAACACTGGGATAAAAATCCACAAATATAGCTAAGAATAAGCTTAAAAACTAGGATTTTTCATACTTAAATAAAAAAATAAAGTGTATTTTGTTGAGTGGATGAGAGAAATACCTCTACCAGTAACACAGTGGTTCAGAGATACACTATATTGCCAAAAGTATTTGCTTGTTTGCCTTCACATGCATATGAACTTGAGTGGCATCCCATTCTAAATCCATAGGGTTTAATATGATGTTGGCCCACCCTTTGCAGCTATAACAGCTTCAACTCTTCTGGGAAGGCTTTCCACAAGGTTTAGGTTTATAGGAATGTTTAGTATGTTTGAGGGAATTTTTGACCATTCTTCCAGAAGCGCATTTGTGAGGTCAGACACTGACATTGGAAGAGAAGGCCTGGCACACAGTCTTCATTCTAATTCATCCCAAAGGTGTTTTATCGGGTTGAGCTCAGGACTCTGTGCAAGCCAGTCAAGTTCTTCCACACCAAACTTGCTCATCCATGTCTTTATGGGCCTTGCTTTGTGCACTGGTGCGCAGTCATGTTGGAAGGGGCCATCCTCACTGTTCTCACAAAGTTGGGAGCATGAAATTGTCCAAAATCTCTTGGTGCTGAAACATTAAGAATTCCTTTCTCTGGAACTAAGGGGCTGAGCCCAACTCCTGAAAAACAACCCCACACCATAATCCCCCCTCCACCAAACTTTACACATGGCACAATGCAGTCTGACGAGTACCGTTCTCCTGGCAACCACCAAACACTTTAAATTGACTTAAAATATATGATGAGGACTGTCTTCTTTCTATTTATTGTGTGTGTTGTATGCTTCCTGTTTCTTTTCCTGTGCATAAAACTAATAAAATTTTATTGAAATGTTTTAAACACCTCAGTGTCATTGTTGGAGGAAAAGTCCTCCAACCAAAAATATTTAGCAAACAGCACTCTGTTACCACTGATGAAGGACTAGATGAAGGACCAACACAAACTGCAGCAGCAGATGAGCTACTGTCTCTGACGTTACATCTACAAGGTGGATCAACAAGGTAGGAGTGTCTAATAGAGTGGACAGTGAGTGGACACAGTGTTTAAAAACTCCAGCTTGATAAGAGCTGACCTAAAAAAGATGAAGGTCAGAGAGTTTGGTCTGTAAGGCCAGCCAAAAAAAACAAAAACTTAATTAACAAATAAGGCAGTAATGGCATGTTTAATGTGCCTGCTGGCAAAGTGACTGATCTGATTCTTTTGTCAAGTTTGACAGACAGAAAAATATTGCTGTTAAAACAAGAACATCTAGAAACTGGTTGCTGAGCCTGATCTGACTTGTTATCTAACAGAGTAAAAAGCAAAGGGTCAACTGCCAATGTTGGTTTGATGTGACAAAAATCAGGTACATGGAGCATTCTACCCAATTAGTCCAAAAAAGAAGTATTCAGACCTTAGATACGATTATATTATGATATATTTAAAGCCAGGGCATGAATTGAGAGAGTAATAAGCTAAATGTGTATAAAGTCATCATGTGTACAGTACTTTCTGTTGGGAGGTATCTGCCCCAAACCCCTACACTGTCCAACTAATAATTTTTATAAAACTAAAGTTTTTCAATGTTTTTTTGTGTTTAATTGTTCAAAGCTGTTTATTGTCTCAACTGAAACAATACCTGCTGAAATATTTGGTAAAGTTTGGGAGTGCTATGATTTTTGGCAGTGACAAAATGGAATCCTCATTCAAAACGTATTTATTTACTTTAGCATTGAACTAGTTGTTTTTTTATTGTTTTTTACTGGTATATTACTATTACTTCTATTTTCCCATTAGTTGCTTTTTTATTGTATTGTTTTCTCTGGTTTATTTATGCTTTTATCTTGTGCTTTTTAATTGTAATTATCAATAAATCCCCCTTTCTGCTGTTTACAATTTGTTATAGGTGCTACATAAATAAACATTCTTCTTCATCATTATTATTATTTTTATTATTATTATTATTAGTAGTAGTAGTAGTAGTATACATCCTAGGCTCTACTCCGAGCCTCTCCCCTCTCACCAATCTCTAAGGCAGAGTGCGGTGACTCTGCAGAGAAAGCTCATTTTGGCCGCTTGTATCCGCGATCTCGTTCTTTTGGTCACTACCCAAAACTCGTGACCATAGGTGCCGCCACAGATCCGATCTGCTGCATTAACAAATGCGGTCAAAGCTTTGTCGGATGTGGGAATTATAGATCTTTCTTGTAGGTTCCTCTGCCAGATGTTCCCAACAAACCCTCACAACTCGTTTGGGTCTGCCAGGTCTGTCCGGTATTTTCACCCGCCATCTGATCCAACTCACCACAAGGGAGTGATCGGTTGACAGCTCTGCTAATCTCTTTACTCGGGTGTCCAAAACACATGGTCGCAAATCCGATGACACAACTATGAAGACGATCAATGAACTGCGGCCTAAGGTGTCCTGATGCCTTTGTGTTCAAACATAGTGTTTGTTATGGACAGACTGTGGCGAGCACAGAACTCCAATAACAAAACACCACTCGGGTTCAGATCGGGGAGGCCGTTCCTCCCAATCATGCCCTTCCAGGTCTCACTGTCATTGCCCACGTGAGCGTAGAAGTCACCCAGCAAGACAATGCTGGGTGCCCACAGGGGCCAGTACCCCCTCCAGGGTCTCCAAGAAGGCCGGGTACTCCGAACTGCCGTTCGGTGCATAAGCACAGACAACAGTCAGAGCCCATTCCCCGACCTGAAGGTGCAAGGAAATAACCCTCTCATCCATCAGAGAAAACCCCAACATACAGGCGCTGAGCTGAGGAGTTATGAGTAAGCCCACTCCTGCCCATAAGTGCCTCTCCCACAGGTGGTGGGTCCATGAGAGAGTGGTCCCCTGTAGCTCTTTCAGGCTGAGCCTGGCCCATGGATAAAGGCCCGACCACCAGGCGCTCGCTGAGGAGCACCTCCCCCAGGCCTTGCTCCAGGGTGAGGCCCCTGTAACCCTAATTCAGGCGAGGGAAACTGGGTCCTGGTCTTTTTCTTCATATGGAGATTTTGGATCACCCACCGCATTATTGTTTTTTTAAATCAATACAGCCATAACAACTTATGTAAAAGTACGAGATGTTTAAAATATCACAGTGTTCAGCGTAGGGTTCTCCTTTAACAGCTGCAGCCAGTCGGCAGCCTGTCCATGTTGTCCACCCTCACACACACACACACACACACACACACACACACACACACACACACACACACACACACACACACACACACAAACATATACACACACTAACAGTAGGACATGTAGGACAAGAATAGAACGACGGACACAGCACCTCCACACTGTTGTTCCCTGTGTGTTCACCCCAACACCACATGTGTAATATAAATATGTAGGGGGTGAACAGTGCAAAGGCACTGAAAATGTGGTATTGTATATGTTCTTCACAGAAAATGATCAAAGGCCAAGGAATCAGAGATTGAAATAATGGGTCCCACAGACCCAGACACCACACAAGGGTCAATAAAATAAGCTGAAAATAAGTTGAAATGCATTTGACCAGAGGGCCATGATGGTGTTCCTAAGAGGCTGTTTTTTACAAAATGTTATTATAATTTGTAAATATTTAACTAAACTAAATTTCAATATGACAAATATTATTGTAGTCATTACTACTTGAATGTGCCCATTCAGTCAAAACAGGCACAGATATTGGACGAAAAGACCTGACTCACAATTAAAGTTACAATTCATCCCAAAGGTGTTCAGTGCAGTTGAGGTCAGGGCTCCGTGAACACCACTGGACTTCCTCCACACCAAACTAAGTCATCAAACCCTGTCTTTATAAACTCACTTTGTGTATTTGTGCACAGTCATGTTGGAGCAGGCCTTCCTGTGTTTGTATGCTATAGCATTAACGTCACCCTTCACTGGAACTAAGGGGCCCAAATCATGAAAAACAGGCCCATACTATCATCCCTCCTCCCGACGGTCTGTGCATTTGCATGATCTACTGCTTTGTGGCTGAGCTGTTGTTGCACCTAGATGCATCTTTCTCACAATAATAGCATCTACAGTTGACAGGGGCAGATCTAGCAGGGAAGGTCTTTCATGGACTATTTTTGTCTTAAATTTATAGTGTTTATGATGTTGCATGATTGTACAGTCAAACATAATTTGATAGGCACATTAATGTGTGACATAATTGAGCTCTGTTTGTATTTGAAACAGTCGGATCATAAATCTTCTTGTAGGCTGTGAAAGTTTCTATGGCTGAGTTACAAAAAGTTAGGAACCCCTTCCGCAGCAGAGCCACTTTTGAACTGAAATTCGAAAGGTTCTCAACGTCTCAGTTGGAACCAAATTCATGTGATTAAGGAACTGACCCACAAACACCCATACATTCAACAATTTCATTGGAATAAATCAAATGACATTGATTTCTTGGGCAGCAGTTCAAGCTGAGGTGTGCTTAAGGAATGCGTGCGTGCATAAAGTCAGGAGACAATCTGAAAGTGAATAATAATGTTAAAACCACAATCAAGAATCAAGTAGCTTGTCATCGGTTCCCACACTTGCCAATGACAGATGATGAGGTGGATTTTCAGACTTCAAAGGTTTTCAAAGAAGTTGTACAATAACAGCACACAGTGTGCTGACAGATGTCCGTTATGTTGATTATAGACCAATGTAAAAAACAATTCCCTTGTAGCAGAGTAAGCTAATTCCTTACACTAACATATGTGAATGTATAATGAACAGAAACCAAAAAGTCAAGTAAGAGAAGAGTTTCATTGCTAAATGCATTTTAGAGCACTTTCAAGGGTATTTGTTTTTTGGAGTAGGCTTTACACATATAAGAATAACAATGCTATATCACGATGAATACCAGAGCCTATCCCAGCAGTCATTGGGTGGAAGGCAGGATACACCCTGGACAGGTGTTCTCAAAAACTTTTTATATTTAAACTAATTTAAAAGTGGATAAACATCATTATGGAATGGAACTCTTTAATTACATTTAGGCTTGAGATGGCATGAGGCTAGAAACACTGGAAGTGATTTGTTGAAAGTTTCTATGGCTGAGTTACAAAAAGTTAGGAACCCCTTCCACAGCAGAGCCACTTTTGAACTGAAATTCACTTCCAATGAATCTGATAAGATTCTCTAACATATTTGGCCTAAAATGTCACAGAATTGCCAACATGATGTAAAAAGAAATACATTAGTTTACATGATAACAGTAGCCACATGCAGCCTAGCTAGAGGTGGGTAATCGAGGTCCAAAAGGTAAAAACCCTCCCCAGGATTTTGTTCCAACTGCTTGACTTCTCTAATTTGCTCAGACCAGCAGCGAAGGTGTTCAGGCAGTTGGAACAAAATCCTGTGGAGGGTTTTTAGTTTTTGCACCTGGATTAAACACCACTAAGCCTAACAAACATGAGAGCTACAACCAGCTTGTATGTATTATGCTAGAATGATTATGTAGCGGCTGTCCAATGAAAAACATGTATCTCTACTTTTTGCGATTTTTACCTTACTGCCTCATTGGAGGTCAACAGCTGTCCTTTACACTGTGTGAAAATGTTATGATGATTGGATCAACAGAAATGCCCCCAAAATTGCTTAGAATAAAATCTCTTTCCATTAACTTACATTGAAAGTTAAGAACGTTTTTGCCCTCTCCTGTGAAGATACTATTTTGGAGATGCCTGTTTTTCTTTGGACAGCAACAATATTTGAATTATATCCTAAGTGTGGTTCCATTTACCCTTTAGATGACCATCTTAATATGTGAAGTGTCTCAATTAAAATCGGTATCAGCTGATACTCAAGGTATCATCAGTATAGGTATCAGACAGAAGTGATATCAGTTTGATAAAATTGACAACAATTAATACATACAGAAGAAATATGTAGCACGTTCATTTAGATTTCAAAGAATAATGAAGAAAAGCTTGGATAAATTGTGTGCCAAGTTTGGAATTAAGTCGGTCAATGTTAAAGTTCAAAAAAAGTATTCTTGCAAGTTTTCTAATGCACTGAACAAATTTCCCTCATTGACACTGCAAATCTTTCACAGTAAAGCAGGCTGAAGCTGAGCTGCTCAAACACTATGTTGCTATGATTGTGTCTTCTCATTAAAAAGACTTTTGAGGCAATACCTCAAATCCAGCATCTTTTTCAGATCATGCTGGATGGTGCTTGTGGAGGCTAAATCAAACAAACACAACTAAGAGCAAAGTGGACAGGTGCTATAACATTAATCAATGAGCTGTGTGAAGCAGATATAGGTAAGTCAGTGATGCTGACTTGAGCTACACTTGAATCACATGTTAGCTGACTTGTGACTTGACTCGGACCTGAGACCTGAGAAACACCTTATGAATAGCATGCTAGCAAGTTCAGTAGCCAGTTACACTGAAGTTGTCTGATAATCTAGTTGAAGGCGTAATAGGTTACATCCAATATTGTTAGTTGTCACACATTCAGCTCGTCGAGTGGCTGAGCTGTTTATCCGCGAGCGTCTGGGTTTCAGTCACATCGTAAGAATACCTCGCCATTATGCAGACGGCGGATACAGAGACCTTCCAGAAGCACTGAGTTTAAGCTGGTTTTTGACCATCCATATGAAGGGAAGGTTAGTGGGGAACTTCTCTCGCGGCTACGTCAAGGAACTCGTTCCGTGGTGGACTATGCATTAGAGTTCCGAACGCTCACGGCGAGCAGTGGCTGGAACGAGGCAGCTCTCTTAGTAACCTTTCGACAGGGACTGAACGCAGAGATCTTACATGAATTAGCCAGTAAAGATGATGACCTAGCCATGTCCAGCATGTCCGGGCTGTGTTGTGTAGGTTGTTAGAGAACCACTTATACCTGAAGGGAGAAAAATGCGAATTTCACTTACAGTCTGTTTCATTTCTGGGATATATTATTAGCCAGCAGGCTATTGTCATGGATGACAGTAAAGTAGACGCTGTACTACATTGGTCCAAACCTAATACAGTAAAGGAGCTCCAACGTTTCTTAGGGTTTGCCCATTTCTATCGTCGTTTTATTAGAAATTTTAGTGTAATCGCAGCCCTATTAAGCTCACTCCTAAAAGGCCAACCCCGCAGGATCATTTGGAGTGAACAAGCTGATAAGGCATTTCAGAAATTAAAGATAGCCTTCACTACTGCTTCAATTCTCATTCACCCAAATCCCAAAGAACCTTTCACTGTGGAGGTGGATGCATCGGAAACAGGAGTAGGAGCTGTGTTATCTCAAAGGAGGGGTGAACCAAAAAACTTACATCCAATAGCATTCTACTCGCATAAACTGTCACCACCGGAAAGGAATTATGGCATAGGTGACCAAGAGTTATTAGCTGTTAAACTAGCACTAGAGGAATGGCAGTACTGGCTGGAGGGCGCTAATCACCCATTCCTAGTATTGACAGATCACAAAAATGTAGAGTACCTACGCCCAGCCAAAAGACTAAATGCGAGACAAGCGAGATGGTCGCTTTTTTTTCCCGCTTTAAGTTTAGCATCACGTATCGTCCGGGATCACGAAACACCAAGGCAGATGTACTTTCAAGGCGGGATCAGAGAGAGAATCCCGAGGAACCCCCCAAGGCTCCAGAAAGGATTCTCCCACCAGAGGTGAGGGTTTCAGCTATCCGGTGGCAGATAGACGAGGAAATAGAGAAAGAGTTAGAACACGCACAAGTCCCCAAGCATTGCCCTGCCCAGAGAAAATATGTTCCCCTCTCCTGTAGAGAAGCACTTCTCAAATGGGCACATTCATCTTTGACCTCAGGACATCCCGGTGAGACGTGCACCTACCAACTTCTCGCTGGACAGTATTGGTGGGAAACAATGTCACAAGACGTACATTCCTTTGTTGCTTCATGTTCAGTTTGCGCTCAATGCAAGACCCCTAAACTCTTACCCGCAAGAAAATTACTTCCTTTACCTGTACCACAACGTCCGTGGTCGCACATTGCTATAGATTTTGTTACGGACCTGCCAGAATCACAGAGTTTGACCACCATCATGACTATCATTGACCGGCTCTCCAAAGGAGTCCATTTCATACCATTCAGGGCTTTACCCAATGCTTTCGATACAGCAGAAACAATATTTCAACAGGTGTTTCGCCTATATGGAATTCCTGAGGACATCGTATCTGACAGGGGCCCTCAGTTTACTTCTTGAGTATGGACTGCTTTCTTCGAGCACTTAAGAGTGTCACTCAGTTTGTCCTCAGGATATCACCCACAAACAAATGGGCAATGTGAGAGGACTAATCAAGAACTAGGCAAATATTTCCAGATCTATTGCCACAACAACCCAGCAGATTGGTCCAAATTCTTGGCCTGGCCTGAGATAGCCCAGAACTCATTGACTAGCTCCACGACAGGATTAACCCCCATTCAGTGTGTTTTAGGGTATCAGCCACCTGTGGCACCCTGGACTGGGGCACAGACCGATGTTCCGGCTGTTGACAATTGGATGCGACGCAGTGAACAGGTTTGGGAACAGACTCACCAGAGAATCGAGAACGTCATACAAGGTCAGAAGAAACAGGCAGAAAAGCACCAAGGCCCGACCCCGATCTTCCAACTCGGAGATCGGGTTTGGTTGGCGACCAAGGACTTTCGATGTCCTGAGGGGCGTTGTCGTAAGCTTTTACCCAAATATGTAGGGCCCTTTAAGGTTATCAAGAGGATCAATGATGTTACGTATAGACTGGAGTTGCCCCCCAGATACAGAATCTCTAATGCATTTCATGTTTCACTGCCCAAACCTCTGATTACAGGGCCCATGGACGAAGCAACCCCGGAGGCCATACCCCCACCACCAGAAATGATTGAAGGGGCTCCGGTTTATGCTGTGCGTGGTTTGTTGGATTCCCAGAGACGAGGTGGGCAGCTCCAGTACCTAGTAGACTGGGAGGGGTATGGACCCGAAGAACAGTCTTGGGTACCGGCTAGGGACGTGTTGGACTCAGGACTTATCCCGGGACTTTCACAACCGGAACCCAGACAAACCAGCTCCTTGCACCAGAGGTCGTCCACGTGGTGGGCTCCCCTGTTCACTGCCGGCCCGTCTGAGGAACCACAGTGATGGCCCTTCATCTCGGCATTCTGACTGCTTTACTCCGACCCCTGTTCATGGACCAGGTGGTGGGAGTGGTCGTCCAGGTCGTCCCTGTTCCGTGGCCCACCCGGACTCTTTGGGGGTGGTACTGTCACGCATTCAGCTCGTCAAGTGAACTCCAACTCCCAGAACACTCTAGGAGATCATGTGACTCCGGACTCAGGCACATGCACCTATCTGTGCTCACAATCCCCAGACTTTTGATGAATGTCACCTGTGCCTCATTAGAGCTGAGCATTTAAGCCTGGCTCTGACAATCAGTCAGTGCGAGGTATTGTTTTCTCTAAAACTTACTGAGCGCATTCTTCTTGTGATTGCTTGTCTCACTGTGATTTTGACCGTTTAGAATTGTGTTTTTGACTACGTCTGTTGCCTTTCCCTTTTGGTACTTTTGCTGGTTGTGTGGATTTGTTATCAGAATTTTGGACTGTACTTTGACTACTCCTTTGTGTTTTTCCCCTTTTTTGTTTCCTTGGCTGCTAGCTAAACAAATAAATCATTTAACCTTTCATCTGCAAGCGTCTGGGTTTCAGTCACATCGTAATATTAGTATCCAATTCCTTTCAAACTTAATACAAATACAACTGAATTAGATGTTACACTAGTTAACTAGAATACTGATTACTCAAACTACAAACTAAGTTACTTTCTAAGGTTTTTTAGCCACTTTGCCTTTAAAAATAGTTCTCACTGTGTGCAGTGTTTTAGTTCTGTCTATCAGACTGAATGAAAGGCTTGAAATTCTGCTTCTCACTATAAACATTTGAGACTCAACTCTGACCAATATCCCAAACATGCGAGACTGGACTCATACTCACACTCTTAAAACTCAGACCTCAACTCTGACTTGCATTGTGAAGACTCCAGATTTGACTCTGACTTGCACCCAAAGATTCGAAACTGAAGTGGGATTCGCACCCTAAATGCTAGACAATCAACCCTGACTCCCACCCTAAGAACTAGAATTTCAACTCTGACTTGTGCCATGAGCCCAAAAGACTTGAGACTCAACTATGACTTGCACCCCAAAGACTCAATACTTCACATTGACTCACACCCTAAAAGCATGAGACTTGACTGTGACTGGTACCCTAAAGATTCAAGACGCGACTCTGAGTCACACTCTAAAATATCAGTACTTGACTCCTACTAGCACCCTAAAGACTCAAGACTTGACTCTGAAAAGACCAAAGACTTGAGGATTGAATCTGCTTCACACCCCAAAGGCTTGAGACTTGACTCTGACTCATATCCTAAAAACTCAATACTTGACTCTAACTAGCACCCTAAAGATTTAAGACTCAACTCTGACTCGCACCCTAAAAACTCAATACTTGACCCCAACTAGCACCTCAAAGACTTGAGATTCCAACACCAAGGTCTCAAGGCTTGACTCGGACTTGTACCCCAATACGTCAAGACTCAACTCTGACTTGCACCCCAAAGATTTAGGGCTGAACTGGGATTCAGCATTCAACTCTGACTCGCACTCTGAAAACGTGACTCTGAAGTACCATAAACCCAAAACCTAAAACACTTGAGAATCAATTATGATATGCACCCCAAGATTTAACTGTGACTCACACTCAGAATTCAATGCTTGACTCCGACTAGCATCCTAAAGATTCAAGACTCAACTCTGACTTGCATCCCAAAGACTCGAGCATTGACTCTGATTCACATCCCAAAGGCTTGAGACTAGACTCTGATTCAAACCCCCAAAACCCAAAACGTGACTTTGAATCATATTTCAAAGACTCAAGACTGGACTTTCATCTCAAAGATTTGAGACTTGACTTGGACTCACAGCCCTAAGGCTTGAGACTCGGCTCGGACACTAGTGTACAATGAATGGCTGGAACAGGAAACCACTGCTGCTCTCCCAGGAAGTTAGAGATTAAAACTGAAAACTGTATTCACCTCATAAAAATAACATGACTTTCAAGTTCAGGCTCATGTGAACCTGCGTTCATGAACAAACTAATGTTAATGAGTAATTTTAAGAAATACATACATCCTGAAAAAGCTGATTTCATCCAATCACACAAAATGCACTGATTTTAAATGGGAAAAACATACTTTCTGTACAGTCAGATTTGAACAAATAAGGCAAACATGATTCAATTGAAAAAAATAAATTCATGATTAAAACAAAAATTAATCACATAACGTGATTATTTTAAGCGTGACCGCCCTAGATAGAATAGATGTCAAGGCTGACCGAAGTATACTTTTACAATATCTCTACCTCTCCCAGTATCAGCAGCAGATGTCAGCATTGCGCTTTGCATAAAGAAAAAAAGCCCCTCGTTGCCGCTCCCTTCTTGTTTTCATGAGATCAGATGGAGAGAGAGAGAGTGAGCAATGAGACTGGCTTCTACAGCCCACAACACACTCAAGTCGATTGATCATTATACTCACTGCATGCATCTTCTGCCCAGGTTCAGGACTAAGAAACAGTAATTTTCATGAATCTTGTCTCACTGCATACTTGTCCTTTATAAATAAACCCTAATTAGCTGTATGGTAGAAAGGCCTCACAGATGGAGTCCTGATAGTAATAAAGATGAATATGAAAGCTACTGATTGTTATGCATTATGTTGAGTAATATCCTCGACACTCAATGTAAACCTTGTGCCATATGCTTTGTGCCATATGCACGGAGAAAGTAACTGAACAGCCCATGCTCACGCAAACCTTGTAATCAAACACGCCTGCGATTCAGTGGCACAGAATTGCTTGTGACAGCTTTGAACAATGAATGATAAGCCTCAATTTTCTTGAGGAAACCATGAAAATAATCTTAGCAAATCCACCTGAATCACTAATATGATTATCTGAATGAATTCTGAATGCAGTGGATAAAAAATAAGAATGCAGATACACATTGGGCTGGTTTCCCAAAGCCAGACTAAGGCTAAAACTAGACTAAAGATGATTTTCAGTAGTGAATCACCATTGGCAATACAATTTGGTCCACAACTAGGCTTAATCCATGACCAAGAAACTGACCTATCATTGACTTTTTTTAACAAACAATAAAAAACACAAAGAAATTACATCTTCACTATTATAAACCTCTATTTAGTGAAATGCTAATAAAAGCAGAAAGCAGTGGTAAGTTGTTTTTAACCTGTTTTCAATTGAAAACAGTACAAAAACTCGGATGTTTTAGTTTTTAAACTTTTTTTTCCTTCCAAATGTGATGGCTCCAACATATTCCATTAAATATGGGACAAATGCATGTTTGCCACAGTGTTACTTTTAAGAATACTTATTAATCCCTTGAGGACTAAAATTACAATCTGCCCCAGTTCTAAAAGCAGCATTTTTTGCCCATCTTTCATTATTCTAAATCTCAAGCTATGCAACTGTGTGAGGCTGTCGTTGTCATATTTTGCACTTCATAATGTTTCCATGTTTTCCAGTCTAGCACCTGAACTCTCTGATTATACAGCCATGCTGTTGTAACACATGCAGGAGGTGGTGTGAAGCTGTCATGTTGAAATGAACATCAAGACATCCAGAAGGTAGCTTATGTTCTCCAAGATGTATATATATTTCAGAGTTAATGGTGCCAACACAGATATGCCAGTCACCAATGCTATGGGCACTAACACAATCATAACAGACCCTGATGTTTAAACTTTATGCTGGTAAAAATCTGGATGGTCCTTTTCTTCTTTGGCCTGGAGAATACAATGTCCATTATTTACATAAATAATCTGAAAGTTTGGCTCATCAGACTACACAATTAAAAATCATCATTCTTCAAGGGTTCTTTAGAAAGGAAAATGGTTCTATATAGAAGCATGAATATCCAAAAAACTTTGCATGACTAAAAGGTTCTTTGCATCATAAAAGGGCTCTTCAGATAGATGTGGTTAATTTGGTTCTATGCAGAACATTTTTGAAAAGGGCTCTACGAGGGTTTTTCTTTTGAAGAAGATGTCAAGCTTGTAATAATAGAAAAAAGTTTCCATGTTCTCCCCGTGTCTGCGTGGGTTTCCTCCCACAGTCCAAAGACATGCAGTCAGGCCAATTGGACATGCTAAATTGCCCCTAGGTGTGAATGTGTGAGTGACTGTCTGTGTCTGTCTGTCTGCCCTGCGATGGACTGGCGACCTGTCCAAGGGTGTATCCTGCCTTCCACCTGATGACTGCTGGGATAGGCTCCAGCACCCCCCCGCAACCCTGATGGAGAAGAGGCTTAGAAAATGGATGGATGGATGGACATTCCAGGCACAGAGGTACATGCAGAGCATTGTAAGGCAAAAATAGTATCCAAAGCAAACATACTTTTTTCAGATTGACCACTCTTTTACTTTGATTGACATTACTCATAAAATCGAAGACAAGAAAAAGACAACAGTAGGTTCACTGGTCATTTTGGATGGTAAATAAAATGACCATATTTTTGCATGGTAGACATGACAACCGCTGGTTCTTATCGCCACTATTATGAAAGAAACTTATGTCATCAAATGTCTCTGAATAAAATTATTTACATTTGTTTCATCAGCAAAGAGCAGTATAGGTCTTAAGGTTGGTTTGATGTCTTGGTTTTGAGCTGGCTGTTGGTTCAGTGTAAAGCTTTTGGCAGGTTTATGACTTGGAGTGAAACCCTCACAATAGGAAGCGTTCACGGAAACCATATAGGGTTTCCTGTTTTCTGCCTGGCTCACCTGCAGATAGGCAGGTGGCCATTAGCTCATGATCCTGGGCTGCGGAGGCTGTCAGCGCAGATGACTACCTCCTAGTTTCAGCTTCAAATGTCATTTTCTCTGCTACATTTCCCTGGCCCCTGACAAACGGGCCTTCGAGCCAATTTAGACATCAACCCTTGACATTTAGCAGATTTTCCGCAACCCTGAGTCACCCGCCCACCTCAGGCCGCATGGAGCGGAGGATGAGGATAAGAGATCACTGAAAATAGAGAAGAAGGAGGGAACCAGCTCCTGCAGAGAAGCATAGAAAGAGGTTTCCTAAATGGTTCGCAGCTTGCACATACGCTTCCAGGAAAAAAAAAAACAAATAACAAACAAAAAAAATTATAACTTGTATAGAACACGTCCATCATATGAGGGTTTTTTCACCCCAAAACATTCCAGGTTTATTATATACGAGAGCCTATTATTCAGTAACTACAGGGACGTCATGCAAACTAATGAAGCTGTTCCTGGTATATAGAAGTGTGTAACAAAAATTTGGGCCTGACGGTGGGCACATGGCTTGTTAACAGATCAGACTTTAAATTGTACTCAAACATCACCTTTACAAAAGCAGTTCTTTAAAGAATCAATTATTGAATAAATCTTTAGGAAGTGATTTGTTTATGGCATCTTGCCAAAGAACCCTTTTTTTGGCACTTAGGCTGCGCTAAATGATCATTTCAGCAGTAGATTATGCTGTCAGTCTATCATTTAAATCTAAAACCTCCAATGTCACAGGTCAAACAACCTGGCTTTTTATGTTGTCTTCTTTTTTAAAACAAAAAACCCTAAAATATTAGACATAATCACTTTGCATAACTTTTCATTGCACTCACTGAACTTTTGACAAGACTCTACTGATAAACTATAGTGCACTAACTCTAAAATGTATTTAGTTTCTTCTTTGTTTACAAGGTGAAACATACATGCAGCTAGTCGCATTTTGTGAGTTGCACAAAGCCATTCAAACATAACCAAAGTTGCATGCAATACATTACAATACTCCACTAGCAGTGGATAAATCATATCACTGTGTCATTGACACAGTCTGTTTAGCTATGGTTCTTTACTATATTTTCAGATTGTTCCATTTTCTTTGATAATTGTGGCAACCCCTGCGTGGTTGCTAGCTCATACCCCATCTGCCCCTGTGGCTACCTGTAAATCTGAGGCTTAATGCTTTTATTTAACTAGAATAAGTCTTTACTATGTTAAAGGTTAAGCATTTTCTCACTATTAGTGCCGGTAAGTGTCATACTAACATGATATTCAGTGTTTGTTAATGTTCATAAACAACTGGAGACTGATGTTGTTAACCCCTCCCCATTAGTTTCTTCTAGTCGTTGGTCTTCACGCTAGCCATCATATATGTTGAGTCATTGTAAGCAGGCTAATAACAAAGACCATTGCTATTAGTTCAAAATGAGATCGGCAAGCCCAAAGTCTTATTGTACATTTCTTTAACCTATAGGCTGTTCCGCCAGTTTGCATTGAAGTTCCTGTAGTTACTGAATAATAAGCCTTTGTACGTACTAAGTCAGGGATTTTAAGGGAGTAAGTACGTGTTATGTTTATACTTGATTCCTCGCTCATCCAGCACCACAAGTTCATTGTTACACAAATATTAGCTTTGAGAAGCTTGTGTTTATTGTCATGGTTTGGTTCTGATAACATGAAAAACTACCAACTACCTTGCATAAAATCAGTGCTATTAAACAGGCCACCAAACAATCTTGTTTTTTTTTGTTGTCTATTGATCAGGTGGTATCAATTGTTTGAAATGATGTCATTTCATATGATCACTTGATGTGTTATCAGCATTTTGATTGGCTCTCTCATGAAACATGGTTCACAAAGTTGAGAATATACTTCTAACAAGTTTTTGTTTCATGTAAATCTTAACCAGCTAAAGTTGTAGGTAGGTTTGACTGTGTAAAGCCAGTATAACAGGTTTTTTGGTGAAAATGAGAGGTTTAAACTTTTACATTACATTACATTACATTTAGCAGACACTTTTATCCAAAGCGACTTACAAATAATGTGGTACATAGAACAAACATAGTCAGGCCTTAAAGGAGGCCAAGGGGTAATAGCGGGACTTTAACTTTGTTTAGGCTGGGATTCAATCCCCCATCTGGGCAAGCACCCTGCACTATATCAATATAAGTCCTTGGGCAAGACTCCTAACTCTACCTGTGACTATCTGTGTGAAAAAGTGATCAAATTGTAAGTTGCTTTGGATAAGAGTGTCTGCCAAATGCCATAAATGATAAATTGACACTAATTAAAACATGGGTGCCCAATCTTTGCCACAAAGGGCCAGTGTGGCTATAAGTTTTCATTCTAACAAAGCACACCTCTTTCTACTTGTTTGAAAGGTGGAAGTGTTGGGAGGAGAGTTGAGATACGACCTTATTGGTTTACTTTATTTTTTCTCCGCCTGCTGGCGTACAGTGACATAATCAATCAGAATTTCTTTTAGAGGTGGGCCAAAGTCACTTCTTGATGGAATATTTTGAAAATACAAAAATGATATGAAATAATTCTATGGATCCTTTTTTAGATGACCAAGAGATTAAAGTTTAAGCTGTGAACAGAAAGCCTGGATCCGTTTTGACAAAATGAAAGGTTTAGCACAGTTACAATAAACTCAATGATTTTGGCTATGATTGCCATCAGAACAGAACAAAAACACAACAACTGCTATTATTAAAACATCAATTTGTTTTAATTAGGGACTGATATGAATTAAAATAGGGGTGCCCAATCTTACGCTGCTTTCAAGTGGTCTTAGTTTTGATTAGAAAAACAGAAAAACATGTTTTCCACCAGAAGGCACTACATGAATGCCCTTCAAAGTCTTATACATCAAATTGATTTAATTGGACTCAAAGCTATTTTCATCATAGTGAAGTATATAAACAAACAGGCAAATGACAGAAAGCAAGTGGATAAATATACATAAATATAGTAAATGGTGATGGTACAATGAATTTTAAACATGTACAGTCAAACCACATTTTTATTTCTGCTTCGGTTGAGTTCAAAACAGCAGTAAAGTACGCCCAAACCAATAGATACCAGCCAGATAATAACTATTATTCCATTCCACAACCTCAGTATTCAGAAATGAATTTGCAGATTGAAAAAACTACCATCCACTTGCACTTGAAAGCAATTATCCGCAAAGGGCTGGTGTGACAGAAGATTTTCATCGTAACTAAGCTCACCTGTTTCTACCTGTTTAAATGAGAGGCCTCAGGTGTCAAACAACTGGTCAAGCAATAGCCATGTGCCATCTCTCCTCCCAACACACCTACCTGTCAAACAAATAGAGGAAGCTGTGCTTGGTTGTAATGAAAACCTTCAGCCACACTGGCCTTTGGGCAGCCTAGATTAGGAATTTCACACTCTCAGAACCACAATTTGGCAAATGTATGCAAATTCCTTTGATAATAATCAATACATGTAGTTTAAATTATGTAAAAATCTAGTTTCTCTTCACCCCAAATGTATTCAGTCAATCATGACATGTTTGGTTCTGGAAGTTTTTTCTTTAGTTCTGCACTGGAGCATGAAGATAGTATAGCTTACAATTAATGGAACCATGGCCATCAATTAACGGTGTTGGGGTAACACGTTGTTAATGCATTAGTATAATCGCATTACATTTGTGTTATACAGTCATGTAATGCCTTACTGCTCCTATGTCCAGGTATGTTATTACAGGTAACAAAAGCAAAGAATAACGGGTGTTTTTCTTTAAAATGCTCTTCGGGCTGGTTTTCACCAACTTTGCTGTTGGCTTTGTGGTCCTTTACACAAAGAGTGTAAAAGAAAGAACGTCTGTATGTCCTTCTTTATAAGACAGGGATTTGCGCTGAGGCTGAATCAACCTCCAGCACCAGAAAGTAACTGCTGTGCCATTTAAAGTGGAACAGGAAAATTGTGAAAAGAAGTTGGTGAATAAAAAGCTGACTTTTGATATTTAAGGTTTAATGCAGGGGTGTCCAATCATGTCTGCAAAGAGTCGGTGTGGCTCCAGGTTTTCACGCCAAACAAACTAAAGCACACCTGATTCTACTTGTTTAATCAGTCCGTCTTAGTCTTCAAACATTTCATCAGGCCACCTCCTGATTTACTGGAGTAAAAACCTGAAGCCACACTGGCCCTCTGTGGATAAGATTGGACACCCCTGTTTTAATGATAACGGTTATTGTTAACTAGCAATTACATGACAATGTATTCCAAGCGATGTTGTGGAGAAACGCAGAAGTAAACGCAAACTTCTTTCTTTTTTTTCTATTTTTACCCAATTTTAGTCTCCAATTCCACCCGCTAGTTAGGACCCCCCCCCCCCCCCCAATTACAAGATGCTGCCAACGGTAGGAGGGGGAAGGCTAACACAAGCTTCCTCTGAGACCTGTGAAGCCAGCTACTGCATTTTTTTGAACTGCCGCTCACACAACGTCATTGGACAGCCGATTGTGCTAGAAGGAAAGCACCGAGTGCCAGTTCTGTTAAGTCAGCTAACAGATGCCTGTGCTGACTAGCATCGCGTAGGCCCATCCTACCCATCCAGAGAACAAGGCCAATTGTGCTCTCTTGGACTCCCGGCCACAGACGGCTGTAGCATCACCAGGCAAACTCCTTACTTGACTGTTCAACATCATTTGGTGAGAGGAAACTTTGTGTAAATAATGTTTCACTCATCTATTGCTTTAAATCGAAAACATCACTGGACACTTACTCATGCATAACCCACATCTAACACTGCCGTTGGATGAGCCCATTGGCTCCAGTCACCTCTGTTTATTTCTCTTTAATAAACATGACGTATGCTTTTAATATCGGTTCTCCATTCTGTTCACAGCAATCCTCATTCAAGTGTTTGTTTTTTTTCCGAAGTGATTGGGCCTTAGAGACATGTCCGTGTTCGAGCATGTACGTGATTGCGATGGAAGCATGCACGCTAACGCTGGTGAGCGTGAGGATGGAGTGTTTATCTCCAGATCTAGAACTCATTTCTATGCAAATGATCTCAACTGCTTTTCAAAAGAGCGAGATTGACTACCATAAGACAAAAAAAAAGTGTTGGGAGAACATTGCCTTTCATACTGATCTAAGACCGTTTTTGTAGTTTGGCTTATAACGGCTGACAGTGAGAACTGGGAAGGAGATACAGCTTCCAAACCAGCACTGAACACAAGTCGATTTATGATGGCAGCTAGTAAATGTATGCTGAGAGAATCAGGGCAGCGGCCTATTAGGAGGAGATAGTTACATCACTACCATTAGCTAGTGTGTGTTTTTGATTAATAGCAGTGACTCGAGTGCTATTATAACAATGTACAGTGCAGTACAACGTATACAGTGCTGCTGTTTTCATTTCAAATTTTTGTGAAGTTCCACATGGCACCAGGTGTACATTGGCTGTTATGCTTGCTTAATTCATGCAGGAGCTATTGCATGAAACCTGCATTCTCTGAGGGAATCAGTGGAACTAGGGAATTTTATGCTGCTTGGAATTTGCTGGAAATGACAATCAAGGCTTAAAGTTACAGTAATCAGTTGGGCTAGAGAGCACACACCAAAAAGAATCTATATCTAATGCTCAAATACGATATGCTTTAGTTTTTAATTCTACATAAGTGACTGTTCTTGAGCTGTCACACACTCAGGAGCCCAGCTGTACAAATTAAAGTGATGGGCACTTTTCTGACCCAGCGTACCGCTTTATGATATTTACGTTAAGTACTAATATGTTACAGCATTAACATAACATCAGTGAGAACCTGAAAACAGCTGAGAGCAGAGTGCAAACTTGACACCTTCCTTCATTTATTTATACACGAAAGCAGAAAACATTCAACAGAAAATTAAACAGAAGCCGCAACAAGTAAATAGAATATTTAGTGTGTAAGTTCTGTCTCAGAAGCTGGTTACATTTTCCAAGTCTCATAATCCAATTAATCCCAAATACATTCAGAAGCTTCTTTGCTAGATTTGCACATTTTCTTCATTTTAGTCTATTTTCTTTTCTGGGTAACGGCTTCTTGACAGTGACACATCCTCAAACCCATAGTGTTGTGTTGTCTTCTCACAGCGGAAGGATAGACAGAAACACCTGTGGATCTATTCAGGTCTGATGTAAGAGCGGAGCCTGGTTTTCTCCTTTCTCCTCTCTCAAAGATGAAAGTACTGTTTATCTGATAGTGACAGCTGTGGTGGTCTGTCAGGTCTTACACCGTTGTTAAGAATCCAGATTTTTCTGTATCTTTTATTGACGTTTCGAGCCTCAGTTTTGGAAACTCCTGTTTCACCTTATTTTCACACCTTCTTTTCTTCGACTTTTCCCTTCCTTATATAAGTGGATTATGTTATATCTAAACTCTTCAGAAATATCTCTTAAAAATGAATAACTTGTTTTGACTTCATAAAATAAATGAATGAAGGATGGTTCCTGTCTTTTGCACAGTGTTGTACATTTGTGGGAAATTCGGTACTAAGTAAAAATAAATAAATAAATAAACCATCGCTAAATCTGTTGTAAACATGTCTACTTGCTTCTAATAGTGTTGCCACAAATCCTGTGTCTAGTAAAACCACATTGTGATTATGTATTTTGAAGGTGGGAAGAACCTTTGAAAAACTGTAACTGCTTTGTGGTGGATTTTGGGGGTGGCCTGTTTGAACCCCCCCCAGCTAGTTATTACAGAGGGGAGTCAAATAGCTAACATTACTGTTAGAAGGTCAACTGTCATGTTTGTATGTATTAGCCTCGTCTTCTGTGATGGGCATTCATTGTCGTAGTGGATACTCAACACTGATGAGGCTGAGAGGTGCATAATACAAAACACTGAAAATGAAAATGAACGTAGATTAGAACTAGAATGCTCCCATAAAAATAAAAAAGGTGCAAAAAGACTTTTTGTAGCCATAGGAGAACCATTCTTATTTCCCTAGAATATCTTTCAAAGGAAGGTTCTTTTAAAAACTATGTTTCGTAAATGGGACATCTGAATTTGACTCTTTTTAAACTTTAAAGAACATCCACATTATGTAAACACTGTTTCCAACACTCTTAGTAACAAACATTCTGTAAATACAAAAAGGAGTCGAGTATGACTTAAAACAATAATGGAACTCTAGATTAGTGTTACAAACAACTATTTGCTAAGCAGGGTCTTGAAAGAACCATATACAACAGGTCTTCCATCATACACCTTTAAAAAAGATCTTCAATGGTTCTTTAATAAAGACAAAAAGACTCCATCGAACCATGAACACTCAAATAACTATTTGCATGGGGAAAGTTTTCTTCATTTTGATGGAGAATGTGTTGAAACTAGTTCTATACAGCACCAAAAAAGGGTTCTGCAATTGTTATGATGTCAAGCGTGTAACAACAGAAGAACCCTTTTTGGTGCTATATGTAAGTAAGTAAGTAAGTGATACTTTTTTGATCCCACAACCGGGGAAATTCCACCTCCGCATTTAACCCATCTGTGAAGTGAAACACCACATACACACTAGTGAACACACACACTAGAGGGCAGTGAGCACACTTGCCCAGAGCGGTGGGCAGCCCTATCCACAGCGCCCGGGGAGCAGTTGGGGGTTAGGTGTCTTGCTCAAGGACACCTCAGTCATGGACTGTCGGCCCTGGGGATCGAACCGGCAACCTTCCGGTCACAGGGCCAGATCCCTAACCTCCAGTCCATGACTGCCCCATATATGGTTCTATATAGAACCTTTTTAGCCATGTACGACACATTCTCCATTAATCTGAAGAACCATTTAGCCATGCAAATTGTTCTTTGAGTGTTCCTGGCTCTATATAGTCTTTCATCATATTGTCTTTACTAAAGAACCCTTGAGGAACCATCTCTTTTATCTGTGTTGAAAAGAACCAAAGCTGAAAAGACTCATTTATGCATTCAGATTCTTTATGTAACCATTGCAGATGCCGTGAAGAACTACTTATGAACATTTATGACAGTGTACTGTGGACTCAAACCAAGAACCATTTAGGAACCTTTATTGTGAGCAGTGTAGAGTAGAAAGATATACAGAAGAGAACTACTACTGACACTAATATAGACCAAGAGGAGAACTGGTCTTACGTCTATGGCAGGAGGCACCTTCTATTGTTCAGTGTACCCCTCTTCCATAGCAAAAGACAGGTGTCTCCAGCCATGTTCTTGTTTTAACAAAGAAACTATACCACTGTTGGCTATTTTTGTATAAGTGTGATGGGCATAACTAGTACTCTGCTTTCAAGGTAGAACTAGAACTGGCCCTAAATGTGGCCACACGACTTGAGATACAAGCCCAGAGGCTTAGCACTAGCTGTCAAACACTGGCTATTTGTCATGATTTATCATGGATGGTGCCCTGGACTTGTGAATAATGTCAGTGGTAGCTAGGGACCTTCCTTTATGTGCTTTAGGGCAAAAAACCAAAGGTCCAAATATAATGTGCAGGCTGGGATGCATAATATAATGTCCCATTACCCAAGTCTAGATGTCCTCATGAAAAGAAAGGACATCACGTTCCCTCTCACTACCCAGCCTCCTCAGTCTATAGTCACATGTCAGGGTGAGGTACTTAGCATTGCTCTCAGAGCATGCTATGACTCAGCAATAATGGTTGGCTGGAATGCTGCATAGACATCAAAAGGAACTAGTGCTGGCCTTTGCCCTCAGACTTCCACATGAGCAATCAGAATCAGCTAGCAGTGCTCCACCCGGACCTTAGCTAGGATATGAGGAATTACGGTCTCTGTTTACTTCCTGCAGGGACAAGATTCGCATGGCTTGGATGAACAATATGACATAATTGCGGAGAAATTGAACAACCGCAAATGTTATGCAGTGGCGTCGCTCACCGTGCAGCGCCGTGAACTCCACAAACACACAAAATGACAATGCCTGTGATTGGTTGGTGCAAAAATGGAACCCCTAAAAAGTTTAGCAACGTGGTTTCGGCTTCTCACAACCTTTACAAGTTCCGCTTCTCTAGCAGTATATCAAGGACTTTAGAGTGATTTGGAAAAAAGCACAGAAAAGCTCGCTGAGCCACGGGTGGACACGTGCACCCATTCCCAAAGGAACCTTCTGATCTATTATTGAGCAGAAGAGCTCATACTGATGGTTTTCTTTGCAATCTAATTAAAACTAGTGCAATAGAATAGTGGGTACTAAGGCTCTCCCACAGTAGGGGTCCATTTGCAACTTTGCCTGATCGATTTGCAAGGTGCAATCTGCCTTGCCATTTGGTGAAATCATGCAGTTTTACTTCATGAATAGCCACCACATTGTATAAGCCACTCAGGCAAGTGCAGACTGATCTTCATCACGAACGGCAAACATAAAACTTTCTCTAAAAGTAGAAAGGGAAACAAGGGCTATCTTTCTCTCTTTGGAATCCAGGACAGTTGTACTTTATAATGAAAATTCATAATTTTATACGCAACTATTTACAATGAAGGTTTGGATGGAAAACATTCAATTAGATGAAGTTTAGTGATTAATTGGCAGACACAGCCACCTTTTTGTGTGAATTGCCAGGTTTAGTGGATGTGTTAGAATAGGATACACCCACTATAAGTGTCCTGGGTCCTGACAAAACCTGAGTTAATCACCCCTGCATTAAGAACTCCATTAATAAAGGTTCATTAGGGAACCAAGTGTGGTTCCTTTGTGGATTACCTCCAAAGATGCCCTTTTGGCACCTTGATTTTTGAGAGTGTAATCATGCAGGATTGGAACAAAGTGGCATCCCTCACAAAGGTGTTCCACCAGGAATATCCACATCAGTACCAACTATAACGGTATAAAATAACAGAGAACAGAGAATTTCGACTGTCTTGGAGAAAAATAAATGACTCAAACTCAATGAATCTGAAACAACTGAGCGTGCCGCTTAGCCAGCTGCAGCTCCTGTGAGGTCTTTTCAGGTGCAAGGCTTCTGATTCTTCCATGAGGTCATCACCATACAATTCAATCATGAAAATGAGATTTCTTATCTGTAAGGTTATGACAAATGATTGCAGAACTGAAGTGATATCTCATGTTAGGGAAAAGGTGCCAGGAAAATGGAGGACCTGGGCAGAAATGTTCTCTCTAGCTAAAGGGGCCAACGAACCAAGTAAGCCTCATTATTAACAGATTCTTGACATTTCTCAGGTTTCTTGAGGAAATAATGAGCTTTCCCCAAGAAATGATTTTGATGAAAAAAAAATCATTGTCTTGCAACACTATGGTAATGCATAGAGGTGGGCAATATGGCAAAATGAATACAATCGCAATATTTTAAGAAATTTTCACAATAGACACAATTTACAATATTTCTTTTTTCAGACGTCTGATCAGTTGGAATAAAGAAAAATGAAGCAATATTGCTATGTTTAAAATACTATCATAACTGTGAATTTTTATTCAATATTTTGCCAACTGTGTTGCATTAAATCCAGTTAAATGGGACTAATTGTGTTGTCTTTATCATGAAACATGCAGTTGGTCAGTGTCAAGTACTGACGATATACACAATATGTTCAGGAAAACATACTGTATTGTATTGCATTGTGACAAGTTATCACGACAACAATATATACTGTCACATTGCGCAGGCCCTGGGTTCGATCCCCCGGCTGGGCGACCAGGGTCCTCTCTGTGTGGAGTTTGCATGTTCTCCCTTGTCTGTCTATCTGCCTTGTGATGGAGTGGCGACCTGTCCAGGGTATCCTGCCCTCCGCCCAAAGACTGCTGGGATAGGCTACAGCACCCCCCCGCAACCCTGATGGAGAAGCGGCTTAGAAAATGGATGGCTGGATAAATGGACATTGCCTAGCCCTACAAATGTACATCAGCTCAGTTTTACTCAAAAGGTTTGATCCTTTTTGATAGTGAGCTTTCATAACACCTTTGGATCATTCTCTGTATCCCTTTATTTCTCTCACAAGTGCGTGCACACACACACACACACACACACACACACACACACACACACACACACACACACAGACATTTGGTTTTATACAAAGTCAAGATGTGGTTATATTTACAGTTGTATGCAAACATCAGAAATCATTGTTTGAGTGGGTTAAGAAGATATATTTACAGAAAAGGTTTGCTAAAGATGCCAAATTTTGACACCAGGTATGTCTTGTCTGATTGATTATTTGGCGTAGGTGGAAAATTGTGGAAATGTAATTTTTGGCCAAACCATTCTCTTCAAAATCCCATGTCCTATTATATAAATTTGTGTATTTTTCCCCTGATGTTCTCTTAGAATATTTGTGTGTTTATAATGTTCCAACCTCTATTTATGCCTTAGAAATCAACAGGCTGTATTTGTTACTGTTATTAAAAAAAAAAAATTATGTATGTAAATGGACTCTGTTCTGGTTGTGCTTCATTCAAAAAGCAGTCCAGTTGTACTCCAATGCCTGGGCACTCCTGACCAAAAGGGTGCTCTCTGACTTATGCACTGTATTGTGTATGTTACATAATTATATAAGTACCTATATGTCCCATATATATTACAAGGGTGAATAATAATTAAAGTGAAACATAGCTTTAATATATATATATATATATATATATATATATATATATATATATATTTAATATTTCATTGGTCCTATGTATCTCCAGTTTTCTTACAAACTCAGAATATTCTTGTCCTGAAAATGTACAAAATTAAATATGCATACACATCCATCCTTTCATCTCCCCATACATCATCTAATATCATTGATTCCCACTTATTACATTTATCCTTATTAACGTTATTGAGTTACATAGCGTCCATAGTCTCCATGACCCTCATTCCTTATTTTTGCATATGTGCTGAACTTCAAAATGGGGGGAAAGTATTGTGGCAGTTGGAGCAGGTACCATCCTGCTTCCTGCATAAATTCTCTTTGATCTTAGCTTCAGCAGAGCGAAACACTAATACTCAGCCCACTTAGCACTTCTTCTGCGAGAACAGAGAGACGAGGACTTGAGTAGTGAGGTTATGTAATATGACAAACAGGGGCTTCTTTCAGTACGAAGCTGCAGAGTAACTGGGAATATTTTTAGCTGCTTGATCTTTGCTCTGTTAGATACGTACATGACGAAGTTGTTGAGACATCTTGAGCAGTTACAATGGTCAGCCACTAGAAAAATAACTGTTCACGTGAAATAGTTAGCAATCCATTCAGAGACCCTGGCTATGTCCCTGTTAATTCATTAAAGCATGCCCTAACAGTAGTTTGGCCGCATGTACACTAGAAGGCCAATAATATGTGGACACCCCTCCTTCCCTCCTAATTATTCAGTTCAGGTCACGCTCACTGTTATGAGGTGTATACAATCAATCACAGTCATGCAATCTCCACAGACAAACACTGGCCATTGAATGTGTCTTACCAAACAGCTCTTTAAATGTGGCACTGTCATAGGATGCCACCTTTGTCACAAGTCAGTTTGTGAAATTTCTGCCCTGCTAGATCTGCCCTGGTCAACTGTAAGTGCTGTGAAATGGAAGCATCTAGTAGCAAGCCATATGTCAACATGATCCAACAATGCTGCCGCCTTCTCTGGGCCAAAGCTCATTTAAAATGGACTGAGGCAAAATGGAAAACTGTTCTGTGCTCAGAAAATTGAAATTCTTTTTGGAAACCACGGATGCCGTGTCCTGCAACAGGGACCGGGACCATCCAGCTTGTTATCAGCGCACAGTTCAAAAGCCTGCCATGGGGTTGTATTAGTGCCTATGGCATGGGCAGCTTATGCATCTGGAAAGGCTCTATCAATGCTGAACAGTATACAGAGGTTTTAGAACAACATATGCTCCAATCCAGACAGCGTCTCTTTCAGGGAAGGCCTAACGTATTTCAGCAAGACAATGCTAAACCAATTATTGCATCCATCACAACAGCATGGCTTCACAGAGGAAGAGTCCGAGTGCTGAACTGGCCTGCTTGCGGAAATGAAAAATCTAGCAAAAGAAGACTCAGGACTGTTTCAGACAAAAATGAGACATCATTCCTCTCCCAAAACTCCAGCAATTGGTCTCCTCACTTCCCAGATGTTTAAAGTCTGTGCTACACCATGGTAGATGTGGCACTGTCCAAACTTTTTCAAGATGTATTGCTGCCATAAAGTTCTAAGTGAGTTAATATTTTTCATTAAATGATAAAATGTCTCAACATCTGATATGTATTCTGTGTTCTACTGTGGATAAAATATGGGTCTATGAGATCTGCAAATCATTGCATTCTGTTCTTATTTACACTTTAGACAGCATCCCAACTTTTTTGGAATTGTAAATCATAAAACTATGTTTTTTCTATTATATGGGAAAAGTAGCTGAATTTACTAATTAGAAGGGGTGTCTGGAGACATTTGGGCATGTAGTGTAAGGTAGCTTATTCAAAAATATCAAAATAAAAGTGGCAAAATGTAGAACAAACACATTAATAAAGAAAAAGAGCAGCTTTAAAATGTAAAAATAGCTGTTTTTTAGCCTCAACACTAAAAGGTTAATGTTCATCACACCTGGTGTGAAAAATGGTACCTTAAGTTACAAGTGCCTCAAGAGATGAGTATATCAACATATATTCACATTTCACAGAAGAAAAAAAAATGTTTGCAAATTAACATGCTAAAGGTAGCATTAGCATGCTCCCACAGGTGCTGGGAAATTTAATCAGCCTCTTAAAACACTTCTACTACGGCCATCTGTATTATGAATGAGGTCAAAGACTAATGCATGATGGATTCTTGTAGGAGGTTTCTTATTAATAATAATAATAAAAGTTCATGCCCTGAACCTAGCACGGTTAAGCAGGTAATTACATCCCTCTATCTGTACCTCATCCATCATGCTTTTCAATTCTAATACAAGTAATAAAAATCCAACTCATTGCAGGGTGATAATATGTAAATACTGTAGCGCTGCCACCTCCTCTCTTGATTTTCTACTAGGAGAGATTATTCGCAATCAGCACACAGTGCCCTCTAAAAGCACTGGGATGTGTTCGCTGAAAAGAAATGGGCAGCTGGAATCTGTGATTTTCATATAAATGTTAATTTTTCAACTTGGTTAGGAGAAACATCACAGAAGCCAAAGAATTCATGTACCGCCCGTATCTGGTATTCCAAACACAGGGTTTTTTTTGCATTCGACTTCAAATTTCTTTCCTCCTGCTACATTCTATGTAGTTCTCCCCTTAGTTGTTCTATAAAAGGTGTTCTCTCAGTTAGACACGATGTTACCTGTATATGATGGTGCAGTATCTGCAGATGCTGATGTGCATAATTTTCACATGAATAAAATATCAACTTTGTTTTTTAGGTTACTTATTTTTTAATATAGATATGTCAGTTTGATTCATTTGGAAATTATGGAGCTCGATTGTCTTCTCTTTATCTAAGATAAAAACTTTGAGCACTTTTTCTCTGATGGGGACAGTTCAGGTGGTCTAGGTCTTGCATGTTTATGTTAGGAGTTTGAACTTGAGCCCCCCCCCCATTTAGTTTCCTTTAACTTTCCCCTTCCTTAAGGATGTGGATTGCTTATCTTTAGGTATTTAAAAAAAATGAAGTCAGCTAATCTAGGTTGCTTGTGAGAATGTTAGAATAGAATAGAATAGAATAGAATAGAATAGAATAGAATAGAATTCAACTTTGTCATTGCGTATGTCGCAGGTACAAAGCAACGAAATGCAGTTTGCATCCATGGAGAAATGCTTAGCAGAAATATAAATATGTGTGTTACAATGTACAGTAAGCATAGTATATACAGGTTAAAAAAATATGAGGGGGTATGAACATGAAGGGGGTTATACAGGTTATAAACAAGAATGTACAGATTATAAATATGAAGGGGGAAATGTTATTGTATCTATGAAATGAAACATAAAGACAGTGACAGTTTTTAGAAAAGCTTTTGTTGGGAGAACACTGGAAGAAGACTGGAAAGATGTCAGAGTTAAAGAGGGACTAAATTTAAGTTAAATATTAATCAATTATTTATTATTATGCTTAGTCGTTGAGACTTTTGGGTTTATGTCTATATATATTTATATACATCTCACTATTATATACATATCTATATATATTTCTACACATATCGCTGCTGTTGGAGCAAAACCTTGTATCTCCATTTTTTTCATTTTCCAGTTTTTGGCATAATCTGAAAATACCTTTTATTTTTTACATTGTCTTTTCATGATGAATGGACTAAAAGAAATGACCCAAAATGACTTGGAAAAATGTTTGGTTCCATTGACTTACATTAAAAATAAAATAGGTTTTTTTCCCCCCTGTAAATTTACCATTGTGCAGAAACGAGCTCTTGGTATATGGAATGCAACCTCACTTGGGGGGTGGGGGGTGGGCAAGAGCTTGAGCGGGAGGTGGAGAGGTACCAACTACATATAGTTGGGCTCACCTCCACCCACAGTGTCGGCTCTGGAACCAAACTCTGGATAAGCGTTGGTCCCTCTCCTATGCAGGGGTTGCACAGGGTGAGAGGCGCTGGGCGTGTGTGGGGATGCTCACGAGTTCCCGGCTGGCAGCCGTGCAGTTGGGATTTGTCCCAGAGAGTCGCCTCAATGTGAATTAAAATCACAGAGAGGAAAACTCAGATTGTTCTGTGTGCTTATGCACCAAACAACAGGTTGGAGTATTCTGCCTTCTTGGAGCAAGTGGGTGGGGTTCTGGAAAGGGTCCCGCCTACAGACTCCACAGTCTTACTGGGAGACTTCAATGCTCATGTTGGCAATGACTGGGAGACCTGGAGAGGTGTGATTGGGAAGAACAGCCTGCCCGATCTAAACCCGAATGGTGAATTGTTATTGGACTTCTGTGCCAGGCATGGATTGTCCATAACGAACACCAAGTTCGAACACAAGGATGTTCATAAGTGTACATGGTACCAGAGCTCCTTGGGTCAGAGGTCAATGATCGACTTAGTTGTTGTTTCATCTGACTTGGGACCATATGTTCTGGACATTCAGGTGAAGAGAGGTGCTGAACTGAACCATCTGGTGGTGAGTTGGATCAGATGGCAGGGAAGATTGATGGTCAGACCCGGTAGACCCAAGCAAATAGTAAGGGTGAGCTGGGAACATCTGTCGGAGGTGCCTGTTCAGAATGATTTTAACTCCTACCTCTGTGAAAGCTTTCTCATGTCCCGGAGAAGGTAGGGGACATGGAGTCTGAATGGACCTTCTTCAAAACCTCCATTGTGGAAGCTGCCAGGCGTAGCTGTGTACAAAAGCTTGTGGGTGTCTGTCAGGGCGGTAACCCAAGAAACCCACTGCTGGACACCAGTGGTGAGGGAGGCCATCAAGAAAGAAGAAAAGAAAGATGCCTTTAGGGACTGGATGGCCTAAAGGACTCCTGACTCAGCAGATAGGTAACCACATGCAAAAAGGGTAGCAGCCGCAATGGTGGCAGAAGCAATATCCAGGGCATGGGAGGAGTTTGGTGTAGCCATGGAAAAAGACTTTCAGTCGGCTTCAAGGAGGTTCTGGACAACTGTCCGGTGACTCAGGAGTGGTCAGGGTGGCTGTGCCCAAGCTGTATTTGGCAGGGGTGGAGAAACTCTGACTTCAAATGAGGATATTGTTGGTCAATGGAAGGAACACTTTGAAGAACTCCTTAATCCGGGAGACATGCCTCCCTCATGGGAGTCAGGGCCGGAGGTTTCTGGCATGTCAAGATTCATTTCCCTGGTAGTTGGCAAGCTCTTCAGTAGCAAGGCACTGGTGGTGGATGAGATTTGTCCGGAGATGTTTAAGGCTCTGGTTATTGTGGGGCTGTCGTGGCTGACACGCCTCTGCAATATTGCATGAACCTCGGAACAGTGCCCGTGGACTGGCAGACAGGTGGTCCTTATTTTTAAGAAAGGGGACTGGAGGGTGTGTGCCAACTATCGGGGTATCACACTGCTCAGCCTCCCTGGGAAAGTCTATGCCAAGGTGCTGGAAAAGAGACTTAGACCAATAGTTGAACCTCAGTCTGAAGAGGAACAATTTAGTCCCGGTCGTGGAACAGTGGACCAGTTTTTCACCCTCTCATGGATTGTTGAGGGGGGCTTGGTATGCAGAACAGCACCTCCAAGTCTGAGTCCATGGTCTTAGCCAGGAAAAGGGTGGCATTTAATTCCAGGTAAGGGGAAAGGACTTGCCCCAGGTGGAGGAAGCATTTCAGGGTCTTGTTCATGAGTGATGGGAAGAGGGATCGTGAGATCAGCCACAAGCTGGGACAGGTGGCAACAGTAATGTGGTCTCTGTACCGGACTGTAGTGGTGAAGAGGGAGCTGAGCCATTAGGCGAAGCTATCTGTTTACCAATCGGTCTACATCTTGACCCTCACCTATGGTCATGAGCTGTGGGTAATCACCGAAAGAATGAGATCGCAAATTCAAGTGGCGGAAATGAGCTTTCTTCGAAGGGTGGTGGTCTACACTCTATTCGATAGGGTGAAGAGCTTGGCCATCTGGGAGGAGCCCAGAGTAGAGCCCGGAGTTACTCCTCCACATTAAGAGGAGCCAGTTGAGGTGGTTCAGGTATCTGACCCGAATGCCCCTTGGACACCTCGTGGTGGGCGTGTTCCAGGTACGGCCTGAGAACCCGGGGTCATTCTAGGACCTGCTGGAGGGATTACATCTCCAAGTTACATTACATTAACATTAACGGCATTTTGGCTGACGCTCTTATCCAGAGCGACTTACAATTTGATCATTTTACACAATTGGCCTGACTGCATGTCTTTTGGACTGTGGGAGGAAACCGGAGAACCCGGAGGAAACCCACACAGACACGGGGAGAACATGCAAACTCCACACAGAGATGACCCCAGTCGCCTGGCCGGGGAATCGAACCCAGGCCCTCCTTGCTGTGAGGCGACAGCCCTACCCACCACGCCACCGTGCCGCGCCTGGGAGTGGCTTGGGGTCCCTGGGAATGAGTTAGAGGAAGTTGGGGACAGGGTTATCTGGGATTCTCTGCTCTCCCAACTGCTACCGCGACCCTATCTGGACTAAGTGGTTAATACATACATACATACTGTACATACATAGAATCACACACATACACTCACCAGCCACTTTATTAGGTACAATCTTTAGCTATTTGTGTTAACAAGCAACTGATCAGCCAATCACATGGCCGCAACTCAATGCATTTATGCATGTAGAGGTGGTCAAGGCAACTTGCTGAAGTGCAGACCGAGCATCAGAATGGGGAAGAAGGGTGATTTAAGTGACTTTGAACGTGGCATGGTTGTTGGTGCCAGACGGGCTGGTCTGAGTATTTCAGAAACTGATGATCTACTGGAATTTTCACGCACAACCATCTCTAGGGTTTACAGAGAATGGTCCGAAAAAGAGAAAATATCCAGTGAGCGGCAGTTATGTGGACGAAAATGCCTTGTTGATGTCAGCAGTCAGAGGAGAATGGGCAGACTGGTTCAAGATGATAGAAAGGCAACAGTAACTCAAATAAATAAACAGAATCTCTGAGGAATGTTTCCAACACCTAGTTTAAAGTATGCCACGAAAAATTATGGCAGTTCTGTAAGCAAAAGGGGGTCCAACCTTTTACTAGGTACCTAATAAAGTGGCTGGTGTATATATATATATATTCGTCCCTCAGGCCTTTGGTCTGGTTTCTTTAGATAAACCACTTTCTTGCCTCAACACTGAACCTCTATAAACAACCCTATAACTAGATACAGACATTCCTGAGACCAGGGCCACGAACAGACAGCACTGCCATCTCAATCTCGCAATCATGTCCAGGGGCACATTCTGAACTCTATGAATAAAATCATTAATCCACTCTCTTGGACACAGAGCTTAGAGTATTCTTCAGAGCCTGAAAACTGCCTGGTTTTGTTGTTTCCCTTCACCACGAGGTCATATAGTAAATTAGGCTGGAAGTGCAGCCTGGAAGTGTGGACTGCACCCCCTTCTCTGTCCATGATATTTTTTTATTTTTTGCCATTCAGTTGCTCCGATTTCGCTGACACAAAATAAAGACCTGCTATTTGGCCTGCTTGAGGTAAGACTGTATAACAAAGTAAAAGGTGTCATGAGGACCTTGATGATAGAGCTACCCTCAGCCTCCACTCATAGTGGAAGCCCATCACACATCCCCAAAGCTCCTATTCGGATTGAATGATGTGTAGAGGGATGCAGAGGCACTCATCTCTAGCAGAAGCTACATCACCCTGACAAAAGGCTTCATGATAAAGGAGACAGTGCTGACAGGGTGGAGCAGCTAAAGAGTGGAACATATCAACAAACAAAAAAGACAAAAAAAAAAAAAAGTACAAACACGAGAAGACACGATGCAATATTTGCCTCAGTGAGGACACAATATGAGCTCACAATGAAGCTGAAAGTAGCAATGAATTTACTAAGGCTGTAAGCCAAGGCTTAAATTGGTCCGGAGTGCACCAGAGTGGAGCTCTGAGACCTTCGGTTCATGTGAACTACAACAGACTATTTGCTAGTGATACTTGAGGCCAGTGATGGTCTCAAGACCATAAACTAGTGGTCTCAGTATCATCTCAGCTCCATCATAGTTTGAACTTGGTCATTTCTCTGTCTCTAGGTAAGATATTGATGTTGAACCAGCTGAGTGCTCTGCCTCCATCTGAGGTTACCAGAAACAGTAATTATTAATATCAGCAATACCTTCAAACAGAATAATTCTTGATATCAACTCACAATTTATATATGGTTTTTAGTCTTTCAAAATATTCTGAAATAATCTACAGTACAGTAGTGGCTAGTTTAGCATAGTGGGTTATTCACATGATGGACTTGATATACCAATAAAGAGGCCTTGGACAAGACTCCTAATGCTTGATTAGCCCACCATTCTAAATTAAATTGTAAGCTGCTTTAAATAACAGGGTGTGTCAAATATGTAAATATAATGTACATGAGAATATTTACAAATCTGCCTGGATGATATTGTATACTTGGCAGTAATATGTTGCACAGAAGTGAACCATTTCACAAGTTTTATCTTAAAAAAAAAGAGACAGCTGCTCCAAACACACAGTCATAAGAGACAGGAACAGGAATTCTTTATGTAAGATAGGTGACATCATTGTTTAAAACAGTTCATTTTGCAAGATCAAAGGCTTTAGTCAGAAAGCCTATGTCAGAAGAATCAGAAAACATTTAAATATTACCCTGGTGGCGAAATGACAAACGAGTATGACATTTTCATGATATCTGTGCTGAGAACTACATACAATTATTGTCATGAGATGGCCATGGAAAAAAGGGCTCTCCCACTTTAACTGGCTGCAGCTAATAATGCAAACTGCACATAAGGTGTGTCTACTAATTGCATAATTCTATTCTGGCTCAAAAAACAAAGCCCAACAGTACAAACAGTAACACGAAAAGTCGATTTCATAGGAGTTACTAGGTGAACCCTGGACAAGTTCTTAGAGTTATAATGTTATTCTGCTGGTAAGTATTCTTTCAGTACATCTTCAAGACTTGTGCCTTTCAGTCTAATTTCCTCTAATTTGCAGCTGGTTTCAAGAGGTAAAAAGTCCACACAAAACTGACCACCAAAAATTTACTAAATGGAATTTATTCAGCTTCACTTCCAAACATGGTATAAATTTTCACACAGTCTTCCCACCTTTTTGCATAATCTCACCATGACTGCATATGTAAGGAAGCACAATCAGAAAGAAGGGAAGCACAGTCACTTATTAAGGAAACTGCATGTTTAGGTTTGTACTAAAATGTGTATTTGTAGTTAAAAGTCTTTCCAAACCTGCTTATAGAACAAGTGTTTATTACTATAGCCCACATTTTAGAATAATATTAAAACTTAAAAAATAGTTCATATAAAATTACTTCATTTATTAATACTGGCGTTCTATGAAATAGGGTTATTTGGAGCTCGCCTTCCACTGTCACAACATAATAGACATTCCCACCAACTTTTAATGAGAAACACAATAATCATAGGATAATAACATGGTTGTGGTTCAAGCTCTATATTCCCAACTCTAAATTTCACTGAAGTCCTACATGATTATTGTTTGTTTGTTTTATTTACATAAATTCATCCATAGCCCTCCATTTAAATATTTGGATTTGTCTTAGAAACAAGTTTGAAATTTTTACGTATAATAACTTGTGGGAAACTGAAAACCTACAATTAGGTAGGTTGTATTGCATACAATTGCATTGTAGCAGCTTTTGTTAAGTATAAGACAATGGCTACATGACAAGATCACAACAAGCATTTTGATGGCGAGTTTCTTTTATTGGACCTCAGGCTTTATCTTTCTTCTTTTACTTTTGAGCAAGTGTATCACATCCCAGTCTCAGTAGACTGTCTTACTGATGATCATTTGTTGTTTACAGTAGGCTGGTACATTTAAAACTGCACTGCAAGACGGTCCTGCGTTTTATTGAGTAGCATTTCCTCATATGTGTCACATTTGTTTAGCTATTAGGACAGTTCGTATGTGTGAGTTTGGTCATACAGTCAAGTAATCTGTGAATACTAAAATAGTGGGTAAAGTCATGCCTGTGCACAAACATTTTGAGGGGCTCAAAAGACAAAAAGGGTGAGATGTAAGCGAATTAAACTTTATTTGCAGCATATTACAACCACTCTCATCAAGAGAGACAGTTTAATCATGTTTCAGAGGAAACGCAACATAGCATTACAAGCTTTTATATTCTATACATGACAAAAACGTTTGCAGCTCACTGACTTTATTTTTGAATCAAGCTGATGATGTAAGATCAACACTGTAATATGCACTGTTCCTGCAGAAGAAGGACGAACAAAAGAGCTTTACCAAGCAGCAATAACGTTATTATACTGTAATGTTACTGTATAGTTCATATGCTCATGATCTGTACCTTGAGCCCTTTGAGAAGTTGGGACGTTGTGTAAAAAATAAATAAATACGATGATTTTCAAATACTTTTCAGCCTATATTCAATTGAGTACACTACAAAGACAAGATATTTAATGTTCAAACAGATAAACTTTATTGTTTTTTGCAAATATTCACTCATTTTGAATTTGATGCCTGCAACACGTTCCAAAGAAGTTGGGACAGGGGCGTGTTTACCACTGTGTTACATCACCTTTCTTTTTAACAACACTCAATAAGCGTTTGGGAACTGAGGACACTAATTGTTGAAGCTTTGTAGGTGGAATTCTTTCCCATTCTTGCTTGATGTACAACTTTAGTTGCTCAGCAGTCCGGGGTCTCCGGTGTCGTATTTTGCACTTCATAGTGCGCCACACATTTTCAATGGGAGACAGGTCTGGACTGCAGGGAGGCCAGTCTAGTACCCGCACTCTTTTACTACGAAGCCACGCTGTTGTAACACGTGCAGAATGCGGCTTGGCATTGTCTTGCTGAAATGAGCAGGACGTCCCTGAAAAAGACGCTTCTTGGATGGCAGCATATGTTGCTCCAAAACCTGTATGTACCTTTCAGCATTAATGGTGCCTTCACAGATGTGCAAGTTACCCCTGCCATGGGCACTAACACACCCCCACACCATCAGAGATGCTGGCTTTTGAACTTTGTGCTGATAACAATCCAGAAAGTCCTTTTCCTCTTTGGCCCGGAGGACACGACGTCCATGATTTCCAAAACCAATTTGAAATGTGGACTCATCAGACCACAGGGCACTTTTCCAGTTTGCGTCAGTCCATCTCAGATGAGCGCGGGCCCAGAGAAGCCGGCGGCGTTTCTGGGTGTTGTTGATATGTGGCTTTCGCTTTGCATGGCAGAGTTTTAACTTGCACTTGTAGATGGAGCGACGAACTGTGTTCACTGACAGTGGTTTTCTGAAGTGTTCCTGAGCCCATGTGGTAATATCTGTTACAGAATGATGTCGGTTTTTAATGCAGTGCAGCCTGAGGGACTGAAGATCACAGACATTCAATACTGGTTTTCTGTCTTGCCGCTTACTTGCAGAAATTTCTCCAGATTCTCTGAATCTTTTGATGATCTTATGGACTGTAGATGATGAAATCCCTAAATTCCTTGCAATTGCACATTGAGAAATGTTCTTAAACTGTTGGACTATTCACTCACGCAGTTGTTCACAAAGTGGTGAACCTCACCCCATCCTTGCTTGTGAACGACTGAGCCTTTCAGGGATGCTCCCTTTATACCCAATCATGACACTCACCTGTTTCCAATTAACCTGTTCACTTCTGGAATGTTCCAAACAGGTGTTTTTTGAGCATTCCTCAAATTTCCTAGTTATTTGCTGCCCCGTCCCAACTTCTTTGGAACGTGTTGCAGGCATCAAATTCAAAATGAGTGAATATTTGCAAAAAACAATCAAATGTATCTGTTTGAACAAATATCTTGTCTTTGTAGTGTATTCAATTGAATATGGGTTGAAAAGGATTTGCAGTCAGGAACAGTCTTTGCACTATACTCTTAAAAAGATGGTTCTTCAAAGGTTCTTTAGTAAAGAAAATTTTTTTTATGGTCTTTGTTGTTGAATGATTATAGGATCCTTTGCATTATGAAAGGGTTGTTCAAACTGATGGAGAATGTGCTGTGGATGGTTCTGTATAAAGCCTTTCTGAAACGGGCTCTATGTGGCACCAAAAAAAGGTTCTGTTATTGTTGCAAAATGAGTTTATATCAATAGAATACCCTTTTTGGTGCTATATAGAAAACGTTACAAATAATTCCATATAGAACCATATACATTCTCCATCAGTTTGAAGAACATTTCAATCATGTAAAGGGTTCTTTGTGTGTAAATGGTTCTACATAGAACCATTTTTGTTTGTAAAGAACCCTTGAAGAACCATCTTTTTTTTAAGTGCATAGGCAAATGTAGGCAGCTGCCTAGGGTCCCCATCAGCCAAGTGCCCTATAAAAATACAAATTAATCTACAAAATACAATCTAATATAGTCATTGAACTCAACCCCATTTCCAAAAAAGTTGGGACACTGTGCAAAATTGTGAATAAAAACAAAATGCAAAAATAATTTGAACCCTATATTTAATTGAAAATAGTAAAAAAGACCATATCAAACATTGAAATTGAGGATTTTATTGTTTATTGAAAAATATTTGCCCATTTTCAAATTGATGCCAACAACACATGCCAAAAATGTTGGGACAGGGATAACAAAGCGCTGGTAAATTTGTGTGATGCTCAAAAACCTGGTGGTTAATTGGCAACAGGTCAGTAACATGATTGGGTATAAAAAAAAGCATCCAAAAAAGCAGTCTTTTAAAAGTAAAAGTGAGGAGGGGTTCACCACTCTGTGAAAGACTGCATGCTCAAATGGTGCAACAATACAAGAATAACGTTTCTCAGCATAAAACCAGACCTTTTCATCATCTACGGTACATAATAACATTAAAAGATTCAGAGAATTAATCTAATTAATAAATATAAATCTCTGTCTGCAAGGGACAGGGCAAAAAAACAGTAATTGCTGGCCATGATCTTCGGGGCTTCAGGCGGCACTGCATTAGAAACAGACGTGATTCTGTTGTGGAAATCATTGCATGATCTCAGGAAAACCACAGATCCTCTCAGTGTTGCGAGCTCCATCTCTCAAGATACTTTGGGAGAACATGTGACCTCAGACCTTCTGACAGCATCGGAGTCCATAGCGGACTCCACTTCCCAGGAGATTCCAGGAGATCACATGTCTGGTGACAATCAGCCACGCACCTTTCGCCAATCACAATCACCAGATTACTAACTCTCTACGCCTGTGATAGGTGACCAGGTGACTAGTTCTTAAGCCAGGGCTTTAGTCAGCTCTCGTTGCGAGGTATTGTTTCTTTGATAAACCTGCTGAGCTTTGTCTTTGTTTGCCTATTCTTGTATTCGTGCCTGACCCTTTGCCTGTTACTTTTGACTTTGATTTTTGCCTTTGCCCTTTTGAATTTGTCTGTCTGATTTTGGATTACTGGTTTTGACCCTTCTGCTTGTTTTGTTTATTCTGAGTACTGGATTATCCTCTAGTTTATGTTTGCCTGGTGACATGATTACAGTTGTGATCCTATATGCTGTTCTGGTTTCGACCCACACCTGCCTCTGGACTTCCACACTGTCTCGTGTAAATAAATCCAAGATCTGCATTCGTCTGACTGCTGCTGAACTCTTACACATATCATTGCATTCTATTTTTATTTACATTCTGCACAGTAACCTAACTTTTTTGGAAATGGGGTTGTACAACAGAAAAAAACTGAAAAGAAGGAAGAAAGCAAGTTTATCACTATACTTCCAAAGCTACTAATAAGTATTTACTTGTCCCAAAATGTGCTCATTTTGCTTTACTTCTACTTCACTTTATACCCAATTAATATTATATTGCCTGACAATGTTTCTTATTTTGGGCATTATTTCTAAAAGCAAGCATTCATGGCACCCCATTCCTGTCTTTTGCTCCAGAAGCACTAAACCCGCTCCTGCTGGCAGTGTCTGAGCTCAACGGTAGCCTGAAGACTAACTTATTTGGACTAGCCAGGATACATTCTGTAAGTGGACAACCAAGCCTCTTTGTAGGTCGCTCTGAATAAAAATGTTTGCTAAATGCTGTAAACATTTGTTTCCTGAAGAGATATAAAGAGACATAATTTATTCATGAATTTCATTCATAAATAGCCCATTTTTTATCCATTACATTATGTTTGTTACCCATGAATGAATGTTTTAAAAAACTGTAATTGTAATGGAGTGTTACTCCAGAGCGTTACTGTGCTGTTAATGTACATATAGTTTGCGTATGATTAAGATATTAACAACATACTTTCATTTAAAGATTGTTTTTCTCTTCTTTTTCCACCTCTGCTTCTATGTCACTCTCTGACACTGCTGGTGCTGCTCTGATCACGTTCACTATCAAAGATCATAGTCAGCTGTCAGAGGTATCTCACACACACACACACACAAACTAAAAACACACTCAGTTAAATGCCATAATTTGTTGATTTTTAGGTCAAGGGGTGAATGCTTAACCAATAAAATTGTCGAGATGAATGCTGCTGTCAGAACTAACCATTGCATTGCTTGATGTGTTACAGTACTTTGTTACAGGAATGAAGAGTTAATGTTAGTAGTGCAGAGCTTTTGACCCTAGACTCAAGTCGACATAATGGTTGAAAACCTTAAGTATATAAATAAAAAATGCATTTTTCAACTACGCAGATGAAAAGTACAGAACTGGCATCTGTACTGTGGTCCAATAACACACAAACTTTCCAAGGAAAAGTTACATTCGGTTTATTGATACAAATGAAATGTCTGATTCGATGATACTTTCACAAATCAAGTCAACTTTATCATCATCATCTATGGTTCAATTACAGTGAGTTTTTTGAGAAATTGCCCTGTTCTTCCCATTATTATGTCAAAAACATACTGATTGCCAAAAGCAAGAAGCTGTAACAGTGGCAAAGTGGAAAACAGTATGAACAGCCACAACCCCATAAAACGATGAATGAGCTAGAATGAATTACCTTTTAGAAGACACAGGAGTCCAGCTGATGGTGAGGCCCTCATGCAAATAAATCCAAAGCTGATGTGCTTTCTGTTTATTTTTAGCTTTGAAAATGGGTAGAAAACAAACCCCTCTATTCTGCCAGGATATCAAGAGTCTTTTAAAGTCTCCTCTTATGACCATATCTGGAAAATGCTGGCATGCCGCAAACCCAAACCTTGACCCTAAAGTAATGGCAGACAGCAACGGTTGTTAAGCAGTGGTTTGAGGGTTACTGCGCAGTGTAATCTGAGCTTGTACACCAAGTACAATCTCAATTTGCACTATACTCTCATGGATATAATGGAATAAAATCTCAAATCTTTAAAATCTCGCTGTTTTTACAAGGTTCACAAGTTACAAGGTTCAACTCATTAAATGACTGTGATAGTAATGTTTGTGGAGGTAACAGACAGTTAGCATTTGTATGTACATTGTCTTGCCAAAAGTATTCACTAGTCTGCCTTCACAAGCATATGAAATTGAGTGACATCCCATTCTTAATCTATAGGGTTTAATATGATGTTGGCCCACCCTTTTTCATCCCATAGGTGTTGTATCGGGTTGAGGTCAGGACTCTGTGCAGACCAGACATGTTCTTCCACACAGACTCGCTCATCCATGTCTTTATGGACCTTGCTTTGTGCACTGGTATGCAGTCATGTTGGAACCCACAAAGTTGGGAGCATGAAATTGTCCAAAATCTCTTGGTCTGCTGAAACATTAAGAGTTCCTTTCATTGGAACTAAGGGGCCGAGCCAAACTCCTGAAAAACAACCCTACACCATAATCCCCCCTCCACCAAACTTTAGAATTGGCACAATGAAGCCAGACAAGTACCGTTCTCCTGGCAAGCACCAAACCGAGATTCAATTAATTGGATGGGTGAGGGATTACTTTTGAAAATATAGTGTATATCTTAAGGCCTACAAATTGACTCCAATTCGATGTAGATTTCAAGCCACATGTCACTTACTAGGGCTTTTTTTAAGATTAATTCTAGGTTTAGTTTAGTGTGAAATTCTGAGTGGTGCACAGTGGCTCTTAAAGAAACAGAACAGCGCTGCGGGTCACTGAACTGCAGCATGCATTGACCCACCTGCTATGGCTAGACTTGCTTGACCACCCCAGAGCCATTTGCACTTGCCATTCACCTGGTAATAAAAAAGCCTCACTTGGATGCTCCAGAGATTTTAATGAACAGTCTGTCTTTATGTTCCCCTCAAACGTCTGTCATGACTTGTAATTGGCTTCATGCCTGCCAACCCCTGCACGAACCCCTAACTGGTTTCTTGATGTTCTGTATCCGCCTCAGGCTCAATTTGAACTTCTTACCTGCCATGTTCTCGTATCCAATATCCTGCATATTTCTGACATGATCCTGTATGCATCATCCTTCAGATAAAGGCAGACTTGTAACCATTGTCACTGGCTTATATTACTGAGCTTTCCACCTCTGTTTAATCTCACTCATTGGATGGGTTCTCTTTTTGACTCTTGGTTCCTCTCAGCGGTTCTTCGTTAAGCTGTTAGGGAGTTTTTTTCTGACACTATAGTGCCCTTGGGTTACTCAGTAGGGGTTGGGACCTCAATTTCTATAAAGCAGCTTTATAACAATGTTTGCTGTAAAAAGCTCTATACAATTAAATTTGAATGTAACTGAACTGAATTGAACATTTGTCTGTTAGAGTTTTTCCAGATTCATGTTCTGCCCCCAATCGCTGCAGTTGTCTTAATCTATTTCATTGTTTAAAAGGCCACTCTGGCCAAAATGAGAATTGAACCAATTGCCACTGTAACAGTGCTTACTCACCGTATACATCAGTGCCACAGTTGTCTCTGGGGCACGATTTTCCAGTTTAAATACTGGGATCACCTCCTTCTGATGATGTGTATTGAAGGTGGAGGATCCTTTTAAAAAAACTACTAAGATTACTTTGGACAGGATCTTTGAAGATGGGCCATTTCCCCCTAGCTGGCTAAGGCAGAACAAAGCCAGACAGGTGATTGTATTGCTAGGACGTCAAATATCTGTATTTATTAGCCTTTACATAAGTGGCTGCACTAGAAGTTAGGGGTGATTGCCAAGAGTTGCTTGATATTTTCACATAATGCATGTTGGGTACGAGAACATGGATGGACGAAAACACAAAAAAAAATACAAAATCAAGAATTCTGTCAAACCGATGAGGCCAAAAGATGCAAAGCTGCACTACAGAATATTCTATAGCATGACAAAAAGTGGATTAAATGCCATAATTGCCCTTTAACTGAATTGAGTCCGGTAGAGGACACAGCTGCAATGCAGTAGCCCTTTAGGAGAACTAGTGCATCTAAACCCCATAGAAGACAGGATATGCTGGAGAAACACTATCCACTATAATAATAATAGTAAACCCTCTAACCTCCTAATACAGTATTACAAAAGCATGCTGCACAGGTTGTTGGGTGAGGGTTATTAGATGCTGCGCATGCATTAATATCACTGTATGTCATTCATAAACCTTTGCTGTCCTTATTTTATGACTTCTGCAGTATTGTTCTTACAACACATTGGAAATGGGATATTGTTTATGGTCTAGATTATTGTTTAATTATTGCTGAATTAATTAAAAAAATGATAAAATGAATGACTGCTATATATATCTGAAGCAGTCACTATGGTGTTTCAGTTTATTGCTAGGTGGTTGCTATGTTATTCCAGGTGGTAGCTAGGGTGTTGCAACATTGTTGTTATTGTTTTCCTGGTAGTTGCTAGGGTGTTGTTAGGTGAATATAGTGTTCCATGTACTAGGTGAGTGGTTGCTATGGTATCTCTGATGCTTGTCATGCTGTTAGGTGGTTGTCATGGTAACCAAGGTGTTTTTATTATTTTTTTTATTGTGTCCCAGGTGATTTCTAGGGTGTTACAATGTCTTTGCTTTGGTGCCCTGGTGATTGCTAGTGTGTTGCTGAATGGTTGCTATGGTATCTAAGGTGAGTAAGATGTTTGCTAGGATGTTGCTTGGTAGTTAATGTGGTATTCCACATAGTCGCCAGGATGTTGTTAGTGTATTTGTTTTATGTGATATAAGTGGGGAGCACAAACCTTTGCCCACATAGTTCTGCCATTCTTTCCTTTGGGAAAAATGTAATTTACTAATTAGTGAAAAAAAATGTGTCCTATCAAATCACAGTATACAAGCACACTATTCACAATCTGACTCCAGAGGAAGAGGAAGAGAACGAGGAAGAAGAAGTAGTCATCATCTCTGAGCTAGCTGAGTGTTACTGACTAATGATAGTGGGTCTTGACTGATGATTTTATTGGTTAATCTTATTCGTTCCATCCTTGCTGTTGCTGCTAAACAGTGAGATATGATGAATATAACTTGGATTTCAGGTCACAGGTCCTGTCACATTTATTACATGCATGGCATGTGAGAAAGCGATTTCCTGTGTTCACTGGCCAGTGTCCAATCCCATCCATCCTGGCCTGACTCTACCACAGTGACCTTCTGATTTGGTTCCAAACTTCCACAGGAGACTATGACCTACAAAGTGCTGAAGGTCAAAGTCACTGTTTATCAGGACACTGTACTGCATCCAGCACTCGCAAATGCTCTGAATTAAAACCAGGAGATCTGCCTCCCCTATATGTTGATTATAGGCCTGGTTGCTTGCTGAGATGGTCACATGAGTTTGTCAGTTAAATATAAAAAATAATATCTGGTTAGTGGTGGATTTATAGTGGTCCCTTTGTATTGATGGACAGACTAGAGGGTGGCTGACAAATTGTATAGCCTACCTCCAGGGGTGGGGGAGTAGCTAAGTCGCGCACTACTTTTTGTAGTTAGCTACAAATATTAGTAGCTAGTAGTTGTAGCCACTACAGTTTTCTGAAATGTAGCTAGTAGCTGTAGTGCCTACAATTTTTCGTGTAGCTATAGCGATAGTTTTCACTACAATTTTGCTACAGGCTTCAGGTGTTCTGCGCAAAATGTGAACTACCTAGCGTTCAAACCTGACTGAGCTGCGGACAGTTCCGGCAAACGGGCGCACATGGGTGGCACGCGCTGATCACCCCTTACAGGCTTAGCTCAGGGGCCGGCAACTGAAGCATTTCATTTATCATCTAGACTGTAAATAAGTCTCAGTATGTGCTAATGTGCTAGAATAGGCTAAAAAACATAATATAAACGAAAACACAGACTTACTCTGCTCTGCTTTAAGCTTTCCTCAGTCAGGAGACTTTAAAATGTAAAGTTTCTCTGAACATCTGACTTTTTCCGAGGCTGAAGTCAGATTCGCAGCTTCTTGTTCGAACTGTCCCGTTTCACCTTAAATGGTGCACAAGGTGCTAGAATGTTTGTTATTGCTGTGCCATTTAACATTGAATGGAATTCAAAGCTCCAATCGCTGTTAATTCATTGTTGCTGTATGCAATTACTTCAGTAATCAGTACCTTGGACTCCAAGCTCCTCAGAAGTTTCTCAGAGATTCAAAAAGCGATGAAACTACACAGCAAGCAGGGAGAGGTTCTCAGCTGACCTCAGTACAGCTGTGGCTCAGCCACAGACTGAACTGCCTGCTCTGTTTGTGTCTGTACGAGACACTACACAGCCCAGAGAAGCAGATAACTTTGACTGCTTGAGATGTTCAGGTATGCAGCGCACATGCTATAAGCTAATACAACATCACTATGGCACAAATGTAGCTAGCAGAGAGTATATGAGCACAATTAATACATTAAGACTGTAAAATGAAAAAACTACATTTCATTTTTTTGCTTGGACTGCTCGTAATGTTGCTAGCCAAATCAACATGTTTTAATCCAGCTCCAGTAGCTGCTCAGTTTAGGCCACAGGCTCCATAGTAGGCTATATTAGTGAACAGATGTGGAATTAAAGGTATATTGTGTTACCTACTCATAACAGACTACAAGCCACATGAAAGTTCACTGTTAACCAGTATATTGAAGGTATAGTATCATGTAGCAAACATTAAGAAATAAGAAGGTACATTAGACTGCATTTTGTCTCATTAACTACAGAAGTAGTCGCCTTTCCCTCTGGCTGGGCTTTGGTACAGAAGGACTTTTTACAAAATATGTTTAAACTGTACTTTTACAATAATCTGTGAGTACAGAGATGCAAAAGAGACAAACAGAGAGAGAGAGAGAGGGAGGTAAATGAAACAATCCATTTGAAACTGTCACCTGATTTAATGTAGGCTTAATGTATTTCTTTAGCTGAAAATAAACAAATAAATAGTTAAATGATTAAATAATTAAACTTAAACAGGGCAGTTGAAGTCAAATACATTTATGGAAAATTAATAGCAGTTTACGGACGAACAAACTTCATACGGAGGGATGAAGATGGAACAAATGAAAGAAAAAGGTACATAACAGTTATAGATGGGTACAAAAGGAGCAGTGATTGAATAAAAAAAACAAGGAGAAACTTATTGTTGCTGTTATCATATTTGATAGTTATTTTAAATCACAATCAGATATGACATTTCTACAAAATGGACCTCACAAAATTTCTGATCCTAGTTACGGCCCTGTTAGCAGTTACACGTTAACTCCGACATTTAAGACCATTTATTGTTAAAAATGTGTTAGAACGATCTTTTACCTAAATGACATTTTACTTAAAAATCTAGTTCTGCTGTGGAGCCATGACAGGGCAGTAAAAGAGTCGCGTGTTGCCGACCACTATCTTAGCTAAAGCGGAAAAAACCTTTTCGTAATAGACTATTACTAAGGAAAAAAAAATTGAGGTTGAAGTGTTTAAGTTTAACAAAGGGCTCTGAATATCAAGTCTGTACAGAGCTAAAATGTTTAAATTGGAGCAGTTTTAACAGCGAACAAAGTTCTTTGGTCTGTATTCGGTCATTTTTGTTAGGAAAAACCTGGAATGATTGACTTTGCCTTTACTTAGTTAAAATGTTTGTTGGATATCACGCCTTTGGTTGTGTAAGTTTCATTGTTGGTTATACTTTTACAAACTTACTTTTTGGTGATCTTCTTGTATATTGGCAGCTTTTCAATTGTGTGTTTCTTTCTGGCACAGGATTAAATGCAGTGTCTTGTTCACACTGTCAGTTTGGCTTGTTTGGTGTGTCAGGTGGAGACTCACAAACATTCTGACAATCGTGCTTTGAAAGTAGCTAAAAAGTAGTCCACTACTTTTTCTGGAAAAGTAGCTAAATTCAAGCTAACTACAAATTTTGGGAAAGTAGCTACAAAGTAGTTAACTACTATTTTTTCAGTAGCTATCCCAACCCTGCCTATCTACAAAGTGAACTTATATGCTAGATGTACCTAGTAGGCGTGTCTATGGTGTAACTCAGTATCTTTATTTTTTTCCTCATGTTCCTTTATTAATAATCATAATGTGTTAAAACAGGGTAGCTCCAGTATTGGGACAATCATTCAAAGTATTCCATCACAGAATTCTTGTTGCGTCTCTCAAAATGTAATGGGATTGTTACTTTTTACTTCCTTTAAAAAGTAATCCTATTACTCATTATTTTACTTTTACCTTGCTTTGATCCTAATTTAGTCACTCTACTGGCACATAATTTTGCTTGTTTCAGGCATATTTATTAAAACAAGACAAACTATCTGCCAGTATAATTAGTATAAATATCATTCTAGTTACTTTAAGTAATTACTTAAGTGAGAAATGTCTAGAAATAAGTAACAATACATCTTATACATCTTAGAGCCCCAGAAATGTTTTAATCCCCTCTAATAATAATTTAATCTGCATAATAACCTCTTAAGCTATATGTCATGCCCATATTAGTAACTCTGGATCTAAGATAGAGACAAAAATGAATGACATTTTTGAAAATCCATGCTTTTGCATCTTGTGGTTAACAAAACGCTTCTATACCCAACGTGTTTTGTCTCATGTACTGCTTTTTTATATTGAACAGCAGCAGCAGAGGCCAGGAAGTGGGGCAGGTCACCTCTAGCCACACATCTCCAATTCATGGTGACACACAGACCCACTTCAACCAATCCACAGCCCAGCACAACAAAGCACAAACAATAAATATACACTCCCCAGACTAACAGCAACAACTGTTTACAAGATTTTAAGCCTGTCCTACCGTGAATGAGGCACCTCTGGGAAGCTCTGCATGTAGCTGCTCTGCATGGCTCCATGGCCTCCTGTGCTCCTATGATTTCATGAGCCTGCAATGGAATACCAGAGTACATCAACAGAACATCGCTGAACTATTAGAGTTACGAGGTCGCTAATTGGCCGAAATATGAACACATTTGCTCCTGCGCATTGAAATGATGTTGCCTGACAGTTAGGCCCAATCCCATTTCCTATTTTTACCCCTATCCCTTGTTTTCGATGGTCAGCCTAACCCTTTGGAACTGAGTTACAGGGTAAGTGGTTGAAATCTTCCCCCACAAAATGGGACAATCCTCATATTAAAAAAAACAGTGCTTCATTACCAGCTACTCGCAGTGCTCTGTAGGCGACCCAGCCCGTGTTCAGTGACAACAAAGAAGGGAAAAGATCAGCAACCTCGCTGCTGGGCTTTAGTTACATTTAGGGCATCATATGCCTTCAAAAAGGAGGTATAAGACAATTATTTATTATCGCCCACCCCTAATTCTTTGGTGATACGAAGCTGACGTCAGCGATTCACCAGCTATTTTCCCGTTCCACCTTAAAAGGTGCAGCAGTTACATTCTGGACTATTTAAGGTGTAAATGAAAGGGAAAATGAGCTAGATAGCTACCAAAACATTAGCATGCAATGATTAGTGTAATTTTTAATGGAGAAAATACTCACATTTGTGGGTTTTTTGGTTGCTTGTGCAGTCATCTTGCCGCTTTTTCTTTTCTTCCCTCAAAGTGCTCCTTTTGGAGTGTGCCTCTGAAAAACCTCCATTTGGAGGGTCTTGTAGCCCTAACGCTTTGCCATATTGCTCTCTCTCAACAGAAACACTAAAATTGGGACACCCTAACCCTAGAATGTGAATGCGCAAAACAGAGGGCTGAGGGCTAAGTGGTAAGGGCAAGGGGTGAAATGGGATCGGGCCCAAGTCTACTACTAAATTTCAACACTATTATATGATAACTCCTAATGTACTTTACGACTGCAAAAGCAACTTAACTCCCCCATGTAACAAAGCTGGCTTGTTTTTGTATTTTTGTGTATTTGCCTATCTTATGATGTAGATTAAGTGTGCAGCAGTGTTAGCGTGCATGTAGCAAAATTCATGTTTCAGCTCCTTAATGACCACGTAATGCAGAGGAAAAATACATATGAGTAAGATAAACCGTACGAGTTTGGAGCCCTTTTCTTTACTGCTACTTGACAGCGGCAATGTCTGAAAATCTTAAACGTTTTTTACATTGAGAAATTCAGCTTAGATCTTTCTAATAAGGGCATGACGCTGACTGCAGAGTGATGACACAAGTTCAGTGGTCGATTTTATTTTCAGAAGTCTATAAGGCACAGTGTTTGAGGTCATTATACACACACACACACACACACACACACACACACTCACTATATATATATATATATATATATATATATATATAAGCAGGATATGTGGATGGAGCTGCTAGCGAGAGTGAAGCTGTCAGAAATGAGCAATGGGTCCGCATTGCTAGCACAGCCTGTCATTCCAATGCTAATGCTATTGCTAATGTTGCCGCTCAGAAAGCACGGCACAAAGCCAGAGCAAAACTGGCCCCAGTCACTCCATTTGCAGAAGAGATCTGACCCAGTAAAAGTGAGTTCCATAAGGCAAGTGATCAAAATGCATAAAGAACCAGAAGTGTCAGCCCGTCAGAGCCACTGTGCCAAAGCAGAACCCGCTGTTTTTGGGGAAGAAGAGTTAAAAACACACAAACTTCTAGTTCAATCTGAGCCAAACATCACAGTCCCTGAGCTGAATGAAAAGCTTTCTACGTTACTGGCCGACCAAATACGTTTCTCTAGAACGGAGCGTTTCGCACCAAATCACTCTGAAGTATTATGTTAACATGCCAACCATTCCGTTTTGCAGAAATATACAAAAACAAATTGGTGGAATTCCCCTTTAAAATGGTCCTACTTTGGCAGCTTTCAGCTCTTAGCATTTCTAGCCCTTCTCCTCTGTATTGCCCTTTATTATCCCAATTTCATTTTTTAATTGATTTATAATTATCCTAATTTCATTTCTAATTAGATTTTTAATGTAATGATTTTCTCTTTTAAATATATTGCTTTAATCATGTCTCAGTCATGTGTTTATTTTCTATTCTCCATGACTACTCATTTGTAAAGCACTTTATGAAAGGTGTGCATGAATTTATGACAGCAGTGTATGAAAGGTGCTATATAAATAAACCTGCCTTGCCTTGTTGTCATCAGACCCATGACATCTCATTAATTACTTTTTCTGCTTTCATTTATTTGCATGTATTTATTAAACCCAACTGTTTGTTGTTGCATAAACAAACAAAAAAAGACAGCCAAGGAGTGTGAGGTCAGCTAAAATAATTGTGATCAGGTGATTACGCAATATTTGTGAGCGTCCTTCCTGAAGGTTATCTTCCCGTTTCCTTTTGGAGACTGTAGCTTTTGCACACAGAAGGAAAATAATTACCTGCACCTATAATTTCCCTTTTCAAATAAGGCTATCTGTAAATTCAGACATTGTGCCTATTTTTAAATGAAAAGTAAATTGTCTAACCAACTTGAAAATTGGAACATCATGAGTTTAGGAGTGAACAAGGGAATGCACAGAACTTTAAATCACCTCCTACTGTTGCTCTGTTTGAACAAATCTTCCTGAAATAAGCTGTTAATTTGAATTGTTATTTGAACGTATACTCCTGCATGTTGAAAGCATTGTAGATCTGACAGTTTCCTCACCGACACAACTGGGGTGTTTCTTCAACACAAGGCCTTTTGATTCACAACTGCTAAAGCAGTTTAATGAGTTAAAGCCATGGTCACCAAACCTTGTCCTGATCTACCTTCCTGCTGAGTTCAGGTCCAAGCATAATACACCACACCTGCACCAGCTAATTAACTTCTTCAGAAGTCCTTGATAGGTTGGATCACATGCAGTAGTTTAGTGTGGGGGAATTTGGATGTTAGCTACAGGAAAGCAGATCTCCAGGTGGCCTCAACTGTTAAGTCAGTCGTGGCTAAGACCATTTTTCTTAGACTACTTTACAGCCACTGCACCTATCAAAGTTGCGTCCAAGCGAAGCTGGTTTATTCCCAAGAACGTGATCATGCTGGGACCTCATAAGAAAAAATGAAAATGGCTATAACAAGATGTGTAATGTCTGGTTGTGATAAAAAATAAACCTGAAGGATTTTGATTTTAAATAGATGTTCAGCAACATTTTCAAATTGGAGTGGCCAAATGTCCGTTACAGCAACACAGTAAGATCTGAAGATAAATCTGTACATTTCTATTCATAATGACCTTTATTCACCAATGTTGCATAAAAAGAAATTTGACTGCTTTTAATGACGTTTGAACTACTTCACATCTAACCCTGCATTCACACTGGCCCCAGCAGATCTTACACATCTGGACACTGCATTTCATTACCAATACACACACATATTTATTCAGTATTTTCATTATATGCCGTTACCCGTGCCTCCTTGCACATTCATTATTGCACTACCTTTTTTTTTATTCTCAGTATAATTATTGCATAATTTTGTATATTTCTAGTTGTCTAAATGCGTGTAGATATGTAGGTTTTTTTGTATATATTTCTGCCTTCTTGTATTTATAGCTGACAGTATTATTATAGCTGACAATTTTACTGAGCCTGTTCATTTATCTATCCATCCGTCCGTCCGTCTTTCCACCTACTGTCACCCAAACCGCCGATTGCTCATTGCCTGTGTGTATTTCTGAACTCCAACTGCCGTTGTTTGCCAAGCTTTCACTGATGCACAAATCAAACACATACCTGCTAAAAATAAAAATCCTGGTGAGAAATCGCTTGGGTGCTTATTTTTATTTAATCCCTGTGTCAGTGTAGTCAGTATGTGAGGAAAAACAGTGTTTTTGTCTATCTGCAGCAAAAACAACTGTTGCCATTATTCCATCTCTAGTGGGAACAATTATCTAGGAACCAAAAAAGGAGCATACCGTTTCACAGTGGCTCAATTTCTATTGGTAGTCAGCACATTGCTTCACTGCTTATTTGCCTAAAGTTACACTTTGCTCAACTTTGTCACGTCACACACTCCACCCACTTCACGCTGTCAACATTTGCGCCACCTCTTATAGCCAGAAAATACCTGCTCTCATTGAAAATGACGTTTTATCGCGTCGCGATGCTGCCGGTGTGAACACACAGTAAGACAAAGCTTTTGTATGACATGGAATTAAGCAGAGATTTGATTCGGCTTCAGTTCATAAAATCAAGCCCAGCCTACCCGTACCTCATTTACATATTATTTACATGAAGTGTAACCCTAATTAATGCAGATATTCCAGCAGGGAGCCAATAAAAAGACAGCCTTCAACAGCTCATGAGCCAATGGTTGCGTTTGTAGGCAGAGTTTGAGGTTGTGTCAGATCAGGTTTAATTACTGTAGAAATCACGTCTTCTGTTTACATTTTATAACATTTAAGCCATTTATAGTACATCCTCACAAGCCTCTTTGAAATGAACAGAAATAAAGCTGACTATAGAAAACACGCTTTAGAGCAGGGGTGTCAAACTCAACGACTAATTGCCTCAACAACTAATTCAATTTTTACTTAACATTTTGCCATGGCTCGAATTGGCCATTGTTTATTTAAAATATACCAAAACTGCAACAGCAAAACAATCCAGGCATAAACTCTTTGTTGCCACCAGCCCCTCAAAAAAAAGCATCAGTGCTTGAAGTGTAGACACTGGCGTCTGCACAACTAGGGGTTCTGCATAAAGAGGCTCCTGGGGCTGCTGGTCCTTTATTGCTCTGATAAAACCTTTCTTGTGCTGAGAAAATCACTGAAGGCCTCGTCTTCCTTCACACTATTTTTAGACTGCAGAACTCTGACAGACAGGTTAGCTGTATCACCAGGGCAGTCTATATCAGATCCATCACTGTCACAAATCACTTTCGAGAGCAGATGCTTCAGACTGGGGAACAATAACAATATTGCAAATGGCTGACTGGGACTCCTCAAGGTCAAGCATGCCAATCGCTAGACTCAAGCCTGAAAAAGACAGGAGAGAAGAAAATACAGACAAAAGGTAATACAGGATTTGTTACAGAGACTGTCAAACTTACAACTGACAACAGTAATATAAGAAGTGAAACAATGCCATATTTCTCTTGAAGTGAAGGCACTCCGTCTAAATCTTAAAATTAAAATTATTCAGTAATTGTTCCAACATTGTTATACAGTGTCGTTTTCCCCTCTTTTGATTTGATCAGTTTTAGTCTGTTTAACTGTAACAGAACAAACCATTTCAACCCAAAAACAACTTCACCTCCAACACTGTAAAGTTCAAAATAGGTGATGTTCTTAAGGTTTTTATGAGCTATAAAAGGTCTGTGTTTAAGTACTGAAAGCATTAAAGCCAATGTGGCAATGTGTTCATGGTTGGTGCCAACATAAGATTGAAAATATATACGGTTGCTAATCCCCAAACTGCATGATTGACATGACATTCCTCTGAGATACCTAGCAGTGACAGCAGTAAGTGGTATTATTTTGGGCATGACAGCTATTGGGACTAGACTATTCAGACAAAGCAGAAATAAAAAATATATATATTTTTGGCATTTATCATGTTTCTGTTATCAAATAGTTAAAAAAACCCTTTTGATAGAGATGTCTTCATCATTAACAACATTTAATACCAAGAATGTTTAGATTAAATGGAAAACTCAGTTTTTTAGAATTCTGCATAATTTAATCATTTATGTTGTGATGATTTAGAGAAGTTCTGTCAGAATTGTGATAGGAACCAGATATTAATGACTATAAAAGCTTGTTTAGAGTCATTATGAAAGGGTTACAGTTATGTTGCCTAATGCTCAAGGCACTTACAACACTTTTGAGAAGGTGTTTGTTTGCATCTTTTTAATCAAGTCATGGTGGAGAGGTAGTGCATAATAAATAATATTTATTATTATTATTATTATTATTATTATTATTATTATTATTATTATTATTATTATTATTAACAACAACATATAAAAAAATTCACCAGACAGAGATTGTTTTGTATATTAAATCATTGTAAATTGTATGTTTTGTAAATTAAATCATTATATTTTCATTGTAGACGTTGCTGGTGTAATGAAAATAACTGACACTGTCAAAAGCTGCCCTGAGATTCTCTTGGGCTCAAAATTTCACATGTAGAACTGAAAGTGCCATAGAATGGAAAACTGTTCACTGGCAGTGTACTATGAACCTCAAAGACTTGTCTCCTCCTTCAAATGCAAATACCAGATTTCCAGAAGAGGGAGGGAAAAGAGGCCAATTCCAAGAGCCTAAACTGTTATGTAACAGTCTTGACTCATTAATATTTACAACCCCAAAATTGATGCAGTCGTGGGCTTGAGGTTAGGGAACCAGCCTTGCGAGTGGAAAGTTGCCAGTTTGATCCACTGAGCCAACGGGACTTAACTGAAGTGCCCTTGAGCAAGGCACCCCACTAACTGCTCCCTGGGTGCTGTGGACAGGGCTGCCCACCAGCTACTTAAAATAGGGTCACACAGAAACATTTAGAAAATATGGGTTATCTGCACCTACCATGCTATGGAGGAAGATGTATGTCAAAAGTAAATGCAAAAATACTAACTAAAAACAGAAAATACATCCACACAAAGATACAGTGAGACCCATAAAATGTATTGAGTGCACCCCCAAATCCTATATACAACCAAACCACAACAACAGTAATATACACTATAGACACTTGCTCGGTCCTTCAGCTTCAACAAATGAAATCCTTGAGTCCAGGTTTACTGTACAGCAAAGTAAGAACAGACCAGATTTGTAACTGATGGGGCACATCCTTGAGGAATATGGATATCTTGAAGGTGAGTGATGGTTCTTGTGTGTGGATAGTCCAATGGAAAGTTGAGACTGCTCCTATAAGAGCTTCCTAGGGTTTTGGTGAAACGTCCAGCGGAATATGTTGAATGGTAATCCTTCCACCAACAGTGGGATTAATAGGTGGCATAAAGTCTCCTCACCAGCAAAGAAACACAAGTTTCCCGGCACAGCAGACAAATTTCCCAAGAAGAGAGCACATGTGTTGCAAACAACCCTCTTCTGCTTCCTAGCTGCCTGCCCTTTTATATCCTGAACCTGCCTCAAGGAGTCAGTATAGACTACAGCTCCCCCTGAGGCTGGAGGTGGAAATGCAAGCAACAATAATAATAATATAACCCATGGTAAATAAAGAAAAACCATGATCGTGTGACCGTGACAGTTACACCACTGCTCAGGGCAAGTGTGCTCACTGCCCCACTAGTGTGAGTATTAGTATGCCAGATCTGGGCATTTTTCGCCTCATGTAAAAGTCAAATACCTTCTATGTAGGCATCAGAGAACAATTTTGAAATACTGAATAAATGCATTCTACAGCACCTTTAAAAGCTGACGTTGTATTCAGATGGCAAGCATATTCCACCCAGAACACGTCGTCATATTCTATGGCAGGATTGTATTCTACATGGATTTCACGAGCACCTCTCTTTGCACTGTCGAATGTGCTTTTTTGCACCGCAGACTGAACATTTTTCTGCCACAGATCCTCACAGATGGAGTTCTTTCAGGATGCAACCAATCAAAGAAGAGGGCAGGTAAAATTGACCTATAATGTAAAAAAAATTTAAACGGGCCTGTAATGTAGAACAGTTTTGGGTAACACTTTATTTGGATCAGAGGTACAAGGGAGCGGGAGATTGACAGGCGGATTGGTGCTGGGTCAGCAGTAATGCAGGCTCTTTACCGGTCTGTTGTGGTAAAGAAAGAGCTGAGCCATAAGGCAAGGCTCTCGATTTACCGGTCGATCTACGTTCCCACCCTCACCTATGGTCATGAGCTTTGGGTAATGACCGAAAGAACAAGATCGCGAATACAAGCGGCCGAAATGAGTTTCCTCCACAGGGTGTCTGGACTCTCCCTTAGAGATAGGGTGAGAAGTTCGGTCATCCGGGAGGGACTCGGAGTAGAGCCGCTGCTTCTTCACATCGAGAGGAGCCAGTTGAGGTGGTTCAGGCATCTTGTTAGGATGCCTCCTGGACACCTCCCTTGGGAGACCCCAGGGAAGACCCAGGACACGCTGGCGTGACTATATCACCCAGCTGGCCTGGGAGCGCCTCGGAATCCCTCCCAGGGAGCTAGTGGAAGTGGCTGGGGAAAGGGAGGTCTGGGCTTCATTGCTCAGGATGCTGCCCCCACGACCCGAACCCCGGAGAAGCGGAAGATGATGGATGGATGGATGGATGGACTTTATTTGGATGGTCCACTGTAGATGCTTTGTAAATGCTTAATCTGTCTTTAAGTAACATTCAAGTGAATATCTATTAAATAAAACAGAACTTCAGGTTCACTATGAAAGATTTTATTAAATCTGTTCCTAACCCTAAACCTAACCCTAACCTTAACCTCAAGGCAAAACCTACACCTACTCCTAACCCTAAACATAACCGTACTGTTGATGATAATCAAAAGAATATCATTAGAAAGTTTGTTAGTGATTTCGGTATCTGTAGGGGACCATCCAAATATAGTGTGAGCCAGTGTTGTTGATTTAAAAATATACTGGTCAAAGATCAATATTGACTCACTGGCATATAGACCATCCTGTCCATTGATATCAAAGAGGTTTGCTAAAAAACTTTGATAAATAGACAAGTTCACTCGCACATTAGTCAAAGTGACGTTCTGTTATCTGAGGAATGTTTAGCATTTTTCAGAAAAACAGATACCCCAGCTCATCGTATTGAATTTTTTGGTTGACACTTCTGAGGTTCATGAATTCGCAGGGTTAAAGTTCACTTATAAGAACATGGTGCAAAGGGAAATCAATCGCTTCTGGATGCAAATTTATTTATTGCGTCCTCATGTACTTTCCCATTCAAGCAAATTGGATTTTCCGCCAGGCATATTTCACTGGATCCAGTGTGACAGCTATTGTTATTTGTTAGCCTCTAATTCTGCAGTACATTACCTCAGGTAGCAAGATCCTTCACCTTGCTAGCTTATGTAACATACGACATAGGGCCCCTAAAAGGCCCAAGCCAGCCCCAGTTGATCACAATCCCTGGTTTCCATCATCATTTGTACAGAAATCAGTATGTTCATCATCTCACACCCACTCTGAATAACTTTTTTATGATTAAATTGCACCGAATGTTTACAAATTGGTGGAATCCCCCTTTAACCCCTTTGTGAAGCTATGAGTGTGAAGAACTGACCTGTGATCCTACATACCAACCCTTGCAATTTAAGGGGTTAAATAATACACAACCTTTTTAGATTTGATGTAAACAACAGTTGGGGAGAGATCATCAAATAATAAGCAGAACATGCAGGAGTTTTTGAGTGCAGCTCTGTTCATGATCCAGGAGCAATAGCTCTGATATTTGTTTCTGCCTTCCATGTAGTCCCATTTAATTCTCCACAGACGCTGTACATTTTCAGCAGGCACTTCTCACCCTCTCCTGTCAGCGTCCAGCGCAGGGTACCCGTGCTCTGTTCGTGACCATGCAAGCTAAGTGCACTGTGGGTAATTGAAACTGCAGCTGAAGTGGCCTGCTCACTCCCCCCGGCATAAGCACTGAGAGCTTGTTGACACTGGGGGCTCTTCGGTGAGCTGCTGTGTACACGCTTGTGAGGATGTGTTGGTGTTGAGGTTCGATAACCACGTCAGGATCACTAGTGCAGTGCTGCAATACTACAGTCACCTAATTAAATGCATTGAATTCACTTCATTCAAATGTACATGCATATATATATATATATATATATATATATATATATATATATTTAAAAACAGAGAGAGAGAGAGAGAGAGAGAGAGAGAGAGAGAGAGAGAGAGAGAGAGAGACAGAGAGAGAGAGAGAGACTGTTTTCATCTCCTTCTGTAAAGCACACTGTAAGGCTGCATTTAAAGAGGTGCTATAAAATTAAAAATAGCTACAGCTATTGTTGTTATCATGCCTGAAAATAGCACAGAGAGGGGAATTCCACTGATTTCTCCAAACATCTGTGTAACTGATGAGATGTAAACAAAGTAACACAGAGTGATTTAATGTGAAACGTTCTGTTCTAGAGAGACTTAAGTCAGAGTTGTTCACAGTAGTGGTGATAAGAACCAGATTTCTGGCATCTAAAAGCTTCCTCACAGAAGGTTATAACACAAAATGATGACTAATATGCTGCCTGACAGATATATGATGCCTATGACACTGTTTTCAACAGTTCTGGGAGAAGGTTTTGGCTTAAAGTCTATTTTCAAAATGTGGGCCATTGTAAGGTCCCCAAGGAAAACTTTTCAAATGTTCCACTATTTTATTAACATTATATAAAATATAATAATTATATAATATTATATAATAATATAATAATAGGAGGCAGATGATCCGCTGTGGCGACCCCTAAAGGGAGCAGCCGAAAGAAGAAGAAAGATATAAAAAGGCATGCAGTCTCACTGTTGGTTTTGAATATTATGTAAAATGGCATTATTTGTATTGTAAACATTGCACATCCTGGTTCCCATCACCAACACTGTAAAGAATTGGTCATTTTATCTACAATTAACCATTTGATGAAAATGGGGTGTAATCCCTCTTTAGGTGAAAGTATGATATATATACTTTATATACACACGCATTTAGATTTTATGTGTAAAATCTTACTTTGTTTATTGTTTTTTAATATTTCAGTGTTTGTATTTTGCTATAAAGTCTGTAAGCTCATGTTTATGTTTAACAGTTTATGACCTGGAACTACTATTTGTAAGTAATTATTAACGGTAAGGTGGCTGTTATTAAGACGTAATAATTTACGCTTTCTTAATGAATTTTGCACGACCATAACTAAAGATGCTTTAAATATATGGCATCAGTTGCACACTATTGTTAAACATTTTAGCCATCATATAGATCATACTGATGGCTGTAGGGCATTTATACTGAATAGCTTATATGAACTTTAACCAAAGTGGCTAAAAAGCTTCAGCTCATTTGATGTGCTTTTAAATACTCTTGAAGTCTTACAGTGTAATGCAGTTAATTATTCCACTTTCAAAAACAATCACTGTAAATTAGTTCTGTTTAACAGGACATGCAAATGTATTCATAGCACATTTCATGCAAAAGAAATGCAATCATATGCTACACCTGACTGTTCAACGACTTCAACGAATTGTCACCTGTTTATATTCCTTGATTGAGATGGTCACAGAGACATTGCAAGCATGCTTGTAACTGTAAGATGACAATAAATGTACAACAGTACTTGCTAATTATTTAGTAATCAATAAGAAGCAGACCTTAAAATAAGGTTGCTGATCTTTCCATTGAGGGTTCTTTCTTTGTAAGACATGTGAGCTTGAAGAGCCCTTTAAACCTTTCTTTATTCCTCTTTCTTTCTCTTTTGCAAAAAGGTTTAAATATAGAATTAAAACAACGATATTATAACTAAAGTCAGTTATATACAGCATTGCGAAAGACATGTGCAAGATTTCTGCAATCCCACAGGTTCATCAGCTTTTTGGCTGTGTTCAAAACACTATATCCATCTTGTGTACTGATTGTGCCCAAAAGGGACGAGTTTACTATAGTTAAAAGAGGGTTTATAATAACTGGCAGGACTTCTTTGAGTGTGCAGGTTGTGCAATTTGCAGAAGAGATCATCTTCTCTAGCTCTAGCTGTGGGAGTGGGTAAAAAGTTTCCAGCCTTTTTTCTACAACCATGTTTTGTTTTATATCAGCCAAGTCAGATGACAGCCAAGTTTAATTTAATACTGTGGGTTGAATTTGTTGTCTAATATTTTCAATTGTATTATTAAAGAAGTCCATAAAAACTTCACTGGTGAGAGTTGCCGGAATTTGTGGTTCAGTATCTGCCTGATTTTTTGTGATTTGGGAAATCACACTAAACAGAACTCTAGGATTATACTTATTTTTCCCCATCAGTGAGGCCAGATATGCTGAACGAGCTTCAGTGAGAGCATTTCTATACTCTATAAGGCCGTCCTTCCAGGCAGAGTGGAACACTTCCAGTTTGGTTTGACGCCATTTCCGCTCTAGTTTCTGAACATTTAAAAACAAATGAAAACTAGTGAGGCCTTGCATATAGGATGATAATCTGGGTGGTACAATGGTAGACCAGCGGTGGCATACAGTCAACAGGGTGGCAGCCTTATTAAGCCAGGGGAGTAATGCATGTTTGCTATTTGGGTAGTGCCCTGCGATGGACTGACGACCTGTCCATTGTGTTTCCTGCTTTCTACCCAATGACTCCTGGGATAGACTCCAGCTCCCCCTGCCAGAGGTATAAACAGCTAAGAGTGTCTGTGTGCGTGTGTGTGTGTGTGTGTGTGTGTGTGTGTGTTTGGGTGGCTGGCTTGGAAGCTATAATGCTGTTATTATGTACTTGAACAACTACTGAATGTTTTACGTATTGTCATCATTGGTCTAGTCATATAATGCTTGTCTCGTCTTCTTTTTTATGTTCATCATCTCATCATTATCCAAATCTATTGTCAGCTCTGCCACTGACTATAAAGCCATATTTTAATGTGCCAGCTATCATGGCAAGCTATGAAGGAATGATGTAAGAGAGTTTAGCTATTGTTGTGATAACATTAACAATACAGTGGGAAAATGAAGAAAAAAAAACTAAAAATAAAGTTGAACTGATCTGATTTAGTGCTTAACAGTTGTGGTTTGCGGATATTTTTGCTTGTATGAAAACTGAATTGGTGGTTTGCTACAAGGAGAAAAACGTAAAATGAAATGAAATCAAAAACCAAGTAGCCTCTCAGTCCACTGACTGCATTTTGAGTGGCCAACATATGAAGTGATGTGGCCAGGGGCACCTGGTGATAGGCAAGCTGTACTTCACTAATCAGTCCATCGTGATACGGAAAGAAAATGATTTCCGATTCACGTTCACTACAAGTAAACAGGAATGCCTCTGGCTTGCATGTCAGCAGGTAGCACTACTTCCAAAAAAAGTATTTAATAGCTCCAGCCTATTCACTTAGCTGCAGCTTTTTCCTCCTCCAGAACCCCCTTCATTTCCTCTTTCATATATACCATTATACACTTGAAATGAATTACCTCTCAAGACGAGCAATATGAATTTTAAATTTAAGAAGAAAAAAAGTCTGAATGGTTGCCCATTGAAAATGCATTAACCATCACGGTGCCATAAAAAATCTGATAAAGACGTTCTTCAATAAGGCACCAGTTTATTAGAAAGTAAATCACGCTCAGAGTTTTATCTTGGGATCATTTCCCCCCCCTTGTTGGAGCAGTTTTAACGTGGTAACCAGCTGCTATATATTTTCATGGGGGTAGAAATAATATCTTTAAGGCTGATGAAAAGTACATGCTATCTGACAATCTCTGACAGCTTGACAGGCAGCGTTCAACGGCTGCAGATATTGTGCCAAACCCGTAATTTAGTTTTCATCTGATATCGAGTAGACAGGAATAAGACCGCAACGGTGCTGAATTCTGGGTAATAACGTTCTCCCTTGGCTGAGGCTTTCTCAAGTGTTTCCCGGTCAGGCTCTAATCTCTTTCCCACGACCTTTACCTTGCGAAACACCCGCACATGGTCCAAATAACAATCTCATACCCCCCACCCCCCATAGAGCATTTTTTTGTTGCAGCTCGAGACCAATGAGATGAACAAACTACTGTGCTATTATGATGACCTTGAGCACCCTCTACAAGAGAGCCTGAGGGGTGTGAGTGTGAGAAAGAGGGGGTGGGGGCCAGGCAGGTGGGGTGGCAGACAGCGAGAGAAAGATAGTGAGAGAGATAGAGAAGTACATCACCTACTATGTGACACTATGCTGGCACAATTTACCGAGTTAAACATACAGATCAACATACCAACGCAGACTCATGTTTGCTAATGCACTAACCGCAGGTTTAAGCACAGTAGCTGGAACCTGTTTTTCTCTTAAGTGATGATATATAACGTTAAATAAAGAAATATGAAAGCAATGTAAATGGAACTTTTCATGTACTGTAATACATGCCTGATATATTGCAGTCGTGGGCTGGAGGTTAGGGAAGTGGCCCTGTGACCAGAAGGTTGCTGGTTCAATCCCCAATGCTGACAGTCCATGAATGAGGTGTCCTTGAGCAAGACACCTAACCCCCAACTGCTCCCCGGGCACTGTGGATAGGGCTGCCCACCGCTCCAGGCAAGTGTGCCTCACTGCCCCCTAGTGTGTGTGTATTCACTAGTGTGTCTGTGGTGTTTCACTTCACGGATGGGTTAAATGCGGAGGTGGAATTTCCCTCTTTGTGGGATTAAATAAGTATAACTCAACTTATATGGAACAGTTTAAAAAGGGCCAAATTCATAGGAAACATTACGGTGTTTGAGGTGGGTTTAGCAGTCCTAGGTAAAAGATCAAGCTAAAGAGGAGCTTTATCTTCATTATAAATAGACAATCAAACATCAAAGTTTGGGCTCACCTGGTTTAAAATGACATATTTTGTTAATTTGAACATAAGTGAAAGTAAGTTAACACGTCCCCTACAGAGAACACATGTCTGCACATTTGAATACACAGCTACTGTTTATTTGCTAATTTAACATATCAGATAAAAGGCAAAGGTTTTGGCACATAGTATATTTTACACATATTTTATTTGTTTTCTGTTTTTTTTTATGTTAAACCCAATTTTTGCACTGAAATTGACTAAAAAATACCACGTCATTTTTTCAGTAATTTAATAGATATTATGATGAGTTATTCCAGTATTTTATTCTATTCTGTGTTAATACATTAAGCTGCATTCATGGGTTAGATTTGGGTTGGAGTGTGGTAGATCTCCAGGACTAGGACTGGGCACCCCTGCTCTACACGTTTAGATGTTTGCGGCTGGTTGAGAATCTAATTGATTACTTCCATGATGACTTAACTGAGTACTATTTGTTTGTTTATGTTCACTGCTTTATGTTTATGTATGTATGCTGTTTAGTTGATTCAGCTTACTTACTTACATTACTATTTAATGTTATTTTACAAAATATATTAATAGATATTACTGTATGTTTATTTGTTTCACCTTAGACTTTAAAGTGTACTTGTGTCTTGTAATGTGACTCAGCTAATCCTGTTTAATACAGTTTGGACTACAATAGATGTTTGTGAATTTAACATGTCATTTAATACACTTACACAGTCTAAGTAATTGTGCTGTGAATACAGAAGGTACCATTAACTCTTTAGAAATACATAAATACATGTTATGCGAAAGAACTGCATAAATCCTACAAGGACTTCTAATTAAAACCTTATTCACTTAGGTTCATTGAACATGATGGAGAAACAAATAATACCATTTTTTACATTGGATTTATGTCTTTAAACTGAATGGAAAAATGACGTAATTAAAATACACAAGTTTTAACTTTTGGGCTTAAATATTTTTTGAGTGTAAGTAAGTTATAGCATTCCTTAATCCATGTAGATATTCATGAGACATTAACGTTCGCACCGTCTTACAGAAACCTGAAATTAGCTTCTTCTCAGCTTCTTTTTCCACCTTAAATGGTGCATCAGCCAGCATGTTGTTCAGATTTTCCTGTTCCACCTTAAACTGTGCAGCTTCAGGCACCAGAAAATGACTGCTGCCCCATTTAAGGTGGAATGGGAAAATTCTGCTAGAAGCTCTGTTAGTTTTATCCTGTTCATGCAACTTATGTGACAATGCAATGTCATACAGTTACAACATAAACAAACTGTTTTTATATGCATAAGCTTAATATACAGCACTGTTATTAGGAAAAATACCACCTTTAGTAAAGTAAAAATATGTTTCCATTGTACATGTTATTCTATTTAAATTACAGCTGTCTTTCTTCGCCAGTATGTGGCAGTAATTGCAATAACTGCTATATCTCAAGTGGCCATAGAGTCTTGAGTAAATATCTCGGTGACACTTTTGAAGAGAAGCCAAAGAATATCATGGAAATAATGCTAAAACAAATCTCCAACACTGAAGCATTTTTCTTACTTTTACAGGTGAGTTATGAATGGTATGCATGCTGGATTATATAAGCGATGTTCATCACAGATATAATGTTTACATGTGGTATTTCCTAGACGTCTGAGTGTTGTGAGTGTAGTAATTGAATCTTGTGGTTGTTAATAAGTAACGTATTCGTTTGTTTCTGATTAATGACTATTTTCTGATTAGTTAATGATAAGTAAATGCCTTAATTACTGGCAGATCATGTACCCTTAATGTAAAGTGTTAGTGCTTTGTTTTCAGGTACTAAATTGGGCCGTGTTTGCAGCCAGTTAGGACTGTGATGAGACGCTAGCAAGTTCGAACCTACAGTACAGCTGAGCGGTTCCTGCGGCTGCACGTGATGGTGTTGCATCTCCTTCAATTCACGTTCCCCAAACCCTGGAGCTGAATATACACTTGACAATAGCCAAAACCAAGCAACACTGGAACTACTAATGAGGTCAGGAAATGTTAACGTTACACAGCCATCTGTTATTGATTGTGTTAAACGTATAAACTATAAATACCTGAGGTCCAGCTTGGTTAGCGTCTGTCATGATGACACTAGTTGAACTGAGATGGCATCCAGTTGATGAGGTGAAACGTCCATGACATGCCTTTCCATCTTGGCCACACCTCTTTCCTCTTCCCACACCCCAAATAAAAAAAGAGGTCAAAACTGCTGGAAAACAGAGAAACGCAAACAGGGAAAGTACTGCAGAAAGAAAACAGGAGCATAAAACGCAAAACGCAAAGAAAAAATGTTGCAAAAAATTTATCCTAAAAAAAAAGTAGCAAGAGAAAAATTTCTCTTTTTTGTTTGCAATATGTAATTATTTTGGAAGTGACCACAGTTTTGTGATTTATGCTGAGAAACGCCACTCTCGTCAAGTTCTTTTAGAGCTCTGGATCCAACTTGAATTTTTTTTCATTTATTAGAGCTGAAGATGCTTCTCTCTGTCTGATGTTTGCTCTCTAAAACAAAACATTAGAGCAGGTTTTGCTTCAGATCATGTTGCCTTTTTAAAAATATTTGTTTCTTTAACTACCTTTTAACTTCTTTGACCAGAGGAGGATGGGTCTCCCCTTGTGAGTTCCTCCCAAGTTTTCTTCCTCCAGACTGAAGGAGATTTTCCTTGCCACCATCGCCTCTGGCTTGCTCACTATAGGAATGTGTTATAACTGTATGCTTTCAAACTTCTGTAAAGCTGCTTTGTGACAACATCGTTGTAAAAAGCGCTATACAAATAAACTTGAATTGAACCAAACTATTCGACTGGGTTTAAACCCAGTACGTCCATATAAAAGTGTCTCCTCAGCCGCTGTTCGATCCTCTGCTGACGCCAGCATATTCCTGAATTCTTGCAGACAAGCAGTGAACCTCGGAAATGGGACAGTCTGGTCACACCGCTGTGATGCAGTCAGCCTTCAAATGCTGCCTCCGAAGGACGCAACCACGGAATTTACTTCATTTCCAGCTAACTTAAGTAGATAGCTGGCTAGCAACACAAAGTTCAACGTTAATTAATTGTAGTATTAGGTTTGGGTAAACGTCCCATTTAAAACTGTTGGTATGTCAAATAAAGCAAGCATTACTCACCAAACGTGTTCTGAAGCGTTCCGACGTTTCCAGAAGCGGATCCAACCGCTGCTCCTGCTCAGTTGAACGTTGAACACTCACCCAGTCACCTCAACACAGGCGCACTCTGTCCGCCTCAGTTCAGGTGGACACGGGGGCCTGATTGTCCGTTAACATAGTTTTCATGATGTTACAGTGGGCGGCAAGCCAAGTTTCTTCAAGTTCACTTTCTAGTCACTGTTACTGTTATTTTCCATTGTTAACATATAAATTTAGATTTTTAAAGTGATCTCATGATCAAAATATAAAAATTCTCTTTAACTGAAAGATTTGACCAGCTCATTTTTATGATGATGGTAGCGCCGTTTCCTCTGATTTAATGCACTGCTCGCTTGACCAGTGGATTATTTAAGTAAAAATAAAAGCAAATTAAAAGACATGCAATGTTTGCAATAGTGCAAGATTATTTGACTCCATATTCCCTGTGGGAAAGGTTTGTTATACTTCTCTAATCCCACCGTAGGGCTGTTTCCGTTTACTCATAGGTGGACATCAAACTGGGAAGGCCTATTAGAGCCCAGGAAATACGCGGCAGTCAGTGTGAACTTGATTGTGCTTAACTGAACGACAGCAGATCATCCATAGCCCTCATGCTTCTTCAATGCAGTCTTATATACTCTTAAGTTGACTCATAGAACCGACAGCAAAGCATGCATCCGAATGTAACTCGATGTTAGGCTTATATAAGGTTGATGTGAGATGGTACGATGACTTGAAATTATATGAAACCGATATGGTCTACGAAACAAACAGAAGAGAATATGATTACAAGCTTCTACAGAAACATGCACTAAAATCACTGAAATTCATACCAGCTAAAGAACTTCAGTGAACACTTAAAATGATGTGCCCGAGGCCCATAACTAAGGTTCTGCTAAGCATTACCTCACACTGTATTACAATGAACTCTCACACATTATGACTTGTGTTAGATTTACGACTGTAACTGCTAACTCACATGAGGTCATGCACGCATATCAGTGTAAATAAAGTCCTTCAGCTCTCTACTTGTGCGGCGCTTGCTCTCCCCCTCTTGCTCTCCCGCTCCGTCTGCTCAGCACGCTCGCTTTCTGCTGCGATCCGCGTGAGTTCGGTCGGCGGAAACTAGAGGCAAATCCTCAGCCTTCATAACACCCATCCTGATCTTCCCTTTATGCTACAGAATATTCAAATATTCAAGATAATATATAATATAGATTATATGAACAACTCCTGTAATCGCTCAAACCTAAAACACAGCAGAACACATACACTCATATGCAAAAGTTTGGGCGCCCCGGCCAAGTGAAGTTTTGTTGCTTTCCTTTCAAACAAAACTTCTGCATAAAAATAAGTATTGAAAGAAAATAAAGAGAAAAATGAACCAGATTACATGTTTATTTAGAATTCAGTTTCTTCTGTTCATAGCAATGTGTTCTTTTATAGTGTAGCATTGTTGGCCTATAATCACTTTGACAAACATAAGGAGACAAATGAAAGTGTTTATTAATGTTGTTTATTGATGCTTTAAATGGGAAAAAAAAGTGTTTTCCAGAAGCTCATCCTCTCTTTGGAGTGGAGCTCACTTGAGCTCAACTTCTCCACTTCTTTCTCATCTTCTCAATCTCTTCATCTTTCATCAGGAGCTTATCCAGAAGCTCTTCCTCTCATTGCTTCTCATCCTTTGAGGCATCCTTTCTCAGTTTCTCCTCCACCTTCTTTTGCATTTTAAGCTTTCTTGCCTTCTTTGGTCTTTCTTCCTTGCTCATGTCACTCTGGCTTGGACTCACACGTTTCTGCAGCTCCTGCATCACTATGTGTTTCTTAATGACCACCAGAGTGAGCGCTGATAGGATCCTATCCTCGCTCTGCATAATCGCAGCTACAGGATCCCTTATCTCCTGTTCGTGCTCCAGCTCCTCCCTCTCTCCTTCATCATGGCCTTGTTCTTGGCGTTCACCTTGAGTTTTGGAGTGGAGCTCATTCGAGCTCAACTTCTCCATTTCTTTCTCATCTTCTCAATCTCTTCATCTTTCATCAGGAGCTTATCCTGTAGCTGCTCATTCGCCACTAAGAGCTTCTGGATGGGCTTCTTCATCTGAGTTATAGATGTTCTTTATCTCTACTTGCAACACCAAAGTGTTTTCCAGAAGCTCTTCCTCTGTTTGCTCTTCGCTTTCTTGTTTTGTATTTCAAACTCTTTTTCCTTCTTTTGCCTTTCTTCCTTGCTCATGTTGTCACTCTGGCTTGGACTCACACGTTTCTGCAGCTCCTGCATCACTCTGTGTTTCTTAGTGACCACCAGAGTGACCGTTGAAAGGATCCTGTCCTCGCTTTCCTTAATCGCAGCTTTGGAATCTCTTATTATCTCTTGTTCGCGCTCCTTCATCTTCTCCTTCATCATTGCTTTGTACTTGGTGCTCACCTCCAGATTTTTGGAGCGGAGCTCATCTGACAAATTCTGGATCTTCGTCAGCTTGTTCTGTCCTGCTTTAAACTTCCTCCTCATCCTCTCAATCTCTTCAGCTTTTATCAGGACCTCATTCTGTAGCTGATCGTTCACCTTTAAGATCTTCTGGATGCACGTCATCTGAGCTTCTAGATCTGTTGTGTCTAGCTCCTTAGCAGATTTTGTCATCTTTTCTGACCATGTATTTTTGCTGTTTTTTTGGGACCCCTCCACCATTATGCGTTTCTCCAGAATCTCTCGGTCCTTCAACTTCTCAGCTCTATTTCTGGCCGTTTCCTCCATCTTTCTGACTCGGTCCAACTGCCAGTCCTTTAGCGCCAGGTCAGTACTGAGCTTCTGCACCTGTGACACCAGGCTGGCCACCTTGGCCGTCCACTGTTCTCTTTCCAGCTTTCTAATTCTTTCTGCCTGTTCTTTTTCTCTCTGTCTGTCCATCCTCTCAGTCAGTAGCTGCTCGCTCAGGTGCTTTACATGATCCTCAATCCTGTTCAAAGCCACCTGGATTCTGAGCTCATCAATAAGAGAGAACTTGCCGTCCAAGTATTCTAGAACGGTTCTCATGTTCTCCATGAACTGGCCTTCCATTGTTAATTGACCGCCTTAATGGAAAAGGGATGATGCGATGAACAGATCACAGAGTTACCTGGAAGAAATTCCAAAACTGAAACATGCAGTATCTACTGCAACTGTACGAGACGCTGCCCTTTCACTGCTATGCAAAGTTCAGGAATGAAGAATTGATCGTCTGCGGGCCCTTATATAGACACTGTTCTGATGACGTCACAATTGGCCATGATGACGTCACTCTATAACTCTATAACTTTGCCCTACATTGTAATGCCTGCAGTCTCCGATCGATGGTTTTTCAATGACGCCACCACAGTGCGGCCACCAATTTGGCTGCCAACTTCAAGTTCATTTGGCGGTGTTGTGGCGGTTTGTAAAACACATTTTGAAGCACGTTTTAAACGTATAAAGCGCAGTAACCATGTATTTGAGTGGACTGACTCATGGTTTCATTCGATTTGTGGCTGTACTAATAACAAAACAAAGCTGTAATCCAAACGGCTGTCATTTCTCGTTGCGATATTATTTTCGTGTCCCAAACCGCATAGTAGGGCACTAAATAGCGTACAAAAACTGGCGCGTACACTATTAGAAGTACACTCATTAGTGTAGCAGGTGAAGTGCAGAAGTGTGTGGTTTGGGACGCAGCGTTAGCTCAGCCAGTGAGACACGATCAGCAGCTCCAATGGCGGATTATCGTATCGCGGTGCTGCACATTAACTGCTCAGTAAACATCTCCAAGCAAAGGTCTGAGTAATTTGTTGATCAAGGATTATTTACTGAGGTAAACCGACACATTTATTGAGGTTACCGGAACTTTCCAAATTCGTTCTACGTCTAAAGGCGCCTCGGTGTGACCGCAGCACCATTTAAGGTGGAACGGAAAGTTCCAACGAGAAGATGGCGAGGAAGAAACTAAGTTGAGCTTGATATGCAGGAGTTTATTATTTTGGAGCTTTGGCAGCTTCGGGAGCCACTTTTAGTAGTTTTTATAAAATACCACATCCTGGAATGATCTGAACTCTGGAGAAATGAAGGTTATACGGATTTAGTCCATCTCGTAGTGTTTTCTGGAGACGCATCTAAAGCGTTTACATGTCTTTTAATATATTTTGTGGTCATTCTGCTCCATTTTGCTGGGTTTTTATCCACCTGCAGGGCTATATCTGCAGTAACGGTGATGAGAGGAGCTCCCAAATGCACTTATTCAAAAATAAAGGAATCTAATAGAGGTCAAACCTTCCATAGTTTCCCCAAAGGTCCCGCACTTCACCGTGAATAGATTCACACCATCAGAAGAGATCGCCTGTTCAGTTTAAGATGTATGTTACTGTGCTAGCTAAGGCTAGCCATATTAACATTACCCAGCCAGCCAGATGAATGATAGCAGTGAGGCAGCAAGCTAACGCTAAAGCTAAACTTGGTTCTCCAGCTACGACCTGATTAACCCTGAACTGGTTATTTTCTCGGTTTAACTTCAAAACGAGTGACATTAGTCAAGCCATAGCTCTTTATAGTAGCCTGTTTAGCTAGCTAACCTAGCTAGTCAACATTCTAGTTAATATCCTAACCGTGGCAGCCTGGTCTAAAGCTCAGCTCGCTGGTGGCACTAAATCATCTTAAACTCTTAGTTTCTAGCCACATTCAGACACATTCAGCCTGTAACTGTTTTAGTTGAGTTTTCCTTTACATTTTTATTTATTTTGTCCTTTTAATTTATTTAATTTTCTGTTTTACCTTTTTATTTATTTTATTCCATACTTTTCGCCATTTACCTTTTTATTTCGTTTATTTCATCCTTTTATTTATTCTGTCTTCTGTTTTACTGTTTATTTTATTTCCATAATTTACTTTTTTATATAAACTTGGTGTTTTAACCCTCTTTCTTTGTGCTTATATTTTATTATTCTAATTATTCATCTCTATTTTATTGCGTTACATTTTAGCCTGTCCACTTATCAGTTTATTCTGAATTATTTTATTTCTTCTTAATTAAATCCTCATTGCTTGTTTTTTGCTCTTACCATTTAATTTGTATTCTGTTTATAAAGTTCCTTATTTTAGCTTGCCTGCTTAAATATTTGATTTTAATTTGAATTTTTTTCACTCACTTTAAGTTAAGTAAAATAATATGTTTGCATCCACCTCAGAAAGTATGTAGTTGCACCCCTGTGTAAAACACAATTTCATGAACACAGAATAGCATAAACCATTTTAACACCACTGTTATATTTTAAGAACTTTTAAATTTGAGATATAGACCACTGTAGTCGTGTCATTCTGTAGTCGTCGTTATGCCTATGTAATTAACTCCGGGTCTAAGCTCCATTCCTCTATGGCCAGAACGAACAACGTTTTTGAAAAATCGCCTCTATCACACCCTGTGCTAAATAAAAACATTCAGAATCTGACACGTTTTGTCCTGTGAACATTTTTCTCCCTGATACCTCTGAATTCTCTGAAAGAGTTTGTTAAAGATCTATAGTGGTAATATTGATACATGCGAGCTAAAGCTACTGCGCATCAATCTGACGTCACTATGCTGCACGAAACTAAGAGTTAGAATTTACAACCATTTGTCACTGTGAAATTTGACCTCTGCATTTAACCCATCCGTGCAGTGAAACACCCACATACATGCACACTAGTGAACACACACACACTAGGGGGCAGTGAGCACACTTGCCCGGAGCAGTGGGCAGCCCTATCCATGGTGCCAGGAAGCAATTGGGGGTTAGGTGTCTTGCTGAAGGGCACTTCAGTCATGGACTATCAGCCAAGTGGATCGAACCAGCAACCTTTCGGTCACAGGGCTGGTTCCCTAACCTCCAGTCCATGACTGCCCTGCCATCTGCTGCCCCAAACCCATTTGTGGTAGTGAAAAAGGAATATATGGGTAAGTTGTCTTTGCTTTTTTTTAGTGAAATGCATCCTTTTACTTTCTAAAATTAAAGGACAATTCTGGGCAAAAGATTGAAACTTTTTGTTTTTGGCTGTTGAGCTCCAAAATTATAATACACTGCTCAAAAAAATAAAGGGAACACTCAAATAACACATCCTAGATCTGAATGAATGAAATATTCTCATTGAATACTTTATTCTGTACGAAGTTGAATGTGCCGACAACAAAATCACACAAAAATCATCAATGGAAATCAAATTTATTAACCAATGAAGGCCTGGATTTGGAGTCACACACAAAATTAAAGTGGAAAAACACACTACAGGCTGATCCAACTTTGATGTAATGTCCTTAAAACAAGTCAAAATGAGGCTCAGTATTGTGTGTGGCCTCGATGTGCCTGTATGACCTCCCTACCACGCCTGGGCATGCTCCTGATGAGGTGGCGGATGGTCTCCTGAGGGATCTCCTCCCAGACCTGGACTAAAGCATCCGCCAACTCCTGGAGAGTCTGTGGTGCAACGTGGCATTGGTGGATGGAGCGAGACATGATGTCCCAGATGTGCTCAATCGGATTCAGGTCTGGGGAACGGGCGGGCCAGTCCATAGCTTCAATGCCTTCATCTTGCAAGAACTGCTGACACACTCCATCCACATGAGGTCTAGCATTGTCCTGCATTAGGAGGAACCCAGGGCCAAACGCACCAGCATATGGTCTCACAAGGGGTCTGAGGATCTCATCTCGGTACCTAATGGCAATCAGGCTACCTCTGGCGAGCACATGGAGGGCTGTGCAGCTCTCCAAAGAAATGCCACCCCACACCATTACTGACCCACTGCCAAACCGGTCATGCTGAAGGATGTTGCAGGTAGCAGAACGCTCTCCACGGCGTCTCCAGACTCTGTCACGTGTGTCACATGTGCTCAGTGTGAACCTGCTTTCATCTGTGAAGAGCACAGGGCGCCAGTGGCGAATTTGCCAATCCTGGTGTTGTCTGGCAAATGCCAAGCGTCCTGCACGGTGTTGGGCTGTGAGCACAACACCCATCTGTGGACGTCGGGCCCTCATACCATCCTCATGGAGTCGGTTTCTAACCGTTTGTGCAGACACATGCACAATTGTGGCCTGCTGGAGGTCATTTTGCAGGGCTCTGGCAGTGCTCCTCCTGTTCCTCCTTGCACAAAGGCGGAGGTAGCGGTCCTGCTGCTGGGTTGTTGCCCTCCTACGGCCTCCTCCACATCTCCTGGTGTACTGGCCTGTCTCCTGGTAGTGCCTCCAGCCTCTGGACACTACGCTGACAGACACAGCAAACCTTCTTGCCACAGCTCGCATTGATGTGCCATCCTGGATGAGCTGCACTACCTGAGCCACATGTGTGGGTCGTAGAGTCCGTCTCATGCTACCACGAGTGTGAAAGCACCACCAACATTCAAAAGTGACCAAAACATCAGCCAGAAAGCAGAAAGGTACTGAGAAGTGGTCTGTGGTCCCCACATGCAGAACCACTCCTTTATTGAGTGTGTCTTGCTAATTGCCAATAATTTCCACCTGTTGTCTATTCCATTTGCACAACAGCAGTGAAATTGATTGTAAATCAGTGTTGCTTCCTGAGTGGACAGTTTGATTTACTTGGAGTTATATTGTGTTGTTTAAATGTTCCCTTTATTTTTTTGAGCAATGTATTTCAAGAGTATTGTGCTAAGAAAGTGGGATATGATTATATAACGGAGGGATCGCAGAGATTCACACTTGTGTTTGTGTGGTGCGTATTGTCTATGTGACGTTTGTGTGTAGATATGGCCGTGTGGTTGGTGATGCACAGAGAACGTGTTGCTGTGATTGTTTTCCTCTGGTTTGATATTAGTCTTATTTAATAGTCTATTCAGGGGATCTTAACTTGATGTAGTTATTTATTTACACTGATGGTTTAATGCTTTGTAGCAACACACACGAAAAAAAAAGCTTCATGGCCATCATAAACATCATGTAATGTGGAGCGAGTAGGCGGACACATACGCTGAGATAAGCAAGATTCATTAGGGGGAAATCCAGGGTCATGGTCAAAACGGTCCAGGGTCAAACAGCAAACACATTTGTCAACAAACAACGGAGGCTGGAATAAACAAACAGCAAACAATATCAAACAGTACATAAGAAACAAAGACCAGCCAAACGCTTGAGAACAAGCCGAATACCACAGTACGGGTTATCTGCTGTTTCCGTCCGTCTAACCACGTCTTGCGCTGCAGGTTGCTTCTCCCTGCAGCGTTGCTCTAGAGGGGCAGACCCAAGGCACTTACCTGAGCACTCGTCGTCCAAACCGAAGACGGGATGGTCCTTCGCCTTCCTACGGGACCGACGAGACGCCCTTGTACCCTCAGCGCTATGGGAATTCACTTTTACTGGCTTGGCGGTGGTGGAAACAGCCCGAGTTTCGTCCCAGCGGAACAGCCACATGCCAGTGTGTCGCTTACCTGCCGCGTCCTCTGTCGGCTGGTCTTTCCGTAATGTGGAGAGCGAGGAGGCGGACGAATACGCTGAGATAAGTGAGATTTATTAAGAGCAAATCCAGGGTCATGGTCAAAACAGTCCAGGGTCAAACAGCTAACACGGAGAGAAGGAGGGACAGACATGACAAAATGAAAACAGGATCAACAAACAACAGAGGCTGAAAGAAACAAACACCAAACAGTACATAAAGAAAGACCAGCCAAACAAAGGCCAAAGCACAGGGCTTAAATAACAGGGTAAATGAGGGACAGGCGGGAAACAGGTGGAGACAGTCAGGGGTGGAGTCATGAAACGAGGGGGCTGCACTAAAACAAAAACACATGGGCCAAACCAAAAACACACATGGACCAAACTGGGAGGGGCCAATCATGACACATCAAGCAAATATTTTACATAAAACTTTTTAATATTTGTTTCTTTAAAAATTCGACTGGGTTTAAACCCAGTACATCCATATAAAAGTGTCTCCTCAGCCGCTGTTCGATCCTCTGCTGACGCCAGCATATTTTTGAATTCTTGCAGACAAGCAGTGAACCTCGGAAATGGGACAGTCTGGTCACACCGCTGTGATGCAGTCAGCCTTCAAATGCAGCCTCCGAAGGACGCAACCACGGAATTTACTTCATTTCCAGCTAACTTAAGTAGATAGCTGGCTAGCAACACAAAGTTCAACGTTAATTAATTGTAGTATTATGTTTGGGTAAACGTCCCATTTAAAACTGTTGGTATGTCAAATAAAGCAAGCATTACTCACCAAACGTGTTCTGAAGCGTTCCGAAGTTTCCAGAAGCGGATCCAACCGCTGCTCCTGCTCAGCTGAACGTTGATCACTCACCCAGTCACCTCAGCACAGGCGCACTCTGTCCGCCTCAGTTCAGGTGGACACGGGGGCCTGATTGTCCGTTAACATAGTTTTCATGATGTTACAGTGGGCGGCAAGCCAAGTTTCTTCAAGTTCACTTTCTAGTCACTGTTACTGTTATTTTCCATTGTTAACATATAAATTTAGATTTTTAGTGGTCTTATGATCAAAATATAAAAATTCTCTTTAACTGAAAGATTTGACCAGCTCATTTTTATGATGATGGTAGCGCCGTTTCCTCTGATTTAATGCACCGCTCGTTTGACCAGTGGATTATTTAAGTAAAAATAAAAGCAAATTAAAAGACATGCAATGTTTGCAATAGTGCAAGATTAGTTGACTCCATATTCCCATCCTGATCTTTCCTTTATGCTACAGAATATTCAAATATTCAAGATAATATATAATATAGATTATATGAACAACTCCTGTAATCGCTCAAACCTAAAACACAGCAGAACACATACACTCATATGCAAAAGTTTGGGCGCCCCGGCCAAGTGAAGTTTTGTTGTTTTCCTTTCAAACAAAACTTCTGCATAAAAATAAGTATTGAAAGAAAATAAAGAGAAAAATGAACCAGATTACATGTTTATTTAGAATTCAGTTTCTTCTGTTCATAGCAATGTGTTCTTTTATAGTGTAGCATTGTTGGCCTATAATCACTTTGACAAACATAAGGAGACAAATGAAAGTGTTTATTAATGTTGTTTATTGATGTTTTAAATGGGGAAAAAAGTGTTTTCCAGAAGCTCATCCTCTCTTTGGAGTGGAGCTCACTTGAGCTCAACGTCTCCACTTCTTTCTCATCTTCTCAATCTCTTCATCTTTCATCAGGAGCTTATCCAGAAGCTCTTCCTCTCATTGCTTCTCATCCTTTGAGGCATCCTTTCTCAGTTTCTCCTCCACCTTCCTTTGCATTTTAAGCTTTCTTGCCTTCTTTTGTCTTTCTTCCTTGCTCATGTCACTCTGGCTTGGACTCACACATTTCTGCAGCTCCTGCATCACTATGTGTTTCTTAATGACCACCAGAGTGAGCGCTGATAGGATCCTATCCTCGCTCTGCGTAATCGCAGCTACAGGATCCCTTATCTCCTGTTCGTGCTCCAGCTCCTCCCTCTCTCCTTCATCATGGCCTTGTACATGGCGTTCACCTCGAGTTTTGGAGTGGAGCTCATTCGAGCTCAACTTCTCCACTTCTTTCTCTCTCATCTTCTCAATCTCTTCATCTTTCATCTGGAGCTTATCCTGTAGCTGCTCATTCGCCACTAAGAGCTTCTGGATGGGCTTCTTCATCTGAGTTATAGATGTTCTTTTTCTCTACTTGCAACACCACAGTGTTTTCCAGAAGCTCTTCCTCTGTTTGCTCTTCGCTTTCTTGTTTTGTATTTCAAACTCTTTTTCCTTCTTTTGCCTTTCTTCCTTGCTCATGTTGTCACTCTGGCTTGGACTCACACGTTTCTGCAGCCCCTGCATCACTCTGTGTTTCTTAGTGACCACCAGAGTGACCGTTGAAAGGATCCTGTCCTCGCTTTCCTTAATCGCAGCTTTGGAATCTCTTATTATCTCCTGTTCGCGCTCCTTCATCATTGCTTTGTACTTGGTGCTCACCTCCAGATTTTTGGAGCGGAGCTCATCTGACAAATTCTGGATCTTCGTCAGCTTGTTCTGTCCTGCTTTAAACTTCCTCCTCATCCTCTCAATCTCTTCAGCTTTTATCAGGACCTCATTCTGTAGCTGATCGTTCACCTTTAAGATCTTCTGGATGCACGTCATCTGAGCTTCTAGATCTGTTGTGTCTAGCTCCTTAGCAGATTTTGTCATCTTTTCTGACCATGTATTTTTGCTGTTTTGTTGGGGCCCCTCCACCATTATGCGTTTCTCCAGAATCTCTCGGTCCTTCAACTTCTCAGCTCTATTTCTGGCCGTTTCCTCCATCTTTCTGACTCGGTCCAACTGCCAGTCCTTTAGCGCCAGGTCAGTACTGAGCTTCTGCACCTGTGACACCAGGCTGGCCACCTTGGCCGTCCACTGTTCTCTTTCCAGCTTTCTAATTCTTTCTGCCTGTTCTTTTTCTCTCTGTCTGTCCATCCTCTCAGTCAGTAGCTGCTCGCTCAGGTGCTTTACATGAACCTCAATCCTGTTCAAAGCCACCCGGATTCTGAGCTCATCAATAAGAGAGAACTTGCCGTCCAAATATTCTAGAACGGTTCTCATGTTCTCCATGAACTGGCCTTCCATTGTTAATTGCCCGCCTTAATGGAAAAGGGATGATGCAATGAACAGATCACAGAGTTACCTGGAAGAAATTCCAAAACTGAAACATGCAGTATCTACTGCAACTGTACGAGACGCTGCCCTTTCACTGCTATGCAAAGTTCAGGAATGAAGAATTGATCTTCTGCAGGCCCTTATATAGACACTGTTCTGATGACGTCACAATTGGCCATTATGACGTCACTCTATATATATAACTTTGCCCTACATTGTAATGCCTGTGTAACCTAGTACACAAGGTCTAAACCACCTTGTATATACAATAAGGGATTAACGAGAACTTGTTTTATGTGGGTCCGATAGCAATGTACTACCGTAGAGTCTGAATAAAGAAATATCAGGCCCAAGCATACCGTGGTAGGAACTTTTGTTTTTACTTTCAATGTACAAATGCAATGAATTGAACGTCAATGTGGGTGGGGTTCACCTTAATACAGTCCCTTTATACCGAAATACAAAAAAAATAGTCTTTAGGCCTTTTTGTTCAAAAAAAAAATTTTCACCTGCAGGTAAAAAAAAAAATCTTGAAAAAAAAAAAAAAACAGCAACAAATCCTCACGGGTCCGTTTGCATGGCATCAGCAGTCGATCATCATCATAAGGCACAGCACAGTAGTCCCACAGAGCAAGATCTCTCCCATCTAGCATAGAATCAGGGTATTAGTGAGTTTATATGGATGAAAACTGTGTTTTGGCTGACGAGCTCTCTACTCTCCCTCCAATCTGCTGGGTTCACCCCGTACTCACTGAGCATGTGCTGCAGCGCGGTGCAACAGCGTAAAACTTTACGACCGAACTGCTTTACACTACTTAATAAACGTACAGCTAAATCACCAAACACATTAGTACAATAAATCGTACAGTACAGACTCTTAACTGTTAACAGCATAAAGCGATATGAACAAATACAAAAAAAAAACATCGCTAGCTTACATTGTAGTGTGCTTATTTACCAAATTCTCCAAAAAATACACATCTCAGATATATGCATGAGCAATAACCAAGAAATATTCATTATTTTACGACTAACACTGTGTATTATTAACATTAACACATAACTTCTGCACAAATTACCAACATGTCTGTTAGCAGCTTAGCCTACAGCCAACGAAGCAGCAGCCCGCACTGCCGCTAGCAACCTTGATAAAACAGCATAACAGTACCGTTTAAAAGTTATAGAACTTCCAAAATACTGTACCAAATATACTTTAACATGCTTACCTAGCATAAAATCAAGGTATTAGTGAGTTTATATGGATGAAAACTGTGTTTTGGCTGACGAGCTCTCTACTCTCCCTCCAATCTGCTGGGTTCACCCCGTACTCACTGAGCATGTGCTGCAGCGCGGTGCAACAGCATAAACTACCCCCATATTCATTTCCTTTTATTTATTTATTTATAATTATTATTCATCTATTTCTTTTTCTTTTAATTAATGTAGTTTACTATAATTTTCTGGGGAGGTTAATAATTTTTTTTTTTTTTTTTTGAGTGGATTACAACTTATTTGGTTATTAATATTTTGAGTGGGTTACACCTGCAGTCTCCGATCGATGGTATTTCAATGACGCCACCACAGTGCGGCCACCAATTTGGCTGCCAGCTTCAAGTTCATTTGGCGGTGTTGTGGCGGTTTGTAAAACACATTTTGAAGCACGTTTTAAACGTATAAAGCGCAGTAACCATGTATTTGAGTGGACTGACTCATGGTTTCATTCGATTTGTGGCTGTACTAATAACAAAACAAAGCTGTAATCCAAACGGCTGTCATTTCTCGTTGCGATATTATTTTCGTGTCCCAAACCGCATAGTAGGGCACTAAATAGCGTACAAAACTGGCGCGTACACTATTAGAAGTACACTCATTAGTGTAGCAGGTGAAGTGCAGAAGTGTGTGGTTTGGGACGCAGCGTTAGCTCGGCCAGTGAGACACGATCAGCAGCTCCAATGGCGGATTATCGTATCGCGGTGCTGCACATTAACTGCTCAGTAAACATCTCCAAGCAAAGGTCTGAGTAATTTGTTGATCAAGGATTATTTACTGAGGTAAACTGACACATTCATTGAGTTAAATTAAGGCATTTATTGAGGTTACCGGAACTTTCCAAATTCGTTCTACGTCTAAAGGCGCCTCGGTGTGACCGCAGCACCATTTAAGGTGGAACGGAAAGTTCCAATGAGAAGATGGCGAGGAAGAAACTAAGTTGAGCTTGATATGCAGGAGTTTATTATTTCGGAGCTTTGGCAGCTTCGGGAGCCACTTTTAGTAGTTTTTATAAAATACCACATCCTGGAATGATCTGAACTCTGGAGAAATGAAGGTTATACGGATTTAGTCCATCTCGTAGTGTTTTCTGGAGACGCATCTAAAGCGTTTACATGTCTTTTAATATATTTTGTGGTCATTCTGCTCCATTTTGCTGGGTTTTCATCCACCTGCAGGGCTATATCTGCAGTAACGGTGATGAGAGGAGCTCTTATCAGTGCAGTCAGCAGGCGCGTCCCAGTTCAGGAGCAGCATCTACGCCTTTGTAGACCTCGGAAAGAGTCTCAGAGGAAAAGTGCCACTCTTTAATGTTTCTCAAACGCTAGAGGGCGCTAACGAGCGAGTCCAAAGTGAGTGGGTTAAGATGGAGCAATTGAACACAAACATTTTAGAAATGCTTAAACATTTTTAATGTAAAACACAATTTCATGAACACAGAATAGCATAAACCATTTTAACACCACTGTTATATTTTAAGAACTTTTAAATTTGAGATATAGACCACTGTAGTCGTGTCATTCTGTAGTCGTCGTTATGCCTATGTTATTAACTCCGGGTCTAAGCTCCATTCCTCTATGGCCAGAACGAACAACGTTTTTGAAAAATCGCCTCTATCACACCCTGTGCTAAATAAAAACATTCAGGATCTGATACGTTTTGTCCTGTGAACATTTTTCTCCCTGATACCTCTGAATTCTCTGAACGAGTTTGTTAAAGATCTATAGTGGTAATATTGATACATGCGAGCTAAAGCTACTGCGCATCAATCTGACGTCACTATGCTGCACGAAACTAAGAGTTAGAATTTACAACCATTTGTCACTGTGAAATTAGACCTCTGCATTTAACCCATCCGTGCAGTGAAACACCCACATACATGCACACTAGTGAACACACACTACTTTTAACTTTCTAAAATTAAACAAAAGTTCTGGGCAAAAGATTGAAACTTTTAGTTTTTGGCTGTTGAGCTCCATTTACTCCCATCTGGTCTTTTGCGGTCATGCTTTTGATGTAGTAGGGGAAATAGGAAGTGGCCAGTCTCCTCATGCACCAGCCCTGACGGCATGCTTTACGGCAGATTTCCTGTTTGTGTCAGAGCACCGTTTCCATATGGAGTCAAATTGTGGTCTTTAATAGTGATGAGAAACAGTAACACGCACAGCTCGTCGTTTCGACCATAGATGTATACATAACTAGATGCCGCATTGGGTACAGAAAGGGGTACATCAATGGCACTGCTGTTTTGGGGGTGGTCAACATTGCTACAGGACTGCATGAAGCACCATTGCAGAGTGTCAGTTTGAAAAAGATTCTGTCCAAAATTATAATATTTCAAGAGTATTGCGCTAAGAAAGTGGGATAGGATTATATAATATAACATTGGCTTTAATTCGTAGTGAAGCTGGTAGTGAATAGAAATTCTGAACAAGGGAATTTGATCACAGCAGAAATGTATAAAGGTATATTATTTATTAATATATTATTTCTGATGAATTAATGGGTAAATGCATGATACAATGTTATTAGCATATTCTGAAAGAAAAATGTAATCTGGTCCTGGATTTTGTCTCGCCATAAAGTCTCAGCATTGACTCGATGTGTAACAGGTCTCGGTCTAGACTCAAACCACTGTCAAACCACTTATACATTTTTTATTTTTGTCGTTATGCCCTGGGACTTCTACAAACAAAAACTTAATAGGAATGCTCCAGGTGGGAAACATAGTTCATATGCTGTCAAAAATCAGCTTACCAAAATCTGTGAAGTGCTCTTTGTCGAATATTCACATAAGTATAAGTAGATATCAGCATGAAGTGTTTGCGAGCTGAACTGATAAGCACATGTTAAAGAGGCTCTTCGGCGTTGCCTGAAAGGAAGGTCAAGGACTCGTTCACAGTCAGATAACCTAGGTGGCTTATTTGCGTGGCTTGTGTGTTAAGAGGCAGCTTAAACTGTAACCGAATGAAAAGATGACGCTTGACTTTAGCTTGATGCCATACATTCACACATGGCCCTGTTTCAGTTTAACATTTAATTACTGTAATTACATACTATAATTAGTTACACAGTGAATTACATCTACAGTTGCTGCAAAAAAGTATTTGGATACTTGAATCATTTAGCCTTTGGTAAACTTTGATAAAGTTCTTTATCTGATGGACTGTTTATATGGAAGAGACCTAGAGAAGTATTTCAAACAGACTGTGCTAAGACTACTTTTACATACAGAGGTGGAAACCAATATGGTGCTGGTAAGACTGTGTTTACTGTTGATACACAATGATATCAGAACTGTAAAGTAAAGGCTTAGCAACAAATACATACACTCACCGGCCACTTTATTAGGTAATAATTGCTTCTTAACACAAATAGCTAATCAGCCAATCACACGGCTGCAACTCAATGCATTTAGGCATGTAGAGGTGGTCAAGTCAACTTGCTGAAGTGCAGAACGAGCATCAGAACGGGGGAAGAAAGGGGATTTAAGTGACTTTGAACGTGGCGTGGTTGTTGGTGTCAGACGGGCTGGTCTGAGTATTTCAGAAACTGTTGATCTACTAGGATTTTTACGCACAACCATCTCTAGGGTTCACAGAGAATGGTCTGAAAAAGAGAAAATATCCAGTGAGCGGCAGTTGTGTGGATGAAAATGCCTTGTTGATGCGAGAGGTCAGAGGAGAATGGGCAGACAATTGGTTCAAGATCATAGAAAGGCAACAGTAACTCAAATAACCACTTGTTACAACCAAGGAATTCAGAATACCATCTCTGAATGCACAACACGTCCAACCTTGAAGAAGATGGGCTACAGCAGCAGAAGACCACACCGGGTGCAACTCCTGTCAACTAAGAACAGGAAACAGACTACAATTCGCACGGGCTCATCGAAATTGGACAATAGAAGACGGGAAAAATGTTGCCTGGTTTGAAGAGTCTCGATTTAAATTGCGACATTCAGATAATAGGGTCAGAATTTGGTGTAAACAACATGATCCATCCTGCGTTGTATCAGGCTGGTGGTGGTGGTGGTGGTGTAATGGTGTGGGGGATATTTTCTTGGTACACTTTGGTACACCCTTTATGGCCACAGTGTACCCATCTTCTGATGGCTACTTCCAGCAGGATAATGCACCATGTCACAAAGCTCATGAAGTGTCTAAGTCTTGATATAAAAACTCTGATTTTTCACTTCATATGGAATCCAATGTTTTGCTTAAGTAAAGGGGCCCAGGTTTAAAGTTCCAGGTCCCAAGAGAGAAATGGGCCCCTCGCTTTCTCCCTCTTAGTTTCAAAATAAGCTGAGGCTATTTTAATAAGAACCGGATGTGGACTAATGTGCGCCCTGTGCTCTTCACAGATGAAAGCAGGTTCACATTGAGCTGAGATGAGATGAGATCCTCAGACCCCTTGTGAGACCACATGCTGGTGCGGTTGGCCCTGGGTTCCTCCTAATGCAGGACAATGCTAGACCTTATGTGGCTGGAGTGTGTCAGCAGTTCCTGCAAGATGAAGGCGTTGAAGCTATGGACTGGCTCGCCCGTTCCCCAGACCTGAATCCGATTGAGCACATCTGGGAGATAATTTCTCGCTCCATCCACCAATGCCATGTTGCACCACAGACTGTCCAGGTGTTGGCGGATGCTTTAGTCCAGGTCTGGGAGGAGATCCCTCAGGAGACCATCCGCCACCTCATCAGGAGCATGCCCAGGCGTTGTAGGGAGGTCATACAGGCACGTGGAGGCCACACACAATACTGAGCCTCATTTTGACTTGTTTTAAGGACATTACATCAAAGTTGGATCAGCCTGTAGTGTGTTTTTCCACTTTAATTTTGTGTGTGACTCCAAATCCAGGCCTCCATTGGTTAATAAATTTGATTTCCATTGATGATTTTTGTGTGATTTTGTTGTCAGCACATTCAACTTTGTACAGAACAAAGTATTCAATGAGAATATTTCATTCATTAAGATCTAGGATGTGTTATATGAGTGTTCCCTTTATTTTTTGAGCAGTGTACTTCAATGGCCTTCACAGTCACCAGATCTCAGTCCAATAGAGCACTTTTGGGATGTGGTGAAACGGGAGATTTGCATCATAGATGTGCAGCTGACAAATCTGCAGCAACTGCGTGATGCTATCATGTCAATATGGACCAAAATCTCTGAGGAATGTTTCCAACACCTTGTTGAAAGTATGCCACAAAGAATTAAGGCAGTTCTGATGGCAAAAGGGGGTCCAACCTTTTACTAGCAAGGTGTACCTAATAAAGTGACCAGTGAGTGTATACACAAATACATATACACTTTTTAGCAATTTGAAGTTTTTTGTACTTTAGAAAACAAGAATGTGGAGTCATGTGAAGAATTAAGTACACCCTGTGAAATGTTTCCTTAACGTATGTGGACATATCAGTATATGATCTTCAGTTAAACAGTAAATATAGATAAATATTACATAATAGAACATTACATAATTACATAACAGAACAAAAAAAATTGACTCAACTGAGTGTCATTTTTGTTGAAAAGGTAAGTACACCCCTTGCTTCAGTAACTGGTACCGCCCTCTTTGGGAGAAACAACTTTATACAGGCATATCCTAAAACTGTCTACCAGCTCCTAACATTATCTTGGAGAAATGTTTGCCCATTCTTCTATGCATAATTCTTTTAACTATGCCATGTTAGAGGGGTTTCTTGTATATACAACAGGTTTCAAATGCCCCACAGCAGTTAAATGTGATTTGGATATGGGCTTTGACTAGGCCGTTCCACCTCTCTATTTCTTCCTTGTTGGATTTACTTGTATGTGAGCCACTTCTTCAGCTTCAACTTTTTTTTATAGATGGTCTTATGTTCTCCTCAAGCACACACTGCTATAAGAGAGTTGATTCTACGATTGCAGGTTGTCCAGACCCTGAGGCAGCAAAGTACTCCCAAACAATAACATTTCTTCAGAGAGTGTATGAGGTTCTTCTCATCAAATACAGTCTTTGGTTTTCACCAAATATGGATTCTGGTAGTATAGCCAAACAACTATCTTTAACAAGCCTGTCCATAGCACATTGTTCCAGCAGTCCTGGTCTTTGTTTAGACATTGATTAGCACATGTTAGTCTTGCTCTGATGTTCTTTTAGACAGAAAGGCTTCTTTCTGGTGCTCCTTCTATGTAGGTCAAATTTGCGCAGTGTTTTCCTAATGGCAGATGTACCTTTACATCAACAATGGCAAGTGCTACCTATAGATCATGTGATGAAATTTTGGGTTTCTTAGAGAGTTCTTTTAGCATCTAACAGTCTGGTTAGTCTCAGGTTAAACTTGCTGGGGCGGCCTGGCCTGGACATGTTGCAGTCATTTCTTTTTTTCTTTTTCTGTCAGTCAAAACTTTGTGAAGGACATGTCTTCAGAGGATGTGAATGAATAACCTATTACGGACATCATCATCAATATAATGTTGATTTTGCATTTGAGACCTAAACATCGAGCCAGAGGTTTTTCAGCCTGCGCATGTGATGTTAATGAGTAAAGACAAATAATGTGGTCTGAGAAACTCCCACAAAATCTGACTTGACACATTTGACTTTTAAAATTTTATTTCAGGCTTTAAGGGATGACTCGCAGTCATGCACATACACCCAGGGATGTCACTAAAGGTTCATAGATGGGGGAGCCAAGCCTGTACTAAGGAGCTGTGGGGGCATGGTCCCCCTGGAGATTTTCTTTTGCTTTTGTTGTTAGTGGCCCTAAAAAGCTTGTTGTTCATGACGTTTTAGAGAAACAAAAGCTGGACAATGTATCAAAAATGGATATTTGGTCGAACTGGCACAGAGTAGATCTGTCTATTTTGTATAAAGCACAGATGTAGTATGACTTAAATGCTATATTCATTCACTTACAACAGGCACAGATCAAGCAAATGTACTGACGTAATACAACGCTATCTCCTCTCCCTTGGATATGCTGCAAGGTCCTAATATTAATAATAATAATAATAATAATAATAATAATAGTAATGTTTTATCCAAGTACACAGATTATAAAATAGTTCAGATTTCAGTTGTGGCAACCAGACAGAGTGTAATTTTGCTCTGTAGGCATATATAATAAGCTAGATGACAGAATTTCATGTTCATAGTGACAGATTAGATTTTCTCAGTTAACCCCTTAAAAGGCCTGGACCCACAGGAAAGTTCTATTACACAATTCTATGACCTGCAAATAACTCAACCAGTTTGTACTGAAGTCCATGTAGTTACTGAATAATATGCCTTAGAATGTAATAAGCTTGATATTTTAAGGAGATAGAGTTCAATTAAACGCAGTATTAATTTTAATTGAAGGCTTAAACTACTCTCTGTCTTCTTGATCACTGATCTTCATTTGATCTGCTTCTTCAGTCCTGTCAGTCTCCTTCAGCTTTGTTCTCCCCTTCTCTTCCTGTGTTTAGTAATGCATTCAATTTAACTCAGATTTACAAAAACTAAATAATGAGAGATAAATCAGTTCATTTTTTTCTAAAGTGATGGAAATCAAGTGACTGGCCTTTAAAAAGGATGTACTCTCTTAATTTCCATCTACAAGTTGAGGACTTGAGGGACATAAAATTGCATTGTGATCAACACTATATGACCTTTTCACTGACATTAACTTATTGTAACTGACAATATATGGCAAATTAGGTAAGGTTAAGTAATGTCAGTGCTAGACTAACCCCTTTCCTTTGCCTCATGTAAACCCAAAGGTAGACAGCTAACTAACAATCGAGTAAAAACTCGATAGCCAACTATACTGACCATAATTTGCCACAAATCCATATTGTAGGTGGGTATCCTAACTTTTGTAACTACTTTCTTTCACTCTGTATATATTATAGATTCCGTGTACATTCTAATGTTTATTTCAGTGAGCCTTCAGCCAAACCCCTGTCTTTAACTTCAGTGGTTGCTGACTGACGTTACTTACAGAGCAGGTAAAACCATACTCCCCCAGGTCTGATATAATTGACTTCCAACTTAAGATGTCTGATATTATTGGACAAGCTTGTGGTTCCACTTTTTGCATTATATTAAGCTTTGATTACACTACCAGAAAACTTGCAGAAAGAAAAACTGTCATCTATAATGTCTTCCAGGTGTGCCAAGTGCTAGAGGGTGCTCCCGAGTGAGTCCAAAATAAATGACTGAGCAAAATTATAGTTTGTAAATGCTTAAACATATTCATGTGCCAATCATCTCATCAGCACTGCAGCAGTAACCATAGCCAATCAGCATTCAGTAGCTATGCTAGTAATAGTGCTAGTGTCCTACTGCCCAAAACATGTATGCTGTCTTCTTCTTTCGGCTGCTCCCTTTAGGGGTCGCCACAGCGGATCATCTGCCTCCATCTTGCCCTATGTGTGAACACGTATGCTGTAAGAAAATAAAATTAAATTAAAAATGTGCTTTGCTTTTTTGTGATATGCATCCTTTTACTTTCCAAAATTAAAGGAAGGTCTTGGATAATTGCTAAGAAACTATTTAACTTCTTGTTTTTAGCCTTTTGTCTACTTTCATGACTTGCTTGCAGGTGCGCTCCTTTTGGCATTTTGCAATCAGGGTTTTGATGTAACGATAGAATTAGGAAGTGGGCAAGCTCCCCTTAAACCAGCTCTGACTATGCAACTTTTGAAGTCCTAGCAGATTATAAAGTGACTGAAATATTGTGGATTATATATTGAACTAATTGGGTCACACGTTGTTTCTGAACTGAACTCTGTGAACTTGCACAAGCACACACATTCTTCTGTTACTGTAAGACACAAACAAACAGCGAGCGGCTTGCTGCTGCTGCTGCTTTCTCCATCATTTGCACTGACACAGTAAAGAAGCAACAGGTAAACATATTTAAGTGGGGGTCATGGATTTAAAGATGTAATTAGTAGGTAGTTCATTGAGGACTAATTTGCACTGCAATGTCTTTCCACCATAAATGTTTCAAAAATACATTTCAGCCGAAATCTGATCCCAAAACTGTCAAAGCAATGTTTCAAATGTAAGGAAATGTATTGTTAAACTATTTTATTTTATTTAAGCTTTTTCTGACTGCTCTTTTAGAGGCAATAGAGGCAAAAACTCTTCACATGCCTGGTGCCTATCACCTCCACTGTGAACAATTCTCCGAGTTCTGAGAACAGTGCACTGCTATGAATGACTGTTTACCTCTGAAAGACTTAACTGTGCAGAAATCTAGAAAGTTTGATAGAATTTCCCTGCAGCATCACTGCAGTAGTGTGCTGAAATCCAATTGTAATAATAAAGCATGTTCAGTATACACTATATAGACAAAAATATTGGGACACCTCTTAATCATTGAATTCAGGTGTTTTATTCAGTCCCATTGAAACAGGGGTATAAAATGTAAGCACCTAGCCACGCAGTCTGCTTTTACAAACATTTGTGAAAGAATGGGTCATTTTAAAGAGCTCACTGAATTTAAGTGTGGTACTCACTGTACTTGTGTGTGGGTGCCAGTGTTGCAACACAAGTCATTTTGCAAAACTTCTTTCCTTAGATATTCCATGAATAACTGTGAGTGTGGTATTATTGAGGTGGAAGCTTTTAGGAATCACTGTAACACAGACCACATAAAGTGAGCAGGGTGCCAAGTGCTGACTTCAACCCCACACTCTTTTAGAAAGATCCGCAGAGGAGCGGAAGCCAATATAACTGCAAATGACTGCATATTGATGCCTATGGATTTAGAATAGGATGTCATAAAAGCTCCTATAGGTGTAATGTGTAGGTGTCCCAATACTTTTGTCCATATAGGGTATGGTTTGTCTAGAATATTTTTCTCTCTGGCCCACCAGTGTCCCTCACTGATTTGGCCACGAATGGCTTTGTTGTTTTTATCATTTCCCTCTTCTTTTCAGTCCCTTGATCTGCTGAGGCCTGCAATAATTACACACCCCATGATTACTGCTTTAATAGTTCACTATCTCACTGCGGGAGGCCTCTTTAAATACCAAGGGCATACATGCGAACAAAGGCAAGGAGACGCTCCCTGCAGACACAACATCAAACACAAACCCAAACATGCATTCTTTCCTCACCCGGAACGTCTCCAAACAAAACGAATTTGAGTGATTAGTCTTGTCCAACTATTCAAGAGTGTTCTTTCTTTCTGAACGTGCTTATGTGACACTTTAAAGAAAAAGGGAAATGAATAAAATTGTCATAATGGTGATATATGACTGTATTGAGGGCCCGACAAAATGGGGAATGTAATTATGGATGTTCGGTGGGATTTTGACAAAAACAAACGTGCCAGAAGGGGACGGTTCAAGAAAGCACGACGGCATCATCCGTCAAGTAAGCGAAAGAAAGTCGTTGCAAATGAAATCAAGGAATTTGTTTTCCGTGCCTCATTGCGTTTACACCAAGATTCATTTTTTCTTCTTACAGCGTTTCGATCAGATTGAGATCATTTGTGCATTAATCATTAGGAGATGCTTTTATGCTTTGCTGATGAGCAAGACGTCTTTCTGTCTGTTCTTAAAATGAAGGATCGCAGCCACAGTGACCTTCGCTTGGAGCTTGAGGTGTGGACAGCTTTCAGCGGACAAGGTCAGTGTGTTCTGCAACATGGCTCAAGTCTCAATGACTGTTTTCACCACTGCAGGCCTTTTGCATAGACTTATATAATTTAACATGATAGTTGGTGGTTGGGATAGTGTAGTGGATAACACCTCTGCCTTCTATGCTGTAGACTGGGGTTCAATCCCCACCTGGGTAAACACCCTACATTATACTAATAAGAGTCCTTGGGCAAGACTCCTAACACCACCTTCGCCTACCTGTGTAAAACAATCAAATTGTAAGTCGCTCTGGATAAGAGCGTCAGCCAAATGCCGTAAATGTAAATGTAGTTGGAGAAACAAAGTTTGGTTCCAGTTTTCTCCTCCATGCCCCAGACATTGCATGGATTTGTTCAATTCCTTCATCAGCACACCTGAATTGATTTAATGAAGCACTGATTAGCCAAATAATGTATTGATGGTAACTACAAATAACACTGGGCTTCCTCAAGGACAGGTTTGGAAATGGTTAAATATACTGACATACATAACATTATTTCTTGTCTTAATGTTATTTGTACTTATTCTATGTTTTAATCCTCAGATAAACAACTTTTTTCATTCTAATCTTTTCTGGTGCCTAAAACTGTAATAATAATAATAATTATAATTCTTTATTTTTATATAGCACTTGTAGTATAGTACTGTATGTATATACCTACATGTAAACAGAATAAAACTCACATATATATGAAGATAATTTTTACATAATGTTTACACACATTCACATATCGGATTTTAGCAATTTATCATCTCCAGTTGGCTTGATTGCATATTTTTGGACTGTAAGAGGAAACCCACTCAGACAGGAGTACATGCAAACTCCTTACAGAAAGAACCCTGGTTACCCGGCTGGGGAATCAAACCCAGTGCCTTCTTATGTTTCTTGTATCTTATATGCATTTTTATTGGTCCATTACTTTCAAAATACTCAGACAATGGAAATAAGAGCTGAAAGTATCACATACACACAGAGTCTTTACTGCATCATAAACAGATGTAGCGGTGGCCAACAGATGAGGCACAAGCTCAGCCAAAATTCTGCCACCCTGCATCACACTAGAGTGTGATCAAGTGTGACACAAATCCCAGAACCCACTCACCTTGAGCTCTCTCTCTCCCTCTCTCTACCCCTGTATGTGTGTATGTTTCAGAGGTAATGGTGTTAAAAGAGGAGTCACGGTGCTTCAGAACTTTCAGATACACTGTGTTATGACAATACCAGGCAAACAGCCAGAGAGAAAGAGATGGAGGGGAGGGAGAAGAGAGAGAGAGAGAGAGAGAGAGGGAGAGGGAGAGGGAGAGGGAGAGAGAGAGAGAGTGAGAGAGAGAGAGAGAGAGGGAGAGAGAGAGAGAGAGAGAGTGGGAGAGGGAGAGGGAGAGAGAGAGAGAGAGAGAGAGAGAGAGAGTAGTGGTAAGATGAGAGACAGCAGTGGGATGCTGCTGCCGTCCAGCACCGAGGGAACTGACGGATTATGGGTATAAAGAGGTCATTCAGGGTCATTTACTTGCGAGAGTAGGAATAAAGAGGCCAGAGATATTTTCTCTCATGCTCGTCTTCTCTCTTCAGTCTCCATTACTCTCTTTATTACTCACCCTACATCCATGCATGTCATTTAGTTACTGAAAAACACAGCGTGAAAAAGAAGAGGACCAGCTTCACACCCCTAAAAATACAGCCCCCTAAATGGTTCTTGGCCTGGATATATAGTTCTAGGAAAAACCTTAAAAAACAACATAATTTGAGGGTTCTTTAAGCTTTTAAAATATTCTTCACACTCATTCAGAGAGTTTAAAGAACATGCTTTGAAATGTTTTTAAGGAAGCAAAGTACTTCTTCTCTGGCATCATTCCAAGGAACACTTCCTGGCACTTTTTATTTTTAAGGCTTAATCTCTTATTAACTGCACATAAAGAATAACAGACAAAACACATTGATCCAAATAATACCTGGTCAACAGCGATTCTGTGATGAGAAACTGATCAGTGATTACTGAAGTAGAGAATGGGTCACGGATCCATTTGCCTATGTTAGACCTATAAAGCTGTTTCTGTGGCCACTGAGTGAAAGTACAAGGTGAGTGTTTCTGATATAGTGGCCAAAATGTGGAAGTGCGACATGGGTGTTTCTGATAAAGTGGCCAAAATGTGGAAGTGCGACATGGGTGTTTCTGATAAAGTGGCCAAAATGTGGAAGTGCGACATGGGTGTTTCTGATAAAGTGGCCAAAATGTGGAAGTGTGAGGTGGGTGTTTCTGATAAAGTGGCCCGTGACTGGAAGTACAAGGTGAATGTTTTTGATATAGTGGCCAAAGTGTGAAAGTGCAAAGTGGTTGTTTCTGATAAAGTGGCCACTGAGTGGAAGTACAACGTGGGTGTTTCTGCTAAAGTGGTCTAGTGACAGGAAGTACAAGGTGAGTGTTTTTGATAAAGTGGCCAGTGAGTGGAAGTACAAAGTGGCAGTTTCTGTTAAAAGTGGCCAGTGAGTGGAAGTACGAGGTGGGTATTTCCAATAAAGTGGCCAGTGACTGCAAGTACAAGTTGGGTGTTTCTGGTAAAGTGGCCAATGAGTGGAAGTACAAGGTGGGTGTTTTTGATAAAGTGATCAATGACTGGAATTACAAGGTGGGTGTTTTTGATAAAGTGATCAATGACTGGAATTACAAGGTGGGTGTTTTTGACAAAGTGGCTAGTGACTGGAAGTACAAGGTGGCAGTTTCTGATAAAGTGGCCACTGAGTGGAAGTACAAGGTGGGTGTTTCTGATAAAGTGACCACTGAGTGCAAGTACAAGGTGGGTGTTTCTGATAAAGTGGCCAGTGACAAAGTACAATGTGAGTGTTTCTTATAAAGCGAACAATGAGTCTATGCTAGTTTATTCAAAACAAAATATATCAGGCCTAGACAAGGCCCAGTCCTTTTAAAGGGAGGAGCAGCTACCATGACAGCTCGTCAAAATGTATTTGAGTGGGTTCACCAAGAGCACTTCATACAGGAAGAGAGTCCTTGTGTATGAAGAGCTGTACAGCATTTAAAAATATTTCATCAGTGCATCCCAAATGGCAGCCATTGTTTGTAATAATGGAGCTGATAGGATTATGTAAGGATGAGATAGAAAATTCTGTTCATCTGAAATCCAAATTAGAAAACATTCACAGACTTATTTGGTACATGTTTCTGTAGACTGCACTATTATTGTGTCAGTTCCCAGCTTGCAAGAAGGACACAGTTATCCAAAACTAATAAGAGCTCCTATACAAACTAAAGAATCTTTTCACATTCTCTACATTAGAAATGTGATGTTATCTGCCTGCTTTCAATCTTGAAATCAATGTACTCTTCTGCAGTCAGACAGAGTAAGATTTGAGGTCTATTGAGTTATTTTGAGCACAGTGTAATTTCAGTGTTTAAGAAGTAAACATGGATGATCAGCATCCTGGAGAGCCCTGTCCTCATACACTTACTTAAGTAGGTCACTACATCAACAGAAAGGGACCACCATGTGCAGTATTGTCCAAAAGTCACAGACCACCATTCATTTTTTAAAATTCTAATCAAAACTGCCATCAAGTATCAGTTATTCATTTTTCATGTCAGCAAAAAAAACAGTGTATTTAACAGAAAATGTTTCAGCAACTAAATATAATACAAACATTTCAGTATTTAGAGTGTCCACATTTTGCCTTTATTTTGGCTTCTAAACTTAGTTTCAGTTTTTCAGAGAAGTCTACAGGGATATTTTTCCATGCCTCTGAAGTTTAGTCTTAAAAGTTGGTTGCATTTTTAGTTTTTGACAGTCTGAGAAATATAAATTACAAATTAAGACTCAGCCTATAAAACCTTACTCCACATCTCAAATGTCAATTTCCTTTTCACAGTTGCAGCTTCTTGCCGGCTGCATCCTTTAAGACCCATAGCAACAAATTGTCTTCTTATCATAGAAGGATGGACCAAAACTTGTGGAGATTTTATGATCTGAAGCAAAAGTGGAGCTTGATTTTCTCATATCTTTCAATAACGAAAGCTTTATAGAATTTGCCATCTTCTAAAAAAAAAAAAGACAAAATAATGCTTGGACCAAAAATTTAATGAAAGAAAACCATGATTTTTTTTTTCAGAGCACTAACAAGCATGCTATTGTGTGTTGTGCTGGTACAAGTCTATCAAGCACAGGGTTGGATGTAGGCATACCTAATACACTGTCATTTCACTGCATACATTATGGATTTAAGACCAGATTCCTGTCTTATTTACAATTTTCTTACTGATATGAACAGATCCTAGATCAGCTCTTCCTGTCCGATAAGCTTGTGAATCCTTTGTGTAAATTGTGTATTCACAGTTTATTTAATTTCCAGTCACTTGCTCCTACTGCCACAGTCCACTGCTGGAGGGCTGTACTCCACTGCAAAAGTGATGTGTGACATGCTGTTGTGAAATCTGGCTAGTTTTCAATTTGTGGTGGTTACTAACTACCCTGTTACTAACCCATCAGGACAAGCATGCAGAAGTTGCATTTCCATTTAGAGCAGGGGTGCTTCGGTCCTGAATGGCCGGTGTCCAGCACAGTTTGGTGATTTACCTGCTCCAACACACCTGATTACATTTATCTGTTCATTTCCAGGTAAAGTAGATGTATTTGAGCAGGGAAACCTCTAAACCAGGGGTCTTTAATTAAAATTCAGTAAGGTCCAGTTAGAGAAAATATCCTCATGCAAAGGTCCAGAACATCATAATGTCTAACTTGCATCATGATTCGCTGCCATATACTATATACTGAATTATATAACAGTTAGTTCTGGCCGCACAAGCTGATTGGTTGAGAAGTGTTCTAACTGTGCTGATATTTTGCCATAACATCACAGACATTGTATCTGCTGAGACGCTGTTGCTGAGCAGTGACTTTGATAGGAGACTCTCAAGCTATTTGAACGTTATTTATTTCTTACTTTGCGCACAAACAGAAATGGATTCTCTGATGATCACATTTGACCAACAGCCGATTTGGTCAGACTCTAAAGATGAGACTGCACTAAATTCCCAAACTGTCACTTGGTCTTTGTAAAAAGCTGGAGAACGAACTACCGGCTGTGCAGTGAATGAGCGGACCTCGTTGCTACGTCAGACAAGACTGCATGTTAAGGAACTATGATTTGGTGGAAGGAACATTAAAAGGTATTAAATGACATGTTCAAGGCCCAATTGATTTATATCAACATCTTATGTAGTCAACAACTGAATGTCAAATCAAATACAGTACAATTCAGTAATATTTCAAGAATATTTCAAGAATGTCAGTTTTCTCGACTTCTGTTTTTCACCTCGTCCCTCCCCTGGGTGTGCATCACTGACTCAAGTCTCAGTACTCATCATAATGCACAGATCTGATTGGCTGAGTAGCATCATGTGCGATATTTACAATGAATGCAATTGGTCTGCGAGTTTCCCGGACCGCTAAAGCCGTACCATAAAGGCTATAAAAGTTATAATTCTAATTTAAGAACACAGCTAAACATATATCTGCAAGAAAGCCGTTCAATATTATTGTTATTCTTTCAATTCCATTAACTACATGGAACAGAAATGGCTAACTTGGCACTTAGCTTGCTAGCTAGTAGCTAGCTAATATGAACAAACCTTGATATTATGCCTGTGACTGGGACGAAACAGCATAAACATAACTCATTTGTTAAGAAACAAGGTTGGTCTTCTCTATAATGAGCTGTTTTCCACTGCACTTTCAAAAACAAGAGCTCTCGACTGTGAGGCAGTAGGAACTGATAGCCCGTATTCACAAAGCTTCTCAGACTAACAGTGCTGATTTAGGACCTGTTCCTATCAGTACGATTATCATAAATAAGACATGAATCTGATCTTAAAGTAGCACTCCTAACTCCAAATGTAGGTCTGGAAATCATAATATATTTTCCATGGATTCCATTTAGCTGCTCACCCAGTATGGCCATGCTGGTTGACCAGCATACCAGCATGCAAAACACAACATATGCAGATTTGCTGGTGACCACCTAGGCTGGTCTACGCTGTTTTTTTCTAGCAGGAGATTAAAACCAGATCCAATAGAACCTCAAGTTCTTGGTCATTTTCCACATGCTTGAAAGACAACTGTCATTGTTGTAGTGTCAATTCGGCAATGGTAGAAACAGAGACAGCTAAATGCCAGTATTAACTACCAGACTATCTGACATCACTTTTATAAGGTGAAGTCTTTACAAACATATTCCATAAACAGCAATAGTCTTAACAATATATCCTTCTAGTTTATATTTTGGTACCTAATTCAGTTGCATGTGTTAGCAAATGCAGAGATTCCATTTTAGACAACAGAGTTGGAAATAGAATCATCTAAGAAGTAGAAGTGCTGATCAAAAATCAGCGTTTGAGACAATGATGGTCATAAATGCAGAGGAATCTAATGAATGATCTATCCTGCTTTATGAATACCGGCACTGTTTAAAATACCCCATAACACCACCTGTAAAGATTTGTTTATTTTTTATAGTACACAATGTCATATTGTGCCCTAAACCACATCGACATGTTTGTGTGACCTTAATACAGTTTGACTGGGTTGAGAGAAGTTTTAGGATGTATTTTTACAGAAACAATTTGGGTTATTTGGGTGACTTATTAGCTAGCCTCACCGCTGTAGTTCTAAATTATAGAGTTATAATTATAACCAAACTATTGCTTTTAAAGGGTTCTTCACACTCACATCTCTAAAAGAACCATCTCTTTGAGGAACCAGTGTTTCTTCTATGCCAAAGAGCAAAGAACCCTTTCTAACACTTCATCTTTAACTGATGAAAGAGCAATCCATGCTCCATCTGGTGTGAATGTTTGATTAAATGACTGTGGAAAATAATTGCAAAGGCTAACACACAACCATGCCTGTGTCTTCATTTTTCCACATATCTGTTTAACAATGGCATTCTGTGAAAAACGTTTGTGGCATACTTAGCCAGCTCACACGCAAATACCATTTAGTCCTGTTGGTACTAATCTTAAGCAGGTACCACAAACCATCAACCTGAACCTCTGGTAATGGCTCAGTAGAGCAAGCATAAAGCACAGTTCAGGTTTTCTGGTGCCAAAAGTTTCTGTGCTTTGTGCAGTGGAAAAATGTGTTTCCTTAGTAACTTACAGTAGTTAACGGAATTCTTTGAATGAAAAGCTTAGCAAGGTCTGCATTGTTGCGGTCAACTAAATCCAGAAGTCAATTTCTACCAAGCTTATTGAGGGCATACTGACAGCTTGAGATGCTCTAGCAATTCTATGCAGTAACTATCCATTCTAGTTGGAACACACATAATGGATGTGTCCCACCATGGGGAGTAGCCTGCAGCTCAAACCATTGCCAGCCTGTGATTACAGAACTCTGTAGAAGCCTTGTTATATTGTACTGGCAAAGGTTTTTTAGTTTGTCCTACAAAGGATGAAGACTTAATTGTAAACAGAACAGATATTGGCCACTGATTTTCAGAATGGACATCACTCACATCTGTTTAACCTCCATTTCACAACAGATCCCTTAAGGTTCACAACCTAGAAATTCTAGACTGCACCAAAACACAACAGTAGGAATGGTTCAGTGTATTGTTAAAGCTTTTTAGTCCAAATGTCCTGCTGTTTTCTGCCCCAGGGCTGCAAGTCACAGTGAACAGCTTTTAGTTTTCTCCTTTTCTAAGCATTGTTTCAATGAATAATGAACATTTCACCAGCAGAAATTCTTTCAATGATAGAAAGTGAGGTAACAAAGAACAACTCATTTTCTTTTAAAATCAACAACTAGGTCAAATCAAAAGAAACTTTAAGTTAAGAGACATTTTTGGGATAGAGGGGGAGATTTTTGGACCAAATTGGTTGACAGTCAGAGTTAAAAATATTAAACTGATTTTGCATTTACATTAAAATCACTGGGTGTCCATATGCCTTCATGCATTTTATTAAAATAAATGATTGAACCTTCCAGTTTTTGTCAATAATAACACTACTGAGACTTCAGCAAATGTTTTGGTAATGACAATTTTCATTTATTTTGAGCACATTTCAAAAACGCTAGCCAGTAAATTTTTAACACACAAATTAATTTTTTTTACAAAAAAAAACATTTACAATTCTTAAGGTTACGCACAGATTTTCAGACTTTGGGACACATTTACTTCAAAACAATTAGACCCAAGGGCACACCGTGTAGCCAGGAGGGACAGGGGTGCAGTCTCACTTCCTGTTCTAAAATGCAAGGCTGGGACTAAAATAAGGCTATAGATCATGATTTTTCATATATTTAGCTTCTCAATTAGGTTTAAAAAAGGTTAAAACAGATAACATGATCGTTGTAAATATCTAAAGCCTGAGCACTTCTTTAGTTCTAATACTTTTTTACTGTTTGAACTAAATAAATAGAGTGGTCCAGTACTGCAGGCAAATTTAGGTGCCTGCAAAAATTAGATTAGTGACTTATTTTAGAAAATTCATTGATTTGTATGTACATGATTGTGTATGTTTAACCATCTCCAAAAGGCTCCTTGTGGCAACCCAGTATTAACTGCAGTTATAATCCAGTGCTTGGTTCAGCTAATCAGTACTTAATTATGTTAAGTTGGCTGGCAATAGAATTTAAATGACCATGATAACAGTTGGAGAGTAAGTGTTCAAATTTCAATATGTAATTTATTATCACAAAACAATACATTTCAGCTTTTAATGAAAAAAATGGGAACAAACGCTCCTTAATAGTTTACATATTAAAGTCTCAAATATTTAACAGCATTTAAATGAACTTAATACAAAATCATTTACATAGTAGACCCTCTCACAAAAACTTAAAACTGTATATATGTATCAATTGATGATTTGATCATTATATAAAGAGAATTCAAAAGGTCCTCTTTATAAAAGGGAAATAACATATTTGGCTGATTTAGGCTTTTCTGACAGGGTTTGTACACTTTTTAAAACAGTGGAATTCCATGAGTTTTCCATGACATAAAACAAAATGTCCATGCCAAACAGTGATTTTTTGTTATATATTAGATAAGCTGTATAAGCTGTATAAATTATTAACATCAAACGTTAATATCACCTGATAGCACAATATGATGTTTGGAAAAAAAAATATTATTAAAAATATTATTAGCTAGTAAGTCAAAATCAGTTTAAATGGACTGACCCATGTAAGGATATCTGCTCCTACACTTCATGTAACACTTATTTGCATTTATTTATGGTTTCCATATACGTTGAATCTGCAACAGCTCACGAAGCTGAAGTCGCTTCTTATTCTCCAGCTTCTCCAGTTTGAATTGTACCGTTCCACCTTAAATGGCGCAGCAGTACATTCTGGCGCCTCAGGCACCATTTAAGGTGGAACGGGACAATTCCCATGAGCTAATCTTACTAGTAAGGAGTGATCAGCATGTGGGGTCAGTGCGTGCCCATTTGCTCAAACTGTCCGTGGCTCAGTCAGGATTGATCAATCGCCACGAGCTCAGTCAACGGCCATGTTCCTTGGTTCAGATTTCCCTTGATTGCCTGAGGCCTGTAGCGAAAATTATCGCTATAGCTACACATAAAATTGTAGGTGCTACAGCTATTAGCTACAAAAATTTGTAGTTAACTACAAATACAAATACACCTACAAATAGTGGGTGGTTGGTTAGTGTAGTGGGTAACACCTCTGCCTTCTACACTGTAGACTGGGGTTCAATCCCCCACCAGGGCAAGCACCCTATACTATACCAATAAGAGTCCTTGGGCAAGACTCCTAACACCACCTTGGCCTACCTGTGTAAAAATGCTGTAAATGTAAACTACAAATAGGAGCACGCTGCTTAGCAACTCCCCCATCCCTGCATATTCTCATGTGCAAACATCAGTTTTGTTTGTAAAAAGTGGCTTAGCATCTGGTCATAAACATAACACAGATCACACATCATGATTAGGTGGACATTATTCTCCATTTCATTACGTTTTGCTCCATATGATTAGCAATCAAGTGAGTTAACAATAAAGACATGCTTATTTAGTTTAGTTATTCTGTTATCTAACTCAAGTTTGGGAGGCAATGGTTTTACATGGTGTGGGGAGCTAATGTAGTAGGCTACTGAAGTTTCTCAGTGATTTTAGTCCCGTCCAAATCTGCAAAGTTAGTGACTTAAGACTTTTTACAGTATTTGGGTGCAAGACATGACAGTCAGTTCACAACTTTAATGTTGTCAAACAGAGTACCTCAGCAGTTAGCTTGGCATTTCTTAATGTAGCTGCAGCATGTGATGGGTTAGGGTGTCCCGATTTTTGCTGAGATAGAGGAGTAGGGCGAAGTGTCAGAGGCACACGTCAAATGGAGTGTTATCAGGAAAAAAAGAAAAACCGGCAACATGGCTTTATTAATTTAAGTATTTTCTCCATTAAAAGCTATTGTATTATCTTAGTTTAATGTCGTTTCAATGTATTATGGTCGCTTTTTGCATAACCAGCATAAAATATTCAATAATGTTTCAGTAGCTAGCTAGTTAACTGTCCTGTTCCAGCAGTTCTGACGCCTGAAGTGCCAGAATATAACTGCTGCTGGGAAAATTAGAACAAGAAGCTGGTGAATCGCTGACTTCAGCTTTGTATCACCAATGAATTAGGGGTGGGTGATAATAAATAATTGGCTTATACCCCCTCTTTGAAAGCATATTATACCCTAAATGAAACTAAAGCCCAACAGCGAGTTCGCTGAACGTTTCCCTTCTCTGCTATCACTGAAGATGGGCCGGTTTGCCTACAGAGCACTGCTAGTAGCCTGTTAATGAAGCTTCCAGTCTAACTGGCGAGGTGATGGCACCATAGAGCGCTTGGCTCCCGACAATAATAAAAGCAATATAGCCCGAAACAACTTTATTTTCAATTGTGAACTGTTTATAGTAAATGTAAATACAGCGGGCGAACAAAAATGCCTAAAACAGGGAAGAACAGTCTTCCACAAGGCAAGTAACACGACTAAGAAGAGGAACTCCAGTCCTCACAAGCTAACGCAACATGCAGGACGAAGTACAGCCAGACGCTGGCTCAGAGCTAACGTGAGGCCAACGTCAGCCTAATTTTGAAAGAGCTTCAAGAATTTAGAAAAGATTCTGGTCAGAAATTAAAAGGCATAAGAAACGATATTAATAAAATCTACAAGAGAGTGGATGAAGCGGAGGAACAAATTAATACCGCCGAGACCCGAATCCAATCTTCGGAGGATGTCCTGTCAGAGCTGGTGAAGCTCCAGGTTCAAATGAACGCTAAACTGACTGACTTGGAGGGCCCTTCGCGGAGAGAGAATGTGAGAATACACGGAGTTAATGAAGAAGCAGAAGAAAGCTCTGCATCCGTGTTAGCCTTCGTGGAAGAGTTGTTAATGAAAGGTTTAGAGCTCATCGCATCTACTACGCTGAATCTTGAGAGAGCTCACTGGGCACTCGCACCGAAACCTCCGAACGAAGCCCCGCCAAGTCAAAAGTTCTCAAGCTACAGATTGAAGGAAGAGGTACTTAAAAAAGCCTGGCAGAAAAAAGGCTTTGAGTTTCAAGGAAGAAGAGTGAACCTGGACCACGACTACACACCGGACCTGTTAAAAAAGCGGAGGGCACATGCTGAGGCAAAAACCGTGCTCAAAGAAAGAGCCATCAGACTCTGTTCCCGGCCAGACTGAGGGTGTTCTACAAAGATGGCACGGTGATCTACAGCTCAGTCGATGAGGCAATGGCGGACATGACAGAAAGAGGGATACCGGTGACGGTTCTGAAAAGTCCAAACTCCATCTTGGACCAGATCCACCAACTGACCTGGCGATTCAGCGGAAAATAGGAGGACCGGAGAAATGCAGGTCCAGTCCGAAGCTTCAGGGAGTGGCTCCAGGCATTCCGGCAATAATGTGTATGATAAGTAGCTACATGACGTGAAATGATCATTCTATGGTTATTTTTTATTTAGAAATTTAACAAGATTTTTAAGTTTCATTGCATGAATAACTCCTATTATACCAAGACACTCCAATAACTCCAATACCAATAACTCCTACCAAGACACTAAATTCATGAGGAGAACCACATAAAGGGCATGTGAAGGATAATTATGAGGTCGGGCATTTCCCAAGTGACACTATGAACCCAAGTTTCAGCTTAAAAGCTGAAGAGGGCACCCTTTCGCTGTCTGTTGGAAGGGATTTTCCCTCTATACTCACATTCCATCAGAGTTATAAAGGTCACAAGAGAGGCCTTAAAATTGGAATTCACTTATTATTGGTGTTACTTTTTTTTTCCCCTGGTTATTGTTTGTGTTCATGCTACAGTTCTTTGTTGTTCTGGGGTGTTAGACATGACTTATGTACAGGCTTTCAGGGACGTACAAATACATAAAAAAGAAGTAATGGGATTGGGCCTAAGTATACTTTCGCAGAAGAGTATTGCACAATACTCCACAGATAGCATGCCAACCTGAAGCATGAAGAGTTTATATTGGTGCTTCCACAGCTGCAGTTTTCTCTATGACATGATATGATCGAGGTATCAAACAAACACTTGTAGAGGTGAACCTACTCAGCAAGCTTTCCTTTAAATTAATTGATTGAGTGAAGGGCCCTGAGCACGGTGAGCATGAAGTTACAAATCTGTGGTCAGAGAAGCCACAATTGCGTCATTTCTGCTGTCACCCTTTTGCCACTTACAATGTGTCAAGTCTAAACTTAGCTTGACTCACAAAGAACTTAGTCATGCAGGTCTTTGTGTGAGAAGAAGCAGTTGTGTGTTTTTCCTCTTACATTTGGCTTGTTAATTAATCTTCTGCAGTGTTTTAATGTCAAAACCTCTTCCACAAGTTCTTTTTTACCCTGTTCTTCAGTGGTCAGGACCCCATGGATCTTGAGATCAGGTTTTATTTGGGTGGTGGATCATTCTCAGCACTGCAGTAACACTGATGTGGTGATGGTGTGTTTGTGTGTTGTGCTGGTCTGAGTGGATTAGACACAGTAGTGCTGCTGGAGTTTGTAAACACCTCAGTGTCACTGCTGAACTGAGAATAGTCCACCAACCAAAAATATCCAGCTGACAGTGTGTTGTGACCACTGATGAAGGACTAGAGGACGATTAGCTCATACTGTACAGCAAGAGATGTCATCTCTCTCTTTACATCTACAGGGTAAACTGACAACGCAGGCGCATGTAGTAGAGTGGATAATGAGTGGTCGCAGTGTTTAAAAATGAGCATAGAAACAAGGAGATGCTCATAATATTATGTCTGATCTGTGTATGTACAAACTTCAGCATCACTTTATTCAGGTCTGATTCTCACCCCAGACAGAGCCTCTCCATCTACTGCTGCAGCTCCACAGCAGAACTAGGTTTTTGGAGTCAACTTATAACTGCTAATTCACCAACCTTTAACGCCGAAGACTGACACACAGACTGTTGATCACACAGCAACACAGAGAATGAAATGAAACAATAATTTGGAGATGATTGGACTTCTGTGGTTCAGGTTTTGCTCAGATTGACTGAAAGCCTGTGGCGAAAATTTTCACTGTAGCTACACAAAAAATTGTAGGTGCTACAGCTACTAGCTACATTTCATAAAACTGTAGCAGCTACAGCTACTAGCTACCAAACTAGCACGCTGCTTTACTACTCCCCCATCCCCTGGCCTCCAGCTCATACAGCCAATGGAACATCATGGTGCTGCAGCAGTCTCCGTTCACCAAGTCTCCATGGTAACACCTGTCAATACCTATCAAAGATAAATATTCACTCACTGGTGAGTGCACCCTACTGGAAATTGTTATCACTGAGGTTTGTTTGTAAACCTTTAGGAATAAACAAGTTTTCCTGCTAGTTATGCTGTTCAGGCAGAACAACTTTATAAGGAGCATGACCTCTTCCTATTTTCCCTGTTATGAACGTACATGAACCACGATTTTAACTTTTATTATATATGAGTTCCAAAGCTCTTAAAAGTTTAACAGAGTTAAAATGTGCTATGCTGTTCTGTGTTCTGTAAATGTATTTTATGTTAAAATGTTTTAGCATTTTTAAATTATGATTTTGCTCAAATGATCCATCTCAACCCATTCATTTAGGGCTCCCTCGGGAGCTCCCTCTAGCCGTAAGACATAACAGAGTGGTAAGTCTCATTTCTACAAGTTTTTTGGTTCAGGGCACTTACTAATGTAGCTAAAACTTTACTAAGATGGAATAATTGAACCTGGTGGGCTTTTTCTCCTCCAGAAAGGGCAATGAGGGCTGGTTTCTTTAGTCTGTCCTTTTAGGAATGTGTAAAGTGGAGTAAACATGAAGATCCTCCCTGCTCCTTTTTTTGTGGAAGGTTTGAACGCAGCTGCTTTGACACAGAATGCATAAAATTCACAGATGCGCTTTTAAACTCAACAGGATGTGCAGCACAGACATCTGCTGAGGTGTTCTCCTGTACTGAACTCGCCACTGAGCTCCACACAGCGGTAAACAGGGTCTGCTGTGGCAGACACACAAGGTTATACAAAGTTCAAATGCTTTCAACTTTCTGAGATGCACTTCAGCCAAGTCAAACTAGCCTTTTGTCCATGTTGAAGGGAACTACCAGACATGCTAGCTGCTCTCCTACTGGCTGTGCTGAGGCCTAAGAAAGATATTTGAGGGAAGCTGAAAACTGGCAATTGTAGCTCTGTTAAACGGTCCATCCATCCATCCATTTTCTAAGCCGCTTCTCCATCAGGGTCGCGGGGGGGATGCTGGAGCCTATCCCAGCAGTCTTCGGGCGGAAGGCAGGATACACCCTGGACAGGTCGCCAGTCCATCGCAGGGCAGACAGACAGACACAGACAGTCACTCACACACTCACACCCAGGGACAATTTAGCATGTCCAATTGGCCTGACTGCATGTCTTTGGACTGTGGGAGGAAACCGGAGAACCCGGAGGAAACCCACACAGACACAGGGAGAACATGCAAACTCCACACAGAGAGGACCCTGATCACCCGGCTGGGGGATCGAACCCAGGCCCTCCTCGCTGTGAGGCGACAGCGCTACCCACCACGCCAGCGTGCCGCCTCTGGTCGGAGGAGTCTGTTAAACGGTGCAGGCAGAAAATCCAAAGCACTGCTATCTGTCAGATGTGACATTGCCGAGGTCTGTTAGTAATAAAAGTGGTGTTTCATATTCAAAGTTCCTTCAAACCTTAGCAGCATTCATTTGGACATATTATATACTCCAATTTGTGTGCTGAACATTTCAGTCGGCTCTGTTTAAAATGTCCACTATAGTTTAGCATGCTACTTAATGAAACTATACATAACTTGTGAGATTCCAGACATGGTATGTAGCTAGTTAACGGGAGTGTCAGTGAAAGAGGAGTTTTTTCTATGGTTGTGTTAGATTTATATTCGTCTTTACTGCTTAGCTCATGAAGCCTATCGCTCCTGTTGGAATAAAGTTTAGACAAGTGTAAAGTTCTCTTTGAGTACATTTGAATCTGAAACAGATTTGAATGTGCTCACAATCATCAGATTCATCCACTGGGGGAAAAGGTCCAAAGCACAATTGATGCTATAAAATGTTCTTCAGCACATTGCCTGCAACACATTTCCACCAGAAAGGTCTCCAAATTCCCAAAAGTTACGTGGTATAGCTTTAAGACAGCAGAGACGATGGATGGATGGGACGGACGGACGGACGGACGGACGGACGCTTTATTGATCCCAAAGGAAATTTAGCAATTAGGATGGTTAGTGTAAACAGAATATTGGCTAAATTAAATGTTAAGGTAAAGCCAGTGCGTAAATCGAGTAGACACTCCCATCTTTGTTTAAGAATACTGAAAATTATCCTGTGTGAATCGACCATAAACTTGTGGCCCTGTGAAAATGGGCATTAGCTCATCTCCCTATGTAAAATGAACCCATTTTAAAGAGTTCTTCAGAGGTAAAACATTCAAGCTTTCAGCTCTTGGAATGTCCTGTTGTTGCAGGAAGTGCACTAGATATATAAATAGAAGTGCTACTTGGTTGATCATAAAAACCTGAACTGAAAGGCCTTTTTGAGGTGTTTTTAAAAGGTCAGAATGCACCTGGAACATTTTACGATGCATTTTCTCAAAAAGGAAAAAAAAAAAAAAGCCCCTAGGGATTCCCAAGAAAACTTTTCGCCCCTGACTGTACAGGATGAGCTATACATACTGCAAGTGACTAATTCTTACATTTAGATTGATTTTGTCTATTTCCACAGCTCAAGAAGAAAGGAAGTTTTGAAGGTATGTCTGTATCCATTTCAGTTCAAACAAGTAGCACTAGTTCAAAAAGGTCTTCAAGCTTTGATCAAGAGGAAGGACACATTCCTTTCATTCACTTTGAAGAAAAAGGTCATATGTATGTGCAGAACGACAGCCTCTACGGCAGATAAACATCAACAGTAAAAACACAAATAACAGACCACCTAAAAGACTCATTAAATGTCAGATCAAAACCAGTTTTGAAAATTGTCATTAGTCAGGAACCGTGAACATGTTTTGGCAGTTTTTGACTGATTACAAGCTTTAGACTTCTATTATTTTATGGGAAGTCGACATGCGTAACAATCCTGATTCGTCCTTCGTATTTTACAGTCATTTGTCTTCATTGTTTTTTTTCCTTGTATGTGACAAATCGTTTTTCCGTTTACATCACATGGCATCTAATCAATTGCCTAGTCCTCTTTTTTAATGGTAATGGAAAGCTATTTTCTGTAGAGCTCCACTCTGATTAAAGCCACCGTGCCCATACAAAGTATCTTCAAAGGTAAAAGGGTGATCTAATCAAAGGGCACTCAGTTTATGAAAGTGTTTGTGCAGTTACACATTTCCCGCAGAGAGGTCTCCAAATCCACAAATCTTACATAGTGTAACTTTAAGGAACACTTTTTAGAACTTTATGAAGGTCCTGTCAGTTCAGTAATACACAATACTTTGTTAATACACTGTTATACAAGATATCATGAAGTTATGTACAATGTGTAACTAAATTTTATTAGTATATGACAGGCAATACTTGTTTCTCAAGTTTAAAGAAGTATCAGGTTTATTGTGGTGCATTAGTGAAGAGCTAATAAGAGTTGAATAAGTTATTTCAAAATTTATATTCTAAAATGCGTGCTAGCACTATAGGGGTTGAGTTCAACCTTTTCGGCAACCAAAATACCATGAATTGATCAGTTTTTTAATATAAATTAATTTGCTGAAAACTTGTTGACATAAGTCCTTTATGTTGGAATGGATGTTAAGCAGTATGTCTACTTGTAGGCAGTCCGGAGTCAAGTTTCCAACAAACATGACGATGGCGGAGGAGGTCATAAAGTACCAGCTACAAAAGAGGCACCAGTGTAGACTGTGGTGATGCAGGAGGCCTTTAAATACTTTGTTACATGTGGCTGGAAAATTATTTTCATTTATAGTGCAAATAAGAGATTTTATTATTGTGTCTTGCGTTCACTATTGGCTACACTGCCCCCACAGCTTCTGGTGGTACTGCTCCGTTTCATCTGTATCCATAAGCTTTCAGAGAACATGCACAAAACCACACAAAATGAATGCAGAGTACGGACAGAAGGCTCCGGCTGTATACATATCTGTATTTAATGTTGAGCATAAATGAGCCTTAAGACTGAACACTGGAGCTGTGGAAACATGTCCCTTTCTTTTTCTTTGCCTTAAGCCACACAGTTGTAAAAGGCAAAGAGCAGAAACAGTCATTTAAACATGTTTTCTGCTTTTTTTAAATGGCTCGTACTTAATGGCTGTTTTGACTGGAAATGAAATAAATGAAGGCTGTCTGACTTTTGCACAATACTGTAAATAAATACAATTGACTATTAATGGACAGAGAGAAGATAAGCAAACTAATGTAGAGATGACGTGAAAATTTCCTGAAAGAAAATGTTCCATATAAAAAATATACCAGCTGCTGGAGCCTCTGCATGCTCACCATGGAATGAATTCTTGGATGCCATTTAATATCCTCAGATGCATATTTGCCCCAGATATGCATTTATGCCACAGTTATGGAGGTGTTAAAAGTTGTTCAGTGCATAAATCATTCTAGTAAACTCGACTCTGGTTTTTACACTATCAGTGATAGCTGGTACATTTCTAGTGCAGCCATCTATCTTAGACTTCCACTCATCAGGGCCAAGCCATTCCCCGCACTCTTAAGAGGAGGTCTTTTATAAGTGGGAAAGTGCCGGATTAAAAAGAACCCATCCATCTACAAGACATCACTAAAAGCTTCGCAAGTGTTCTGCACTCCGGCGTGCAATTTATTCTACGCCGATCACTATTTTTGCTTTTTGAGATGCTTTTCCAGCAACGTTATGGGCAGAGGAATAACAGCTCTTGACTGTTCAAGTAGTTTAATGGTAATGTAAGTAGACATTGATATTGAGGGCATGAATCCAGGCCCTGCAGGCGATAGAAAAGAAAAAAAAAAAGTGGTGAATAACTAATGGGCAAAAAAAACATTGTAATTGACATTTAGGGCTTAAAAGGATAGATGTTCCCTTTTTTCCATTAATTGACCTAAACTTGACATGGGCTTCTGTTATTCACTTCACTTGGCTTTGCTTTTCTCTCAAACACAATGTAGTGAAACTGATTTGCTTTCATGTTAGTTTTTGTGATAGCTGAGACTCGAAGCTATTGAACTAGCCTCTTAGCAGGAGCCCCTCTCCACCTCCCCTTGAAGATAAGTGGCGGTCCATTTTGAACCTTTATGCCTCATGCACCCCCTGAAGTGAAAAATGGTTTGCTCTGTCTCCCTCCCGTACTTTGTCCTTGACCCGAACCCATCCAGTTTCTGGAAGGATCGGCATGGAGGAAATTACCAAAGTGCAACAGGCTGTCAGCGACCTGACAAAAGACTATTAACCTGCTGGGTGGAATAGATGCTCCTGCTCCAACTGAAGTAAAAGACTAGAGCCAAGCAGGAAGGATGGGATATGGGGTTCTTAAAGGATCCTCTTAGTGACAACCCATTAAAAGACCTTAGTATTGTACAGTTACACAGTCCTATTACTGGTAATTAGTTTTGAAACAACAAGGAATTCAAGGGCTTTATTAGAGAGAAATACTTATTCTAACTTATCTAACTGTTGAGTCACCATGATGACTTAAGTTAGGACCAAATTTTGGATAGTAGCTTTTGTAGCACTAGAAAAGTGAGAAAAGCGCATTTATTAAGGGAAATGCAGAGTAATTGGACAGCAATGCAGTTCCTAGTTGGTTACTAGGGTGCTGCCAAATAACTGCTACAGTATTTTAGATGGGTACTAAGGCATTAATAACCAGTTGCTATTGAATCCCAGATGATCGTGCAGGTGTTGCTAAGAGGATGCTGTGGTGTCCCAGGTGGTTGCCAAGATGTCAACAGTTCTTGAGTTCACTATCTTCTATTCTCTCCAGATCGGAAAAGAATATTGGATGCATTTTAACTTAGTAACTAACTTTAGGATGATCCCAGTGGTATCTTAACTCAACCCGCCCCACCATATGCAGTTAAAGATAAATAGATATTGATGGGTTTTCATCTTAATTGTCTGCATTAGGTCACTTGATGAATAAAAGATAATAATTGATTATCAACCTTAACTGAGTAGTTTAGGATTTCCTAACTTGAGATATAACCACCTCATCCAATGAAAAGGTACTTGTGTAAACAAGCTAAGTGCTTGGTGACATAACTTTGTTTTGGAAATTGGTTGCTCTGAGGTTTTGGGCCAGGCAGAAAAAAATAACTACTGTGATCATTGAGAATCAGGTTCACTGTGAACCCCCTATTGTACATGGCAATTGTGTTAGGTGTCTGATTAATTGTGTGTTAAGTGTTGGTGTGTTTAGAGTTTGGGCTTTTGCCTGACTGCTGTCAGACTCTATATGTGGCAGGGTTTTGATAATAAGGCTACTTTTCCTTCTAAGCAAAATAAAGGCACCCTTAGCAGTTTGAACTTAAAGGGTGCATTGTAGAGAAACTTATGGATGTGTTACAGTGGTGGTGAAAGGAACAAGGGGTCACAATGCCTGCACCACAATTTAATTTGCTATTCTAAATTACACAAAGCTTAAAACCTTAGACCTTTTCCTTTACAACACATTATACCATGTACCTCTCCATTATACATTTAAAGGGTTTAAAAAACATTCTGGGCCAAAATTACATCTCAAAACTATCTTGAAACAACATTTCATACATCAAACATTGTATTCATGAGTATTTCACTTAATAACTTTGAGAGTTAGCTTTTAAAAGTATTAAAGTGTTTTGGTGTCTGGCTCCTCTGGTTTCCACCTCTGCTGTAAACACTGTGAATGGCAATTCAACTCTGAAAGACGATGTAAATATGCAAGTAGAAAAAAAGGTGAAATTTCTCTTTAAAAGAAGATCAACTCATAAAAGTTTAATATAAACATTACAGCTATTTAAATGACATGTAAAGAGATGAAAATTACCTGAGCATGCAGACCTAATTAGCGTGTAAAATATCACATATAATCATATTCATATCTCAGTTAGTTTCGAATAGAAATATCAAGACAGATGGTGACATGAACATAGTATAGAAAAACATATGCTGGAATACAATATGCACTTTCATTTAATCTCTCATATGCAGAATCCATCTGCAAAATATCACACTTTCATATTGTGTAAGAGTGGGTCCTGTACCACCCTGTATCCCATGATAACAGCTAGCATTGTTTGCTTCAGTCATCATACAAGTTCTGAGTCTCTCTCTGTGACGGACAGGTTTGTTTAATGGCCAAGCTGTCTGAGGTGAGAGTTTCTTTGGGACCTGACCTGACCATCCGTTTATAACGAACACGACAGCTGAGCACGGACAAACGAATGAAATCATGTGGTCTCAAAGATCCCAGTGGGAGAAGAGGCTCTGCTTGTACATAAGATGCTTGTTGTCTAGGAGAGAAAGACATTAAGAGAGACTGACATGCTGCCTTTTTAAAAACTCCAAAAGAGAACGGCAGCAAGATGAATAGAAGCAAGTTAACCTTTACCATGGTTCAGTAGCGTAGTCACTGAGCCATGATGAGAAGACAGAGGCATATAGTGCTATGGCTGATCTTTACATTATTAGGGATACTCTCAACCATCGTTGGCTCCCCATGAAACTATTCTAATTCATTGCTTTAGGCAGAAATTTTTGAGTAGGCCAGTGAAAAATTGGTACATGTGAAAGCAAGAAAATGTCATTACTTTTGCAGAAGCCACATTCTACGTTTCATTTTAATATGTGAAACTCAGTAAATAAACAGTAAATGTTTATATAAAAAAACTATAAAATATAAAATGTGTTCAAAATGTAATTTCATGAGCAATGCCAAAGTCTTCAAAGTCTCCAAGGAAAACTCAGGAAACTTAAAAAATTAAAACATGTTTGTGGACCCTTCATGTGTTACCTTTGAAGACTTGATGCATTGATGTAGATGGTTGCGTTAACATGTTAACAAACCTGATTTTTACTTTGGAAATTGGTAGAAACCAACATACTCTGTTGAATACTTTTAATCTTACTTTTACAGGTACGTCTTTGACCACAGCTAGAGCTTCAAATTTGCATGCTGACAAAACTGAAGGCTTGGGGCAATGACAGACAGTAACAATTGCTAAGTAGTGATTGGAAGGTTGAGAAAATAATACAGATCCCAAGCTGTCCTATGATCTAGATTTAAGTTGTAATGTGTTTAAACTGTAAAGTCTGTGTGACCAATTTTTCAGATATATCTTTTTTGTGTGTGAGCAATGCAAATGACAAGAAACAGGTGTACAGAGAAGAACCATTTGACCATGAAAAGAACCCTTTAAGTATTCAAATGGTTGCTTGAGTGTTCATGGTTCTATAAAGAACCAAATGCCTTTTAAAAAGGCAGTAAAATGAGTGAAATGTAGATACATTAGCTCAGCATTGCTTGGAATTCTGTTCTTCTAGAGCACAATAAATACATCAGCTATCACCTTAAAGCATCAATCTAAACATCTGTCTGATGTTTATATATTTTTTCTTAAGCAAGTATCATATGTCCTTTACAGGAAAGATGTTTTAGTGCACAATTTCAATTTATTTGCTGAATTTGACATACTAGGGGGTGCCATTACTTTTGCAAATTATATGCATTCCAAGACATCCATGTCAGTTTCTGCTTCTGTTCTGATGAGTGAGATCCAGTCAAATGCTCACTTGACTCATCTGTTTCAAAGATTTCATCTCAGCCAAACCACTTATGGAAATGTACTGGTACTAGTGGTAAATGCCTGGTGACTGTGATGGCTTCTTCTCTTTGATATCACATCCCCCGACGCATCTGCGAGAGTGTCTGCCTCGGTCCACTCACTTCTTGTCTTCTATAACTAGATATCAGAGGTTAAAACCTACATCTTGCCTGTTTTTTTCTTTCCTGGCACTTTCAGCTTTCCCCCGCTCTGCTGGGCTGCAGCAACACTTAGCGCTGTAAACGGTCTCACAGTGAGAAATAAATGCCGGGGTTTGAGAGCAATGCAACGACTGCAGTGGAAAATTGCAAACATTCACGCATGGAGGAGATCAAAGTGGAGAGTCCCATTCCAGCCGCACAGTCTGGGATTGCTTCTTGCCTCCGCGGAGCAGCGCTCACCCAACAACATCAAAGAGCAGATGTTCGGCCGAGAGAATTCTGCAGAGGAATCAGCTGTCAGCATACGTTCTGAACCAGGCGAAAAATGGAAATAGATATGTTTGTGTAAACATAAATAAGCTTTCTTCTTTTGCCTTCTCTCTTTTCTTTTCCTGAAGACTTGCTTAACCAAAGGACAAACGTTTCTGAGAAAAACTTGAGAGACTCACTGTCTTTAACTCAGAGCCCCAAAGACATTGACTTGGGTAAGTAAAATAATGATGACAGGCTTGCTTTAGGACAGGGGTTTCAAAGTACCACATCCAGCATCACATATTGACAATGCATTCTTAAATCCGACTCACACGTGAATGGTCAATTCACTCAAACGTTAATCTTTATTCATTATGATTTGTATTAGGACATAGTCAGAGGTCTGTTATGTGAAAATCATTAATGCAAGCATTTGTCATTGTAACAATGCACAATAAATACCTCATTAAGGCTTTGTTTTGCAAAATATTGAGCAAGAATTATCACCTACATTCACATCGTATTATCATATAACTGGAAACATTTTATTCCTATTGGTTTTAAGCAGCTTAAAATGACTCCTAGGGTTTACTGCATTAGTGCTAATAAGAATTTAATAATACTTAAAAATGTGCTCCATGATCTAAAGTGGAGTTGCAGTCTTCACTAATAAGAGGCTAAAATCACTAAAGTTGTTTAGAATATGGGATGCAAGTTGACTTAAGTAAAGATCATTTTATAGCTTTTTGGTCACCAAAACAAGCTGGGGATATTTTAAGCCAGTTTTAGCCCATTTTAACAACTCAGTGCAGATACAGTGAAACTCTTGTATGGAAAATTTTAAATGGGGTTATTTTTTGTACCTGCTAGCTGGCTGACCAGACAAACCAACATAAACCAGTACAGACCAGCTTTTTTCAACAGATGTAAGATCAAAATATCATGAATAGGTATTGATTTAGTGAAAACTATTTTAGCGATTTTTTATGTATAATCAATAAAGTATTTATAAGTGACTACTTTGAGCAACTAACAAGACCTTAACAAAACCCCCAGTTCCTTAAAATAAAGTACTACCAAAATTAACAGAGGCTGGCATTTATATTGGTAAAACTTTCAAATGAAACCCTTGATGCAGCTTGAACACTGAGCAGCCATGGCTGTAACTTAGCTAACTTAACTATCATCCTGAAGTAACCAAATGTTACTTGTGTGCCGTGTGCCCAGTTCAGTCATGACATAGCTGCTAATACAGCATGTCAGAATTAAGAAATGAATGGAATTACCAACTAATCCAGTAGTCTTGCAAAGCCAAATTTGATCTTGTAACAGTAAAATACATCTGGGGACAACCTGTTAAACTAATGATGCTGGACTGTACAATCAATAATATAAGACAAAAAACACTACTGTCAGCTAGCAGAACTGTTTTTCTCTCATAGGACATAACGATTGTTTTTACTACATGTAAAATGTTCCCTACACATGCAACATCTACATACTCATTTACATCTAGAGGCTAACAACAGGCTTGTTATTCTTTGGGCAAAATAGACAAAAGTGCACCATCACCCCCTACTTTAAGATCCGTTGTCACATTTAACGTTTTTCATGATTGTCACCAGACGTTCTTGGTACGAGATCACATCTTGCCTCATGAGACTACTGAGCAGAAGTAAGCACAGATTTTTCTACCCGTAATATGAATTTGAGGCCTCTGCTTTAAGGGAATATAAACAGATGTTGGCATCTTCATGACTACCTGCGGGTAACATTTACCTCAAATATGCTTGAATTTGTAAAAGTCAGCGTTTACAAATTACATTGAGTTATAACTACCCCACAGGCAAACCTGAAGTGGGGATGCTGTGGGGGCTGCAGAATTCCCAGGTTTCAGGATTGTTTACTCTTGAAAATGAAGATGATACCGCCCTATAACAAGGTGTGCCAATAAGGCACAACAAAAAATTTGATTTTGGGCTAAGTTTGGGTCGAACGAGCCAAATGGGCTGGTTTTGAGTTTTCTAATGAGTGACTTTCTTCTGTTTTGTTTCTAAGTGTATTTTGCAAACTCATTTCGTCTCCCTCGTTCTTGAATGAAACTAGAGATTAGTTACAGTGACCAAGTGTGATGTGCAGGTTGGACTGGATTGGTGCAAATGTTTTGCAGCATCAAATGTACCAGTTCGAAGACCACATTTTGCTACTTTAATTTAGAACTGGAGCTATGAGGCTAATGTTGCTAACAAATAACAGAATTCAAGTCATCCAAATAGCCCAAATTCTTGCTGTAAAAATGACCAAAAGTTTTTTTTGTTTTTTTTTAAACTCTAAGATCATACAGAGTTGTGGACGTGGTTTAAAGCACAGTATGACTTGCTGTGACTAAAATATATACAAAACTGCCAGTAGCACCTTTAAGCAACATGGTCAGTAATCACAAACCACATCAGTTGTGTTTACAGAAACAAAGTGGCTTATTTGCGTGACTACTGAGTGTTTGTGCTGAATAGCAATGTTAGCCTCATGGTTCCAGTTCAAAACTAAATGAGCAAAATTTGGACTCCAAACATGTCTTGGCTGATCAACTACAACTGAGGTAAGTGGAAAATTGGGTATATTAGATTTTTTGCTAAACTTAAGTTACTTTAAGTATTAAGTAGTGTGAGGAATTTCAGTGCAGTGTGGCTAAGATAAGAGGAAATGCTTCTCTTTGCCTGAAGCGACTGGCAATTCCCCAAAAATACACGTAAAATAAGGACTCAGTGTATTGCAGATGTGTAAAATACCACATTACCCTACCATGACAGCTCAAGCATCTCTGTTAGTGCATGCAAGCAGGTTCAGGTTTCAAATCTAGAAGTACCAGTCGGGCCTTATCAGATCTGAAAGTAGCACGTGTGAGTCAGATTCCAAATTCATGATGGTGTGCATCTCCAATTTCAAGCCAAGATTCAAAATCTGAAAACATATTGACTGTACATTGTTGTAAGCTTTGAGCATGGGCTTGTGACACTCACACAGGCAAAAGCTGACAGTTTCACGTTGATCTAGAATGGGTTTCATACGATCTTACTCATTGCGTCACCCTGTTTGCGATGCATTAGACTGCTGGTCTCAGATCAGCACAGAAATGCATCTTTTTGTTAAAGACTTGCCATGTGGAGCACAGCCCAGGAAATGCCTCAAGGACAAACATGGTGAATGCCAACCAAAGCTCCCTTTCAGTCCTTCTCAGAATCAAGATGCCAAGAGCCTAATGAGTAATCTAGCAGCAGGAAATTAGTGTAGCATCATTTTACACAAAGACTGATGGCTATAAAGAATGGAGTCTTTGTGTGCTAACCCAGTGATAATCTTGGCTTGTTTTGCTTAATCACTGATGCTGCAAGGCACAACTGCATGGTTAATAATAGTGGTTTTTTTTTACTTTTTTTTTTTTTTATTTCTAATGTCACAGTCTGTTGATGCAAGCAGGTTGAAGTAGGTCTCAAGCCCTGAGGCAAAGTCTTTGATCACATTATCATCCTTACTGTGACAACAGCTCTTCTAATTTACCCCTCTATAGATCCAAGGCCACGTTTCTATCACGATTTGTCGCTTTATACCATGAGTACATAAAGAGAACAGATGGTTCCAACCTTCAAGAATGGATGTGATACAGATAAAGCTCATACTCATTGTTCAAGCCAAAGAAAAAAATTAAAGCCATTAGTCTGATTAAAGAATTACAACTATTATTACAATTTCAGGTTTCCTTGGACTCCTGTACTACATACTGTGTTTATATTCTATAAAGGGGAAAAAAGCCATGTCAATGGACAATCCTGCCTCCACATTGCCATGTTTGCTAATGTGTACTGGCACTCCGTTTCATTAACCAGGCCACTGAGCTGTTTAATAAAACCTCTCAAAGACTAGCGTGCAGTCGAGGGAGAACACCGACTCGCTGTGTCGAGGTATTAGATTTCCTCGTAACATGCCAAATCTAATCTGATGAAGAAGCTGATAAGTTCCATCTTGTAGGCCATGGCGTATCGCATAGTCTACCTGATGTGCCCAGCACAGTATACAGCTGTTGAAGTTCATACATGGCCTGCTTTTCTTGGTGGCACTTCCTCAAATTCTCTCAAGTTGACTGCAGCAAAGGTCATATCAGACCTTAAAAAAAAAAAAAAACAGCTAATAGAATAAACCACTCAGTGAGGATTTGATTTTTCATGATTTCTGTATAATTCAATATTATTTTATATATATATATATATATATTTAATTAAATTATCTAACCACCATTTTACTTCAGTGGACAGTTTCATTACTCTTGGTTGACAGAAGTACATCCTTTCGTTCTTTTCACTGAGCTTCACTGATGTTTGCATCGTTTTATGTACCAAAACCATTCATAATTCATTTTTATATGACAATTTGCAAGCCCTTTTTTTTTTTAGCTCTTAGAAACATTTTTGTTACTGCGCCTTTAATCTCTATTAATCTCAACCGGTCTCTATTGAGGTGGTTGAAGTGGAGAGGGTAATGACCCACAGGTCTGCAACTAGATGACAAGTTGCACTGCTCAGCCAACACAGACTTCCTTCCCTCCCTCAATCCCTATCTATCTATCTATCTATCCATCCATCTATCTATCCATCTATCTATCTGACAAATATATAAATTACCTCTTTTCTGACAGGCTGTTCTGTATCGTGCCTCACACAAAAAGCCGTCTGCCTTGAAACACTATAGCGTCAGCTTAAACAGGCTATTTTGGCATCTTAGTTTCCATGAATGCAATGGACTGGGGAATTGACAATTTAACAATGGGTGTGTTTACATGCACTTAATCCCATAACTGCGTAAAATCAGATTTTCTCAGTAATCCAATCAACACAGTAACATGCACTTTAGTAATCAGATAATGGAAAACTCTGGTTTTACGTGAGTCAGACAGTAATCGGATTTATGCTTTGCAACCGTCCAATAAATTTACAGAATAAGACGTGATGTAAATATAATGTAAAACTCAAACTTAATGCTGCGGCTTAAAAAAACCAAAACATTGCACTAATTTACCTGAAAATGTGAACATACATCATCTAGTACATGGGTCTTAAATTAAAATTCAAAAAGATCCGGTTAGAGAAAATTTCCTGAAGCAAAGATCCGGAACATCACATTGTCATGTAATTTGCATCATGATTCAGTAACATAGTGTTTATTGAAGTAGTAGTTATATAAATATATTATATAGTCCACAACAATGTCAAATCAAATAAAGCACAATTCAGTGATATTTCAACAACATTGTCAGTTTTCTTCCCTCTCACTCAATTTCTTCTCTGACTGCAGTGTCTCGCCTTGTCCCTCTCTGTATACCTCACCAACTCGAGTCTCAGTGCTCATCGTAATGCACAGATCTGATTAGCTGAGTCACGTTATGTGACATTTACAACACGTGCAATTGGTGTGCAAGTTTCCCGGGCTGATTAAAATAGGGCCACACCGTCTAAATAATAATTCTCTGTAGTTTATTGGTTATAGGTCTAGGTCCACATAGGACCTTTGTCCAAACTCAGTCCACCTATTAGTAACCTCTGGACTAGAAGAAGAATATTCAAATCCTTCATTTCATAGAGAACGTAGTTGTTTTCAGCATCACTCCAAAAGTATTTTGCTGCCATCTTTTGGCAACACCACTTGCTTATTTCTGGTACAGCTGTTTGTTCCACTCATGCGCAGACTGAGAAAGCTGAAAGAAATCAGAATAAGAGGTCACATGCACTGAGAAATCTGATTACTAAGCTAAAATCTAGCTCTATCGGATTTCTAGATCGGAGTGTTTACATGACCATATGAACAAACTGATAACTGCTGAAATCCGATCCTGATTATGAATGCATGTAAATTCAATGTTTCCATTCTACATTCAGTTTTCTATAATATGGGCCCTTTAAGAAAGAAAGAAAGAAAGAAAGAAAGAAAGCTAATATTATAAATGTACATAACATGTCACAATAAATATGTTCATACTTTCTCTTCTCATACTCCAATGCAAATCTCTGAGTGTGATCAAAACAGTCCAGACACCGTGCAACCGGAGACACACTAGCCTTAGTGTTGCCATTTTCCTCAGGCAGAGCCAGCTCCACAGATGCAATTTCTTCTCAAAAGATTTATTGATTGACTCTCAGCGTTCAGATATATTCAGGTGCTATAAAGATAAATATACGTCCCGCTGAGTGAAAAATGTATCTGAGAGTCTACAGGTAAAGAAGTTAAAGTTGTTCAAAGCAAAGTGCTCGTCCTTGCCCTCTGAAATTCAAGGTTGAAGTCTTTTCATCTGCCGATCGCCCCTTGCCGAGTCGCTATGGAAACCAGACGGCTTCTCAGCTAAAGGTGATGGCTGCATGGTAAGAGTTTGTGTATGTGTGTCAGAGCAACAGGTGAAAAAGCAATGGAAGTTTTGCATTGGTCCATGAACCATAAGCTACAGAAACAATTTCTCATCTCTTTTCACGAATACTTTGAAGCAGTGGGCAAGTTGATCCATTCCACCAGGAGACTCGCACAACACTCTCTATTTCTCTATCTAAAAATGCTGTGAATGCATAAAGATGCATTTATTAGAGGCATTATATCAGGTTCTTTGCCTTCAGAGAACAGCATACATCCACCCACAAGCACAGACAATCAGGAGCTTGTGGTGTTTCATTGCCCAACATTCATTCACAGCCACTGAGCCCATAACATGTGTCAAAACAGCAAACATGCCAGAAAAACTATGCCTGATGCCTTTAAAGATCCCCAAGAAATAAAAAATCCTTTATTTGCCCACAAACCTATTCATTATAATCTCCAACAGAAGAAAGCAATTACTCCAGCAGCCCCAAGAGCAGAAAGCCAAGTAATGAGTATCTAGTGTATGCTTGCTCCACACGTTGGTATAGAAGCCGGAGCTTGGTTGCTTGGTTATGAGCTGCAGGACTTTGAAGAAGGGAGCCACATCATATGCTCATGTTTGAATGAAGTGAGGGCTTTGATGGAGTTTGTGTGTTTCTGTGTGCGAGTAAGCATGTTTGTGGGTGTGGGTGTGTGTGTGGATGATTAGCAGCATCCCCCGCAGTGCAGAGGAGGAACTCGGCATGGAGGATAAACAGCACGAGAGCTCCGGTTTACCTTTGAAGGCTGACATTAATTGGTGGTTCTCCCATTGTGCACACATTTGCCTTAGAAACGCCTTAAGAAATTGCATAAGTGATATATAGAAAGGGATCAGCATGGATCCATCTAACGATTCAGTGCTATGTACAATTTGTATCATACACAAATTTGCAGTGTACGCTACAGTGTCTCAGGTACTTTCCTTCAATGAACAGCTTAGAAATGTTCAGAATTACATTCAGCATAAAGAAAAACTCCAATATGTAGCCAAAAAACATTCAATATCCAACACTGAGGCCAACAATACTTTCATATATTACACTACACATATGACACAGAAACTACTTTTCAAAGAACTCGTGTTTGTAGTACATGTAATAATGTGTCAGGGCCTTTTTGAGACAAACGGTGCAGAATTAGAGAATGTTCAACCTGAAGAAATAGCCCAACATGGATTCCAGTATTAGGTTGAAGCAGTACCCCAATATGTGGCCTAAACATTGGTGCAGTATCCCAATACATGATCTAAAATCTGAGGCAATACGTTACATGTTCTAAAAAACAATGCTATATGCCAATGTGGCCTACAAACTTTAAATCTTTTAATATATGACCTAAAACTCAGACTATACAGACTAAAAACAACATCCTAATATGTGTGGCCTAAAACTCTGAAGCAGTACTCCAACACAACACCTAAAAACCTCTGAAGCAGTACTCTACATCCCCAATTCCAATGAAGCTGGAATGTTGTGTAAAACAAATAAAAACAGAATACGATGATTTGATAAATCCTTTTCAACCTATATTCAGTTGAATACACTACAAAGACAAGATATTTAATGTTCAAATTGATAAACTTTATTTTCTGCAAATATTCACTCATTTTGAATTTGATGCCTGTAACACGTTCCAAAGAAGTTGGGACAGGGGCATGTTTACCACTGTGTTACATCACCTTTCCTTTTAACAACACTCAGTAAGTGTTTGGGAACTGAGGACACTAATTGTTGAAGCTTTGTAGGTGGAATTCTTTCCCATTCTTGCTTGATGTACAACTTCAGTTGTTCAACAGTCCGGGGTCTCTGTTGTTGTATTTTGCGCTTCATAACGCGCCACACATTTTCAATGGGAGACGGGTCTGGACTGCAGGCAGGCCAGTCAGGTACCGCACTCTTTTACTATGAAGCCACAATGTTGTAACATGTGCAGAATGTGACTTGGCATTGTCTTGCTGAAATAAGCAGGACGTCCCTGAAAAAGACATAGCTTGGATGGCAGGATATGATGCTCCAAAACCTGTATGTACCTTTCAGCATTAATGGTGCCTTCACAGATGTGCAAGTTAACACCCCCCCATACCATCAGAGATGCTGGCTTTTGAACTGATAACATTCCGTACAGTCCTGTTCCTCTTTGGCCCGGAGGACTCGACATCCATGATTTCCAAAAACAATTTGAAATGTGGACTCGTCAGACCACAGGACGCTTTTCCACTTTGCGTCAGTCCATCTCAGATGAGCTCGGGCCCAGAGAAGCCGGCGGTGTTTCTGGGTGTTGTTGATATCTGGCTTTCGCTTTGAGTTTTAACTTGCACTTGTAACCGGAGCGACGAACTGTGTTCACTGACAGTGGTTTTCTGAAGTGTTCCTGAGCCCATGTGGTAATATCCGTTATAGAATGATGTTGGTTTTTAATGCAGTGCCGCCTGAGGGATCGAAGGTCACGGGCATTCAATGTTGGTTTTCTGCCTTGCCGCTTACTTGCAGAGATTTCTCCAGATTCTCTGAATCTTTTGATGATATTATGGACTGTAGATGAAATCACTAAATTCCTTGCAATTGCATGTTGAGAAACGTTCTCAAACTGTTGGACTATTTGCTCACGCAGTTGTTCACAAAGTGGTGAACCTCGGCCCATCCTTGCTTGTGTATGACTGAGCCTTTCAGGGATGCTCCCTTTATACCCAATCACGACACTCACCTGTTTCCAATTAACCTGTTCACCTGTGGAATGTTCCAAACAGGTGTTTTTTTGAGCATTCCTCAACTTTCCCAGTCTTTTGTTGCTCCTGTCCCAACTTCTTTGGAATTTGTTGCAGGCATCAACTTCAAAATGAGTGAATATTTGCAAAAAACAATAAAGTTCATTCGTTTGAACATTAAATATCTTGTCTTTGTAGTGTATTCAATTGAATATAAGTTGAAAAGGATTTGCAAATCATCCTATTCTGTTTTTATTCATGTTTTACACAATGTCATAACTTCATTGGAATTGGCGTTGTAATATGAGGCCCAAAGAATCTAAAGCAGTACCCCAATATGAGACCTAAAACTGAAACAACACCCCAATGTGAAGTCTAAAAATCTAAATCAGTGTCTCAATATGTGGTCTAATAACTTAAACCAAAATCTCTGAAGCAATGCTGCAATATATGTCCTAAAACTGAAGTAGCAAGTGACTACAGAAAACTATAGATGTTGCATACAAATAGAGGTAGGTTTAATTCTTCACTTAAACTAAAAAATGTTTTGAGTAAGCCATTTTTCCCTTTTTAAATGTCTTGCCATTGGACTTTATCTGTTTCATGGCAATAGAAGATAACCATTTCTACTTCAAACAGACTGCAACAGCCTTATTTCCATACTTTGCAAAGGTTATGCACTGTAGAAAGGCATCGTAATAAGTGGAAATATACTGCATATAGGAATTAATGCTAATATATTTCATTGAGATTATCTTAACTTTGCACATTTTGCCCCTCCCTACTTATCACGTTGTCGACAGACAATTTTGCCTCCTAGGGGGGTTTATTTTTTGAACATCATTCTCTGTTTTTCTTGTTGAGAGACATTTTGTTGAGGTCCAGCATCCAGTCCATGCAAAGGGGTGCTCCTTTTGCATAAGGCCACCTACCAGCCTGTCATTTGGGGTCAGCAAGAATAACAATTTCCCCCGAGCAATCTAACGTGAAGGAAATGTCTCGAACTAACATTTTCTATTCATCTACCTGCCCAAGAGGGAATTTCACTCTAACGTGCTCTGTTGTAGTAATTAGGGAGCCTTGCTGGCAAAAACAAAGTGAAGCAGTTGAACTTTTCCACCTCCCTGCATTGTTTTGCATTTTAAATAGCTGAATGAACTGTTTTGATGCTGCTTAAGCACTTAGACACTTAAGTGGATCTTGGTTTCTAAAAACAGTGCTTCATTGTTTGACAGACTAAGACAAACCACTCTATACAGATGGGGAGATAAAATGCTCACAGAGTATCAGAGTTAATCTTTAGACTTTATTAAGATGTTGGTCAAAAAAAGTGGCAACTCTTCAGGATTTTCTGGGGAAAAAAAAACAAAAAAACAACACCATTACCTTCTGGGTAAGCATATTGGGCAACCGATCTATACTTGAGGGTGAAAACATTAAAGTTGGTGTAATGAGAATGTGATCTATGAAATGTTGAAAAGTAGTGAAAAAAGCTAGAGCCTGCAGACTGATATCCTCAAATCTTCTGAAAGTGATGAACGAATTCACATTTCTCCTGAACCAAAACATGTAGACCCTAAATTCCTCTTGATATATAATTCCTTGGATTCAGACAAATTCTCTATGACCAAAAGCATGTGGACACTTGATCATCACATCTATATGAACTTGTTGGACATCACATTTCAAAAGCATGGGCATTAAAATGGAGTTGGCCAACTCTTTGTGACTATAACAGCCATTGCTTTCCACATTATTTTGGAGTGTGTCTCTGGGAAATCATGCCCATTCACTCAGTGTTTATATTCAGTGTAGCATTAAGATTTTGTGTCAGGAGCTTCATGAAATAGATTTCTGTGGTTGCACAGCTACACACAAGCCTAAGATCACTATGAACAACTCCAAGTGTCAGCTGGTGTGGTGCACAGCATACTACCACTAGAGTCTGGAGCAGCAGAAATGTGTTTCTGGAGTGATGTATCATACTTCATTATCTGGCAGTCTGATGGACAAATCTAGGTTTTGCCAAGAAAGTGCTATAAAATGCATAGTACCAACAATGAAGTTTGGTGAAGGAGGGATAATGGTCTGGAGGTGTTTTTCAGGGTTTAGGCCCATTAGGTCCAGTGGGGTAATGGTTGTGCTGATGTTGCTCCCAGAAGCAGTTCATGGTTGAGCTGTTGTTGCTCCTACTTAGATGTTTCCATTTAACAATAACAGCACTTACAGTTGACCAGCGCAGATCTAGCAAGGCAGAAATTTCACAAACTTGTGTAAAGTTGTGGCATCCTATGACAGTGCTAGGTTTAAAGTCACTGAGCTCCCTGAGACAGCATGGTTATGTGCCTGATTTTCTAGTCCCTCTTAACAATGGGGGTGGCTAAACACGAACTCAATGATTAGAGCTGTCCACATACATTTGGTCAAATAGTGAATCTTGACCATATTCATTTATTTCTGCCAAAAATGACCAAAATGTTACTTATAAAAAAATGTACCAAAAAATCTGTTTACAACTTTATTGGCAGTAAGAGTATATTCATTTAAAACATTTGGATAAATACAAACCAACATAACTACAGTAAAAGAATATTTTATTGGTAAAAACATGTTCATGTTTTGGTTCCTGCAGGGATTTGTTAATTTTCATTAGCAGCACAACTGATTTAATTTAATGAATGATTAATGAGCTGAAGCAAGTACTGGATGGTAACTGTAAATACTGAGCTTCATTGAGGAGAGCTGGTCAAGCTAACACACTGAAACACAAATACTATGTTTTGCTTGTTGGTATTTACTCAAATGTTATTGTTTTCTTAACAAATGCTTACTGCACAGATCTGTAGATTTATTTTTTTTTCTCCAGATGCCTTTTAGACAGTACTATATGTGAAGTAGGCTGAACTATAAATGTAAATCAGTAATTCATCCATGGCATATCACTGTCCTAAAAGAGAAAAAACAAACAAACAAACAAACAAAAAAAACACACATCTCTCTAAAACTTTTAACTTTTCATAAGAAGGCAAAATGTCACTGAATTTTATTGCAAGTGAAGGTAAAGATTTTTTTTATTCCAAGTCATTTTGGTACATTTCTAGTGCTCTAATGATCAATTTTCACACAATGTAAAGAAAATAAAAATGAATAGAATCTAAAAAAACAAATATTTTAGATTCATTGTTTGGGTTTCCCCACTAATATTATTTTTTTTAAAAGTCATTTTCCTTTTCCTGTTCCCCCCTCACAAGCTGTGCAATACAGAATATGAATAAAACATGTCTCTTCAACTTGATGAAGCACTGAAGATTTTTTTTATATATTTAATGAAAACTTATAAAACAGTTAGTATCAGCTGGCAGTACCAGATGGTGTGGTTGTGTCTACAACAAGAGTCCAATGTGCAGCATAATCATCTAAAGCGACATTTGTTTGTAACCATTAGCAGTACATGACCAGATTTCTGTTAATATAGTGGGACAGATAATCTGCTGATTCTTCATGGTTAAAGATTAAGACAGGCTAACTTCAGCTTTCACACTGTATAAAGAAAAAACGGTAGATAAAATAGTGAGCTTCTGAGGAAAGAGGCTTAATGGGCCTAAGATAATCTCATTTTGAGGGTTAAGGCAAAGCTCTGGCCATGACATGGCAAGCTTTTGTCAAAATGTCTTAGGGCAATACACTGGAGAATGGATCTCTGTTGTAACCGTAGAGAGCTTGGAATTTACTGAAAAATGACTGAAATTCCAAAAATACAACAAAATTTCCACTCAAGACATGTTTCAGACAACAGGTATAGGAAGCAAATCATATTTGATACTTAGGTCTTAGATATTTCACCATATTTTTCCATTTTATACATGTATATAAAGGAACTAATGATAGAGAGTGGGGTAAGAAAATTGGTACCAAAAAACTCGGCACTTAACTCAATGTATGCAAAATAACATCTAGATTTTGGCTTTTTGGAAACAAGTGGACTGATGAAGTAAAAATGGAACAGCATTTGATGAAAAGAACTCTTTTCAAACTGTTCAGCATTAAGGCAGGTAAACATTGAACAGGTAGATGGAAGAATGGATTCAATAAATATCAGGAAATTCTGGAAGCAAATGTGACACAGTCAAGAAACCAAAGCTAAAAAAACAGCTGGTTTTACAAGATGAAGGATCCAATATATGCCTGAAAACCCACCGTGGACTATTTCTAGAAACGCAAGGTGGAGCTTTTGGAATGTCCTTTGCAAGTTATTGTAAGTCTGTGGGAAGATCTTGCATGAAGCAAGATGGCCCAAGAATACTGCAGAAGTGGAAGCATTGAAAAGGTTGTAAATTCCAAAACAAGAACAGAAAGACTCCTAGCTGATTACAAAAAGCCTTTGCAAGCTGTGAAATCTGCTAAAGGGGGTGTTACTATGTATTCACTTTGTAGCATGCCCAAACTTTAGCACATTACAAAAAAAGATTAAGTTAATCAAATAACTGCTGTAGACGTTTAAAATGAAGAAAATGTCATTTGGCCAGGGATACACAAACTTTTCATACAACCGTGTACCTCTGAAGCTCTCAATCCAGAGGTACAGCTCCAATGATTGTTGAAGCATTCCATATCTACAGACATATTTAGCCTTCTAAAAAGATAGGTCTGCTGCATTTAAGTGCTGTAAGGTAAAGGATTTGCACAAAAAAATAAAAAGGTATTCTGAACCTACACCGGAGTCTGTTTTCATCTAAATCAAACAGACAGATCTATTTGCTTCGCTGGCAGCTCAGGTTGTTTTGTTAAGCGGTGAATACATTGTTCTCCTGACTAGGGAGAATGCTGGCCTTCCGCCTCTCCTTGTTTCCAGCTAGCATTTAGCACTTTGCTAAATGTCCATTCATTAACGTCGTTTGCAGAAGCGTTTAGCCGAGTGTCTGCAGTGCCAAAGTCTCAACATTCACCAGTGAGAGCAGCACAATCAAACGTTCTATTTACTTACTTTTGATGAAACTTTGCTTTTCCCATCTGTGCCTGAGGGGGAGGAAACGATGCTGTGGATTTAGTGCCGGGTCTATTTTTCAAGACTGTCAAATTTGTTTGCAGACTCAAAGCATTCTGTTGAAATAGAAACATGAGATTGAATTGGGCTCCGAGGGAACACGCACTATTACGTTGGCATAATCTGGGAGAAAGATGAAGGCGAAATCAATTAAGCTGAACCCTCTTATTAACAGTTGGTGCCAGTGTGCGAGCTAGCATGGCACGCCGCGCCGCTCTCAAAGTAGCATCCTCTGCAATTGGGGCATTTTGTCTCTCTATTGATCACAGTAATATGATTTTGAATTTCACAACTTCAAAGGCACCAAACACATTCTGGGTATACAGTTCCTTCTCAACCCCACATAAAGTGATTAGCAACCAATTCTTGAGGACATCTCGACAGGAAAAAAAAAGAAAAAAAAAAAAAAAGAGAGCAAAAAATAGCACAAAACACGCCGTCCTCATTTTAGACACATTTTTATGCTAGTATTAATGAGTCTTTCTGAATTGTAGCCTTTGAGTCGGCTTGTATCTTCCCACCACCTCCAGATATGGCTGGTTTATTTGTACTGATGAGGACAAAAAGCTGCTATTACTTGACAGGTCATAAGGTCTCTTGCTTCATGCCGTTTAATGATGGCTCTATGCCCTCCTCTTCTGTCAGGGCATAAAACATTGCCTGGACGGTGGGTCTCAGAACAGCTGCCTTTATGGCTGCACTGAGCCTTCCTTCTGTCTCTGCTTATACAGCTAGAGCAGACATGTAATCAGGTACCTCAACATTGCTCTTTCTAATGATGGCTGCAATACCCAGTAGAATTTCCGTACGTACAAAATAAGAATGGGAACCAGTTGCCTTTTATTTTCTTTTCGAAATGCACTACATTTGGGGGTCATTGTCCTCAACCTTTATCACTAATGTTCTCTGCTCTAATGAAACATCCAAACTGATGCCAGATAAGCAGGTGGAAAAGCCTGTCTGGACTGTTAGTCCCAGAACAAGTGCCCTTATCCCTAGACATTTCACCTCATGTATTATAAGCCAATAAAAACAGCTTTTTATTACTCTTTCTTTAGTGCTCTTTTCTTCCCTGCTGTAATTGAAAAGCCATAGTTAATGTCAACCCAGCTGCTCCCCTGTCCTTAACTGAGCTGCATGATCATGGTGGCCCTGTAGAGATGCGAGGAGAGTCCTTCACAGCATGTACTATATTGAGGGCTTTACACTAGTCTTATCAAGTGATGCTTTACTTGTGAAGAAATACACTGTTTAGTAATTTACTTTTCACTACTTCTACTTTACCCAGTCATTAATTCCAGCAGCGAGCCTTCCCTGTTGGAGCTAAGCCTTCAGTACGGGTCAGAATACGTGAAGCTTACTGTACGCATCCACATGCAGTGTTTCTCGCTGCATTCCGCTGTGCCGGATCGCTCTGCGGCTGCTATGTTGCTATGGAAATGAACATATGTGGAGCAGTAAACGATCTGATACACTATTTGCTGCTGCACAGAGACTTACAATGAGAGGAACAGAACAGAGTTATGCCTTTAATGCTTTTACAATTTTCAGAAAGCGTCTGTCCTTTGCACAAGCTTGAAGTTAGCTCGCTCATTAGCAAAGCCAGCTACCTCAGCAAGTAATCTTTGAGCGCTGTATGACTGAACTTTTGCCTCCCTTCAAATCTTTGCTGTCAACAGTTCGGCATTAACATAGCAATGAAAATGACTAGTTCAAACTGTCATGGATCCAAAGAAGAGAAAGAGCTGTTGCCTCCCCCCTCTAGCCTCACAGTAATGCTGTGTTCATGCTTGCAGTAGATGGACAACTGAAAATCAGAAATCTCACCGTTTTCAACTGAAAATTCTGCCACCACAAATAGCAAGCTCTCTGTTCTGATCTCATTCAAAAAGCAGTCTGAGCTGAGTGGGTGGAGCCAATCAGCTGTAAGCCTAATAGGTGCATGTATGTAAATAAGTTGGCTTTTCATGACGTCATGAAAAAATTCTAAACGGGCTGTTTTTGTAGCTTAGGCTCCATATATGGATTGTATGCACTGGGGAGTAAATGATGTGTTTTTAAAATGTTTTAGCAATGTTTAGAGATATATATATATATATATATATATATACACATAAACAAAAATGTTTATATATATATATATGTTTAGATATAAACATTTTTGTTTAGATATATATAGATAGATGTTTAGATATAAACATCTAAAGTCATAAAGTCTTTTATTTGAAAAAAGCTTGTATCAGTGCTTGTTTTGTTCCCCTGAGATAACGTAACCGATGATGATATGAAGCCTCATTTAGGAACTGCTGGTGAGTGGGTTCAGTTTTGGCAGGCTTTACCACCATCTGACCATGTCAGTACTGTTCACCTTCAAAACCTCATTTAGGCCCAATCCCATTTCACCCCTTGCCCCTAACACTTAGCCCTACCCCTCCGTTTTGCGCTGTCACGTCTAGGGGTAGGGCTGTCCCAATTGTTGTTGAGATGGAGGGGTAAGGTGAAGTATTAGGGTTACATGGCCCTTCAAATGGAGATTTTTCAGAGGCGCACTACAAACGGAGAGTTATGAGAAAATTCCCAGAATGCCCTGCGAATCAGCAATATGGCTGCACAAGCGACCAAAGAGGCACATAAATGTATTTCTCTGTTGAAAAGCCGCTGTATTGTAAGAGAACCATTGTAATAGCATTTTATGGTCATTTCCATCATAACACAAATTAAAATTGCTAGTAATACGCTGATGTCTCGTTAGCTACATGGCGAATTTTCCCGAATCGATCATGAAGCTGGCGATTAGAAAGCTAAGTTCAGCTTCATATCACCGAAGAATCCTTGGTGATTGATAATAAATAATTGTCCCCCTCTTTGAAGGTATATGATGCCCTAAATGTTGTTAAGCAGTGAGGAGCTGAACTTTCCCCTCCTCTGCTGTCACTGCAGACAGGCAGGGTCACCTACAGAGCAGCACTAGTAGCTGTTAATGAAGTGATGCAGTTTTTTGTTTGTGCTATTTTTTATTCGGTGACTCGTTTGATTGATGCATAAAAATGAAGTTGTGAATGAATCACAAGCACCCGTGCTTTCCAGTGTCCTTTGGATAAATGTCAGTGTGATACCATTATTGCTGTAGTATGGAGACACAGCAGGAAAACATGTCCTGATTATTTTTTAGGCTATTTTAAGTGAGATCACCACAACTGGAGGCGGCATATTGGAAATGGCTGGAAAACCTCGTCTCGTCTGTTTACGTAAAAGTCGCTGATAACAACTGATGACGTATCCGGTTCTTGAAGTGTTGTCCCATTTCATAGGGGGAAGATTTCAACCATTACCCCTTGTAAGTCAGTTTCAAGGGGGAAAGTTACACTTGAAAACAAGGGGTAGAGGAGAGTAGAAACACATTAACCTTCTCTATATTTGCATCTTACAGGCATGACTACATAAAGTAATAAAGTAGTATAAGTGATGTGCAACTAATAGCGTTAAAAGCTCGATCACCATTCAGAAAGTAAAGCAGAAAATTACACTCAATCTCTATCAACTTTGGAGTTTGAACCATATTTAATTTTATTTATTTATTTATTTTTTTTGTAAATAAAGCGATTTAATATGAAGTGTTTCATTGTCAAAAACCTCTGATCTTTAAAGTGGCGGTGATAGAAACCAGTGGTCACAATGTCTCATCAAATCAAATATAGGCATTTTATTTACTATCCATCACAAGTGGTGAACCAGCAAACTCCCGAGTTTTGTATGTAATATTGATAATGGTAAAGTGCTGATAAATCAGAATAAAAATCTTTAATGACGTTTTCCCTCACAGCATCCTACATGTACCCCTGTGCCATGAACAAAACATGTATTAGGTCAAAACCTTATATCAAAACTATCGTTAAACATTGTCTTCAGCATTAGGCAACTTATTTATAACCATTTCATGTAATAATGTTCTGTAAAGTAACTTTTAAGGCACATGTGTCAGCCTGCAGGCCTTGCAGGCCAAAACACTGCGGACTTCAACACACTGCTTAAACACGATTCAGCTCATCAGCTAATTAGAAAGACGTACTGAATTCAGAGCGTTAGATGAGGTCCAATGCTAATCTCTGCAGCACTTTGGTCCAGAAGGTGCCCAGTTTGACATGCCTGTTTTAAAAGCATCAAACTAAAATTCCTTTTACCTCCACTATGAAGACTTTTGCTGTTCCAATATAAAAACATTTAACTGTCCAGCCCTACCTTGCATGCATGGTGATTATAACCCGCAGGACTGTGAAAGCACCATTTGGAACTGGGCTCAACATTGAATATTAAGGCTCTAAACTAGGTACAAACACACATGGAGAACAAACTGGACTATCAATCACTCTTAAGCCACAGGTGTGTTGCTCATGAGTGGGTGGAGCTGGAGCTGAAGTGGCCCAATACCAGATGGGAGAGTCCATGTAGTCTCCCCAGAGGTGAGATCCTGTGACATCAACAAACAGTTCATTAACTTTATTAATGCAAACTTGACTTTTATCAGACACTGTAAATTACTTGAAAATATGACAATATTGAATTTTATCACATGGCACTCAAATTAACTACCAAGCATGTCAGGATTTGGAAAAAGGGTTTCTATCATTTTTTGCTTTGATAATATAATAATATTACAAGAAGTGTTTTATTAGTCAGTTCAGTTAGAAGTCAGCCATGGAACTTTATGTTAGGCAGAGCTTATTTATAAAGTTGAGCTTTGCATGGGTTTGTGAACACAAATGAGTTTATTAACTGATTAACTGTGTGCAGACACCACAAATAAAGTGAATCATACAATAGGGCTAATGAAAGAGAGAGAGAGAGAGAGAGAGAGAGAGAGAGAGAGAGAGAGAGAGAGATCAGAGATCGCTTCAGTTTTAAGTCAAAATGAATGAATTCATAACACATTTCCTTCTGCATCATGATGTGATTACAAGTGAAACAATACATTAGGGGGTCTCATAGACTCGGTCTCAAAAAGCTCCCTAGTAAGGGTACTGCCCACTGAATCAGTCATTTTCTAGGGTGTGTCCTTCTTAAAATTGTTCAGTGCACTGGACCAATTGTTCCCACAATGCACTGTAAAAACCAGTGAGCATTGACCATTCACTATGCTCCCTGACCGGAAACAGCCTCATGTCTCCAGCCCAACAAAGATTTATGATGGAGCACAAAAGCTGTAAGTTATCTCACTTGCCTCTTTGTTAATGCCACTATCAGGCTACAGTATACTAGCAACAAAATAATATTACATGCTATATTTAGCATAATAATACAGTAAAACACAATATATGAGCCCTATATTAATTTTATGAACAAACCATTGCTTTAACCTGACTTGCTAACAGGCTAACTAGGCCCCTTCAGAAATATTCAATTACAGACCTTAAGTTTACATTTTTAATGAAAGGATCAGATGAAATGTTACTGAAATCTTAACTGAATGTCTGTTTAGCCTTTAGACTGTTTTAGCTCCAGCAGCTGTGAATTACTTAGGTGAGCCACAATTAGCTTGGGACTAGTCATGCTAACAGAAGCTGGCATTTATGCTAGTGGTGTTAAGTGCATGAAGAAAGGGTTAATTGCATTGAACATTGCCATGATGTATGTACAGCCGATAAACTGCTGTATCTGTATCTGTCTCAGTCTAATGAGATGAAATGAAATGATTAGAATATTCCTTCCTAAAAATGACAGTATGGCAACTAGCTCATTGCACACCTTTTGCATCCATACATAATATGTAATTGAGTCCTCCGTGTCCCAATGTTCCCACCTTCATACTATCCAGTGTCTGAATTCCTATGTACCTTGTAGTGAATTACTCCAAATGGAACTAGCGAGTAAATCAAGACACAGCCAGAGTTTGTTGAACATTCAGAAGATATGATGAATTGTGCTCAATATGATCAGGGACATGAACTAAGAACATAAAAAAGCTTGATTTCAGGTTGACTCATTTTAAATAAATTACTTTTTACAATTTAAAATTACTGTTTGCATAGTACTTTTTAACAATAGGCAATGGTCCATGCTCATCAAAGTTGTGTAAAGGAAGACCATAGACTTAATTACACTGTTTCTGAATCATGAGTGAAAATCATTAATCAGCTTCAGTGCGTGATATCAAGTTCCAGCCTACCAGCATGTCACACATCCCTCAGGCTCAGAGGCCTCTAGGGACTCCATTTCCCTGAATACTAACTTGTGAGACCTGTTCTCATATGATTAGGTTAGTATAAAGCCCGGGCTTTTAGACTAGTGCAGTGTGAGGCATTGGTAGTTGTTAGAAGAGCCACTGAGCATTATTCTTCTGACTATTGTGATTTTTCCAGTCTGGGCTCTGTTTGGTTGTTTTGACTTTTGCCCCTTTTCGCCTTTGCCCTTTGTTTGTCAGGCCATGTTTGTCCTTTTGTGTCTTTTGTCTTTGTTGGATTCAACCATTGCCTGTTCTTTGACCATGTTTTTGGATTACGACTCTAACATTAAAGCCTCTCTCTCTCTTTTTAACCATGAGTCATTCTGCCTTGTTACACAGCACCACATTTCCAAAAACCTTTGGTCATGTAGTGTAGATTAAACAGCAGACACAGCTACATTTTTCATTCACCTTGAAGTCTTGAACAGAGATTTTGGATTATATTAAGGAAAGACAAATGAGACAAATGTTAAAAATCTGTTCTATTGATCTATACCAATCATGCTGGATACAGAATGTTGAAAATATTTAATTGTGGAAAGTTCATTATCTCCCAGAGTGAAAATGCTCCCCCGGACAAGACTTCACATTCCTTCAAAAATATTTAGAACACTGTAAATCCTTAAAAATTTCAATATTGAAATGCAAAATGGCAGCTGCCACTTCACAGTGAGCGTAGTGCAAGCTCCTTTGCATTCAGAGCGAGACCTCATGAATAGGTTTCAGCCTCTAACAACACTAAAAAAGTAAAAAAATATTCTGATAATTAATCATCTCATTGAGTACGCTTATATAATGCATTTTTAAGTATTCTTTCCATTTTGAAGGCCCGATTGAGTGTTTGACTAGTACAAAACAAACATTTTTCAGAAGACAGTGACAGGCAAACATGAAAGAACACATAAAAATCCTCTCTCTCTCTTCAAATGACTCACTCAAAGTGAAGAGTGTTTCCCTCATTTCCAACAATTAGGTCTCTCCATATCCCCAAAGTGACCAATTAATCCTGAATTAATCTCTCCAAGAGATCTAAAGAGGGAAAAAAGTGCATTTGACTGAGAAATGTAAGCCTGTATTTAGCCAAAATCTTAATTTTCCCCTCTTAATAGCTAGTCAAAACAGGCCATTGAGAGACTAGCACTCCATTTGCATGCCTTAAGTGCTCCATTAGTTGTCCCAAGCAGCCCATTGGTTTACCGAGTATAAGTAGTCTAGAATGGTGGTCTAATAACTCTTAAAGAGTTCTTGGAGTGCTTCTCTCAGCATGCTAGCAGGGCTGGCATGTCCCCAGTGTTTTACTTTATTTCGGTCTTGTATTAGGGGCATAAACCACTTGTCCTCTTGTATGATTTGTCATCTGAGAGAAGGCAATGTTTCCATAGCTACAATCAGTAACAATAAAGTGAAACAGCTAAACTATATGATGTTTTTCTTTTCAGCTTTTCTTTCATACAATACGATAATATCCAACCATATGCAGACAAGGAGGCTTTTAGGCACTCAGCTAAAATGTATGAAATTGCCTACATTTTCTCAGAAAATCATTATTTTGAGAGCCTTTCTGCAAGCACTGTCTTCCACAGACAAACATCAACAAACTGAAATACTTCATAAAATTGTGTCTGGCTCGTTTCATCATTTCCAACAGCACTTCTTTCCCAAAATGGCTTTTCTTTTAGGCCAAACTTCCTACCCATTTTACAGTCATAATTCATCTGTAATGGCTCCAGCTGAAATGATCTTTGATTGATGGACACTTTACAGTATCTCCTACAGAGCTAAATGGATGTAGCATAGTCAAAATCGCTCACAAGTGCTTTTTGGCACAGGTCAAATTGGCACAAAGCACTGGCAGGCTAGGAGGAGGTTAACCTCAATTTGCAATATTGCTTCTGGCAGTCAGGTTGCTTCAAGTTTGCACTGATACTTTAGAACTTGGCAGAAATTATGCACTTGAACATCATTGTGGGTGGCTCAACTTGCAGAATCCAGCAGATGCTTTGTTGAAGCACAAAAGGTCCAACACAGCGTTTTGTAAATTTGCAGGGTTAATCTTTATCTTTAAACACATGCTTGTGTATTTCACTGTGGTTCTGTCAATGTTACACAAAGTGCCACTGAAGTATTCTTACAAGTACGCTGAAATAAAGCTACATCAATGGATGAGTTGGAATGTACTGCTAAAGAGAAAATCTTTGATTGGTAGCATACACTATGTGTAGATTCTTTAAGCTTTATAAAGGTCCCTCATGCTTGAATATCTGATTCACAGAAAGGGGAAACATCTACCGAAAGGTTTTTATGAAACCAAAAGTAGTTTGTCTATGGCAACACTCCAAAGAAAGACTTTAATTTAATGGTACTACTAACAAAAGATCCACTCAGGCCTTCTTGTTCGACTTTACCCATAACTGCTGCACCATTTAAGGTGGAATGAAAATATTCAACAAGAAGCTGGGAAATAAGAAGCTGTCTTAAGCTTTGTGGATTTGTTCTACACAGTCAACGGGTAAAACACAAGAAAAAGGGACCAACTCAAACTCGCTGTGTCCCCACGATGGAAGGATGGAAAAGTGTCTGACTTCAATAAGTTTTGTGGCAAAGCCCATCTGTTTTTGAGTAAAATTTACAAAACAGCCTTCTGGAAAATGACTACTGCAAGCATGAGTTTTCTTTGGAAGTTTGACTGGGACAGTCCATTTTTTCCAAACAAATGCACCCATTTTCAGATACTTTGGCAACATATGAAGGCTCACATTTTCTAATTTAACATTGCATCAGCAAACAGAACACGTTTCTGCAGTTGATTTGAAACAAATGGACGGTATTGGTTGCTTAGGTTTGTGACATATGAAACTCTGGCTGTCTGAATCCATCTTTTTGGCTAGTGCACTGCAGTTTCAAATCAGAAATACTTGTTGACTACTTATTTCACTCATCATATGTCTTCAAGCATACAAAAGAGACCACATAGACATGCTTATATGATTTAAATTTGATTAGATTTTTTTACTGGAGGTCTTTAAGGTGGAAGAGGAAAATTCATAAGGAAGCGGAATTAGAAGCTGATGTCAGTCTTGTAATAAATCTACAATGTGCTAGATAATATTAGATTGTTAGCCTTACAAAATAAGTGATGATTCATGTCAACATTACGTTATGCATGGTTACATCTATGCATCTTTTCATTTTAATCTTTTTATTTTTTTCTTGGAAAAAACTTCAAAATTTGTCATTTTGATGAACAGAGATGCCTAGAGAGGGTCTTTAATCATCAGAATTTGTAAACCTCAGAAGCATGAGCCAACAGTAAAGAAAAGAGCAAGCTATGGTATCTTCTTTGTGAAATAATAATAAAAACACTTCATGCTAGTTAACTAGTAGCTGTTAACTGTTCATTTATACTCTCCTCCAAAAGTACTTCACATCATGATTACCTCTCACCTGATTCTTGCTCCACCCAGGCAATAAAAATCGCAAGAAGTTAGCTTGGTCAGACTGCAGCTTAAAGGCCTTTACACACAGTATGATTTATTCAGACAACAATCACAAACAATGTGTTGACATGGTGACAACCAAGCTGTAGCAACAAACAGCTATGCTATCAGAAGGATTAGAATCTTCAAAAGCAGCTTAAACTGGGTCACAAACATAACATTTATATGTGGAAGCACTCATAAAGTTTCAGCTTCTGAGTGAAGCGAGGAAGCTCTCCATGCTACTTTCATTTTTCCTAAATGGAAAGTATCCTGGTATAACCACTGACCCATTCAATGAGAAGCAAAGAATATATTATTTGCACTTGAAGATGTTCAGCCCATTTGTTTTGAGCTTCATCACCTGTGGTGCTGCATCTTGTCTGAATATTTTGCATTTTCAAGTTTTTTTGCATTGCTTCTGTTGTGTAATGGCCTACATTACATTATGAAGTACATGGTTAACAGCAAACCAGATATTCTGTGTTTACATTCTGCCACCACCAGAGGCAGAATACCATCGTGTTAGGTGGAGTGTTTCCTCACGAGTTACATTTTCCCAATTTCTGCCATCAAACAAATGATGGAACAAATCGGGTGTTGATCTTTTGGGAAACATGGATGCTGAACATTTTAGGCATAATTATTCATGTACAACAAAACTAAAACTGTGGAAACACCATTAGAGACATTGCCATGTGTTCAAAACACTTTTTAGGCTAAAATAATGGCCAACATTTGCACATGGGCAGGCATGCTGGAGCTATAGTGGGACTGCTATCAATGTTTACATGGCTTCATGCCAACATTGGTAGCATACCACTATGAGTTACTCCATGGCTACATGAATTGTTGCAGATTGGTTGGAATTTTTCAGACTTTCTCCAGTGTTTTTCTCTGAAACTGACATAACCTATAGAAATTCATAAGTTTACCAAGGGTTAAATGGTTAAAGTGTACACATATTGGCCATGCTACATAGTACACAAGTGGCCAACTATGAACATTTTGAGGGAAGCTGTTTGGCCATTGGATGATAGTTTGAACAAGAAGGTACTTATTTCATTTCTAGATATCACATTCACAAAATGTATGTGATATGGAGCTCACAGGAGCAAAGAGGTGTAATGTGGCAACAAAACGTGCCATAAGAGTAGAGCTGATATTTCTATTACACTGAAGAGCACCTTCACCAAAACAAAGAGTGCCACTAAGTGCTACCCTACAGGGTGATTTGCTTTATAGGCATCTGATAGAGTGGTGTTACACATTGTGTTGTGAGAAATCCTGCTGAGAGCGAATCCTTGGTCCTCAGAAGATACATCCACTTTACAATACCTTTCAACTGATCCCAGCTAGGCCATTCAAAAAAGCCTCGCACCCAGCACCAGGCCAAAGCAAAGTCAGATTTCAGGATGAAAAAAATACATTTGGGCAGAAAGTAAACGAGTCTTCATCATTCTGCACAGTAATACACTCCCTCGTGAGCCATTAACCCCTGCAGTAATTGTGTTTACTCATTATAATGTGGCAGAGGTATCCTCTCAGGACCAATATAATGAAATGTGCTTGCTCTTCAAAGCATGACACAGGTATCCTCTCAGGGCTACTGTAATGAAATAGAAGGCCAAGCATCACAAGCTCGCTTTGGACAGGTCTGAGCCCCACTTTTATCCTGGCACCGACACTTAAAATGTCATCTTACGTACAAAAGACGATGCCCATTTCTTTCACTTGGTAATATAAGTGAAAATAATTCTCCATCCACATGTCTCCAAGTGCTTAATGACCTCACAGACCATCACTGTCTACACTTCAACTCTTTTGAAGTTGGTACATTATTATGACCTTCTACACTGTCGCCATGTTTGTCGTTGCCAGAAATTTTTGAAGCTGGACTGCCCACTATTAGATACACTGCTTGGCAGCCATGTCACCTTAAAAAACACATGGAGTTATGTGGGCAATGATGGTTGCATCATTTGAAGCGGACATGTCCTTTTTTGTATGTAAAAGGAGTTTAAATGAGCCTTAAAGGTGACTGGAGTCATCACTGAAGGAAGCAGACATTTAAATGGCTTTAGAAACAGGCTGGGACAGAAAACTCCCTGCAGGCACAGTTTGTATCTGTAAATGCATCAGGCCATTCTCTCATAGAGGACATATTCAAAGGCATGAAATGCATGCCTTGATAATGAGATAATGCTTGCCATATTTTTATTAACCCTGTGGGGTCCATGAACTCGTTCCTGCGTCAAATTCAATGTTTCTATGCATGTTTCGCTACCTTGGCGATAATACAGAGCAGAAACACGGTTCAAACATTTCCTGAATCTGTTTAGTCTCCCTTTCCATTCCATCCTATTGTATGTGCCTCACATTCAGAGTTATGAGGCTATAAAGATGGGTTGAGAAACAGGTCATCTGCCTCTCACCATGTCTAATTTGTTGATTCATGTGTCCATCTATTTTTTGCAAGAAACTGACCAATGGACCCTTCGCAGCGGAAACCCTTCATTCTGTGTTTAGCCGACATCAGAGACACGTGAATTAGTGTGAAAAAGTTTACAGCCACTGAAGTTGCTACAGCGGTTTTGAAAGCCACAAAGCTAATGGACCATTTTGATATGAAACATATGGGCATGTTATCATGTTATACGCAAGTGCCTTCAAAGGAGAATTTAAGAAGGTATGCAGCAAACAAGTAAATGCCCTTAGACCAAGGGGGTTAAACGAGGGCAACCCACGCTGCAGGAGATCTGAAGAGTTTAGCCAACACATCAGTGCTACTGCAGTGCTGAGAATGAACCACCACCCAAATAGTACCTGCTCTGTGAGGGTCAATGGGGTCCTGACCACTGAAGAACAGGGTAAAAGTGGGCTAACAAAGTATCAGAGAAACAGATGGACTACAGTCTGTAATTGTACAACTACAAAGTTCTCCTATATAGTAAGTGGAGCTGATAAAATGGACAATGAGCTTAGAAACAAGGAGGTGGTCATAATGTTATGCCTGATCAGTGTAGTGTGTGTAGTGTGTATATATATATATATATATATATATATATATATATATATATATATACCACAAACTTGACGCATTTGTTGGTTTTTAAAATGAAATAAATAAACACAATCGCTGTAGCAGGCTATTAAAAAAAAACAGCATTTTCTGCTAATGCTAATGCACAGTGACTTTATATTTGATAAACCTAAGAAATTCACATATACCTTTACTAAACCACTTATCCTTCTGGGTTGTGGGAACTTAATATTATTATCAATAATAATAATAATAATAATAATAATATTAATAATAAAAACAACATAGTAATTGTGGCACGTAAACACGTTTCAACACTTTAGCAAGTCACTACTTAGTAACACCCTCTTTGGCAAACATCACACCTTGCAGCTACATTTTGTAGTCAGCTAGAAGTCTTTCTATTCTTGTTTTAGGAATTTTGGGTTTGGATTTTGGGGAATGTTCTGGATTATTGTCCAGTTGTAGCTTCTTAACTGACAGTCATGCTTGCTTCCAGACTTTTCCTGAAATCCATTCTTTCATCTACCTTGCAGTGTTTCTTGTGCCACTGTCTGTCACGCAACCCCAAAGCATAATAGACCCAGTGTTTAACAGTTTTTTTCATCAAATGCAGCTCCTTTTTTTTCCAAACATCTGCTGATTGTGACCAGGGAGTTCCATTTCTGTTCCATCAGCCCATCAGTACTTCCAAATACCTCCAAATTATCTAGATGTTGATTTGCATAGTTTAGATTTTAGTGATAAGGTTGCAGCTAAGATTTACTTCTGATGACTACATAGAAATCATGTTTGTGCACTGTAGAACAACGTACCATCACTCCTATGCCTGCGAAACCTTCCTGAGGATCCTTCTTGCCTTTACTCCCATAGTTCCCCTATTTCTTAATGACATTTTGAACAGTGGAAGCTGTGAGATGGGAGTGTTTAGACATCTTTTGATAGTATGAAGAGTCAGAAAATGTATTATATTATGATCAGCTAACAATTCTTAATGATAATTTTAGACCTGCGTAACCAGTCATGAGTCAATAAAGGTTAATTAATTTTTCTATTTAAGCCATCCAAATTGCCTCTTTTAGTCTATTCTGTCAACTGTACACTTAACTACATACCACCACTAATTTATTCATTATTAATTATATAATTTATGTTGTTGACAGCTGTTGTGGAGCATTTTCTATGTTATTATCACCTACTCTGCTCTTTTATACATTCATTTCAGTCGGTTCTGGTGATGTGAGACAGCCACTAAACTCTTTCCATGTGTGTTTGATCCCCTTTCCAAGCTCCATCACTGCTGACTGCTGTTCGAGATCTTATCTCTCTCATTCTCCTCTGTAAGCAGAGTTGTTTATTTACACCAACATTATATCATCTGTTAGATCAGCTGGTCCAGACAGCAGTATTTCTTTAAACTGTTCTCATTGAGATTGCTGGTTATCTAGCCTGGTGGCTCTTTGGTTATATCTAACGTTGATGAGAGGAATTTTTTCAAAATTTCAAAACATATTAATCTTTGAGATACACATGAAGTCATTCAGAGTGGGTGGATGTGAAATGGTGCACTGCAGAGAAACTTAACAACTCGGGTTTCTTTGCAGTGGTGGTGACAGGAACCAGAACCACAGTCTCTCATGTCTCTCATTTATATGTATATACTCAAAAAATGTTCAATTTAATCAGATTCACTTAGCATAGAGGTGCACTTTATAGTTCATACAATGACAGACTGTAGTTCATCTATTTCTCTGTGTAATTTCTTTTAAAACCTTTACATTGCTACCTTCCTAAAGCTTTCGAGCTGGACCTAAGAAACTTTGCAGAATCATGGAATCAAAATAGGTGTTTTTTTTGTTTGTTTTTTTTTTAAACAGATTTGATTCATGATGTTTGTACAGTGTCTAATCAAATATTATTTTTTCCCTTAGGAATGAATGAAACTCTGAATGTTTTGGATATATAAGACTCTTCTTATGTCACACTCACACAGGAATGCTAGCAATATCTATGCTAACCACCTAGGATAGCATGGCAACAGACCGGCAGCACCTTAGCAACCACTTGGATTAGCATAGGAATGGCCTAGCAACCTGTTAGCAGCCACCTGGAATATCATAGTAATGGCCTAGCAACACCTTAGCATTCACTTGGGATAGCACAGCAGCAGCAGCAGCAGCAACACCACAGCAACCATGCTGATCAAGAAATGCCCTTACAACAAGATAGGGTACTGTAGCAACCTCATAGCAACATTACAGCAAGTTCTGTAAATGCTTTAACATTTGAGGCATTATTAGTAGGCTTTCCGCCCCTTCATTAACGTCACTTTTTCTTATTTTTTCCCCAGATAATTCATTATTACACCACATAAATAAAACCTGTCCTGTGGTGGTCCTGTGATGGTCCTGGCCATTGATGTATAGAGTAAAGGGAAGTTAACAAATTATACAGAGAAACAGATGAACTACAAACTGTAACTGTAGAACCACAAAGTGCACCTTTAAGGTACAGTATCTCACAAACGTGAGTACACCCTGCACATTTCTGCAAATATTTTAGACCTTTTCATGGGACAACACTATAGAAATGAAACTTGGATATAACTTAAAGTGGTCAGTGTGCAGCTTGTATAGCAGTGCAGATGTACTGTCCTCTGAAAAGAACTCAACACACAGCCATTAATGTCTAAATAGCTGGCAACATAAGTGAGTACACCTCATAGTGAACATATCCAGATTGTGCTCAGAGTGTCAATATTTTGTGTGACCATCATTATTATCTAGCACTGCCTGAACCCTCTTGGGCATGGACTTCACCAGAGCTGCACAGGTTGCTACTGGAATCCTCTTCCACTCCTCCATAATGACATCATGGAGCTGGTGGATGTTAGACACCTTGTGCTCCTCCTTCCACGTGAGGACATCCCACAGGTGCTCAGTTGGGTTTAGGTCTGGAGACATCACCTTTACCTTCAGCAAGGCTGTTGTCATCTTGGAGGTGTGTTTGGGGAAAACTGCCATGCGGCACACTTTCCGAAGGGAGGGGATAATGCTCTGCTTCAGAATGTCACAGTACATGTTGGAATTCATGTTTCCCTCGATGAACTGCAGCCCCCCAGTGCGGGCAGTACTCATGCAGCACCAGACCATGATGCTACCACTACACAAGAAACAGTTGTCTTGGTACTCCTCACCAAGTTGCCACCACACTTGCTGGACATCACAGACCACAGGACCTGGTTCCAGTAATCCATGTGCTTGGACTGCTTGTCTTCAGCAATCTGTTTCCAGGCTTTCTTGTGCATCAGCTTCAGAAGAGGCTTCCTTCTGGGATGATGGACATGCAGACCGAGCATTGTGCGGCGTATGGTCTGAGCACTAACAGGCTGACCTCCCACTTCTTCAACCTCTGCAGCAATGCTGACAGCACTCATGCATCTATTTTTTGAAGCCAGCCTCTAAATATGACGCTGAACACGTGGACTTAACTTCTTTGGCTGACCCTGGCGAGGCCTGTTCCGAGTCGAACCTGTCCTGGAAAACAACTGTATGACCTTGGCCACCTTGCTATAGCTCAGTTTCAGGGTGTTTTAATAGGGAGTTGTCCAGGGAGGGAGAACGACACAATTGGGAACAATTTGGACATGTTCACTGTGGGGTGTATTCACTTGTGTTGCCAGTTTTTTAGACATTAATGGCTGTGTGTTGAATTATTTTCACAGGACAGTAAATCTATACTGCTGTACAAGCTGTACACCAACCACTTTAAGTTATATCCATGTTTCATTTCTATAGTGTTGTCCCATGAAAAAATATAATAAAATATTTGCAGAAATGTGAGGGGTGTACTCACTTTTGTGTCATACCCTATGTGGAGCTCTTCAAATGGACAGTTAATGTTCGTAATAATAAACTGGTAACTCATTGATAGGCTTGGAAATGAACTGCACAGGAGGGTGTATTTCCAGAAGCAGGGTTTTGTGCCCACTAGTGAGTCACTAGTCTCCCGCTGTGGATTTTTCATTATTCAATAAAATGCGTCAAGCCAATGTTAAATTCAGCCACCAAGTGTGAAAAAGCCTTCAGTTAAAGATGTTACCAAATCCTAAAGCACCTTATGTATAATGGCCCTCATCAGGATTCTAGTGATGATTAAAGCTCAGCGCGCTGGACTGGAACTTATTTTTTTCATGTTTGAGGGCCCTTGGATAACCCAACACATTTACTCTGGGTGGAAATACATTCCAGCGTGCAAGAACTGGACAGGAGTGGAATTACATGTTTAAAAGGTCTGCGGTGCTCAAGACAGTTTGGAGATAACAGCAGCCTGAACTTGCAGATTGTCCTGTGCAGTCTTTTCCTCATGTTCCAAACATTGTAAAGTCTGACAATATGCAGAACTTAATTACTCAACTAGTTATATTATACAGTACACAGTGTACCCACAGGAAACTCGCAACAGCAACTGATAAGGTAAAGTTTTTAAAGTTTTTTTTTGTCAGTTCAAATGCAAAGAACAACTCATAATTGCATAGCAGACTTTGAGCTAATAGCTACAATGGCCTAGAAGACAGAAAATCAGGCAAGCCCAAGGTAAATTTGCTGATTCAGCATTTTCCAGCCAAACTCGCATACTATCCCACTTGGAGAAAGAAAAAATGTGTAAGGCACATGAATGTTATTTGATGACTTCAGAATGGTTGCACTGATTTTTGGTTGTGGAGAGTTAAAAAATAAAGTGAGTGTGGCTCATTTGTTTGATTAAAAAAGAAGCTTCCACATACATTTTTCCACCAGTGCCACCCAAGATATTCAGATGTATGTTTAACTGCTGATAAGCTATATGGCCAAAAGTATGTGGACACCTCCTAATGATTGAGTTCAGGTGTTTCAGCTACTACAACTACTGCTATCAGGTGTATAAAGTCAAGCACATAACCATGCAATCTCCATAGACAAAGACATGCAGCAGGTTGGGCTTAGTGACTTAAACTTGGCATTGTCATAGGCTGTCACCTTTGCCACAAGTCAGTTTGGGAAATCTCTGCCCTACTTGATCTGATGAATGAATCTGCAGTCTGTATACAAATCTGCTGAATGCCAGGAGGATGACACTATGTACTGCAATACATAAAACCAATAAGTAAAGTTTGGTGGAGGAGGGATAATGGTCTAGGGCTGTTTTACAGGCATTTAAAAAAGACATTAAATGCCTGTATATGACATTTAAATACCTGTATAAATGCCTATACAAGACATTTTAAAAAATACACATATTTTCTTCCAACTTTGTGCCAACAGTTTGGGGAAAATCCTTTGCTGTTCCAGCATGACTGTGCCCCTGCGCACAAAGTGAGCTCCATAAAGCCATGGTCTATCAAGTCTCCAATGGCCTACACAGAGCCCTGACCCATCTTAACACCTCTGGGATAAATTTAACATCAGTGCCTGGGCTCACAAATGCTATTTTGATCGAATGGGCACAAATTCCCTCAGACATGCTCCAAACTCTTGTGAAAATCCTTCCCAGAAAAGTGGAGACTGTTACAGCTGCAAAGGGGGCCAACTCCATAATGCCCATGATTTCAGAATGGGATGTCAAGCATGCTCATTTATAAGGGTGATGGTCAGGTGTCCACATACATTTGACCATATAGTGCTGCACAACAAATGTGATTTTTTTTGGAAACATTATTTTATTCTGTTCGATTTTGATAGTGTTTCACAGGTGACATCAATACACACAGCCAGTCACTGTTACTTCAGGCGTGGTCATAGCAACAACTAAGCTGATGGATTGGCTGTGTCCCAGCAACTAGACCATCTATTGTCCTCTGCTTTGTCATGTATGCTGCTAACATCTTGAAATGCAACTAAAACTGAGTTGCAGAAATACAAATAAGGACCCAAAGCTCTTTAATGAGGTGGGGAAAATACCCATGATCCTTTTGCTTTTCCGAAATGAAAAATTGCTCACCCAAGGCCCATTTTATGAGAAGCAAAGAATATATTTTTGCACCTGAAGACTTTCTGTCTGTTTTTTTTTATATACAGTGGAAAACCAATAAAAACCAATTGTCTGGTGTGTTCAGGGTGTAACAACCTTTCAGGTCATATTTCATATTTACATTTAATACAAGATTCATATTTCATGAGAAATTCTGCCTAGATGGCTTTTAATAATTATAAAGTAACATCATTGTGTGTATATAGATTGGTATTGTGATTCTATTGATAACACATGCTTTTTCAGTACATCTGAAAAATGCAATTTGATTGGCTGCAACTTTAATCCATCATGGTCCAATATACTAAAATATGCTAATGAGAGGATTACAAGGTATTGATGTTACAGACAGCAAACACAAATGTAGTTAATGTTTGAGATGTAGATAACAGATTGCTAAAATAAATAAATAAATAAATAAATAAATAAAGGTTGTATTTAAAATTATGACCATATCAAATCAATATGCCACATCTGTCCAATCAATTGTCAAATATGCTGGTCTAGAACTGTTTTAGTGGCAGTAGCTTAGCATGCTATGGCTTTATAAACCTTGGTGCACAGTCCTTCTTTTCATCAGAAGCTAACATTAGCTTAGCGAATAGGCCAAACGGTAACACGACACAGGTTCAATACTGACTCACAGTGACTTCATTGATACAACTTTTAAGGATAAAATCTCAAATCTGAGGCAGAATCTTTTGTCTCTGTCGAGCCGTTAGCTACGCTAATCTTATTCCACTGCCCTTTGTAGCATTAGAGGCCAGCTTTAGCTTAGCAAGCAGACCGAAAGAGTTACATACACGGCAATACCGGTTTATTATCTGCAAGTCTAGAAGATAAAGACTAAAATCTGAGTAAGTCAAGTTGAATCGCTGGTGCTGGAGTGACAAAAAGACAGAATCTAACTAGTTCTGTTATGTTTTAAGCTATGTTATTGATCTGCTAAGCCAGCGATAACATATTCAGCTCTAATTTGCTTAATTAACCTTTAACAACAGCTGTTCAATTCATGGTTTAACATTTAAAGGGTGATGATTGAAGATTTTGAATTTTTTCTGATCATTAATGTTCTAATATTATTAGATTCTGTTGTGCTCCATCTCATCTGCTCAATTGGTTCAAACATAAAGAGCTGGTGATGGAGGGAAGGGTAGGGTTTGGGAAGTGGGAGGCAAGGGGGTGCCTACACTTTCCTTTCTTTAAGATTATGTTGATTATGTTTCCTATAACACAACAAACATTAATCACACATGCATAATATAGTAAGGGAATGGATAAAACAGCATAACCTAGCTTACATACACATGTTTATGCTGACTAAAGCTTTAAGCACATTTCAAAAATGGTACAATGAATTATAAAAATGTTCTCATTAGAATACTTGAGAGATCTGACCCAATGCACACCAGAAATGAATCTTCCATTTCTTAATGGGTGTTAAGATTTACAGCTGCTCCTATGCCATTTTTAGCATATTCCTGGGCATAAAAGTAATGAATCTATAGTGTTTTAAGTTCTAACCCTAGGCCTACTTTAAATATGTTACTTGAATGTCTATTATAAGCTTGGTGCTGACACAGCATTGAACTTTGCATTTGCAGAAATTAGCATTATCAGAAGAGTGGCATCTAAATAAGCAAAAGCTGCTTATCAAGGTTTCTACATTAAATACTGCCATGTAACTAAATGCACAGTTCGCCCATATTACAGACACCATTGTAAGTAGACAATGCTTTTTTTAGGTTTGTGTAGCTTTTGTAGTGAGTTATTGTTCTAAGCACCTTTGTTACTTAGGGTAAAATTTGTGTTGGTTTCTGGCAGAGGTTCTCGACTCCTGCGCTAACTGCAGATATGCCTATACATAATGAGCCCAAACTCAAAACACTAAGTCTGAATTACAAAAAGTGTAAACTCACCTAAAAGAAAAGAAGCATGTGGCACAATGAACACACAATTATTGCCTACTGACAGCCAAAAAATGAAAATTAGGTACTAATTTGGTTAAAGGTTTGTTAAGGGAATGCAATGGCCAAAAAAATGTATTTTGCACAATATTCCAGTTAGGCTAGTGGTGGCTAAAGCATGGCATCAGCCAAGACATGCTCGGTGTCTAAATTTCTCTTCCTTAGTTTAACACTGGGGGTACAAGCCTAACATTGCTAACAAACAGCAAAAGTCAATAGTCAACCAAATCTTTTTCCTAAATACATCCCCAAAACCTCTCTCACCCCAATTAAGGTCTTTTTTAAGGTCAGTCAGACGTGTATGTAGATGTGGTTTAGGACACATTATTCAAGTGTTTATTGACTTCTACTGTTTGTTAGCAATGCTAGTCTTGTAGCTCCAGCACTAAACTACAGAACTACAGAAGCAAAATCTGGACATCAAACATGTCTGGGCTGATCAGATACATGTGGGGTATGTGGAAAGCTGTGCAAATTAGATTTTTTCTTTAAAAATTAAATCAGATTATAATCAAGTTAGAACATTTCTTTAAGTCAGAAAACATCTCAGGATTGTGTCATCATGCACCAGTGGGCAGGGAAAAATAACATTAAACATTAATATCATGTTTCACTTCCACCCCTCCCACCTCAGAGACTCAGAGACGCTCTTTCACTCAGAAATACATCATGGTACAGACATGAAGGACATCATGGTTTCAGAGTCATGCCGACTTTAAAAATCATGAAAATGCTTCATGTGTCTCATAGGTGTGTAATTATAATTAGGGCTGAATTCTGCCATGTTGGATCCATCTGCTTGCCACTGGCGAGTCATTCAATTATTTATTTATTTGCTTTTGTCTAGTTTTTGTCTAGTTTTATTTTTGTTATAGAAATGAAGGAACCATATCTGAGGCAGTTTCTTATTTGTAGTACAGAAGCTTGCAATGAGAATAAAGTGCAGACTTGTGGTTTTTATAAATCGCATCAGTTGTCCACACAAGTTGAGAATTTAGCTTGCTTAAGCTCACAAGCAAGCTAGCTACCTTAGCAAATGACCTTAGATCTCTGTATGGTTTCGATTTTGCCCTTCTACTCAAACCATGTAAACTACATCCAGGCCAACATCTTGCCTGCAAATGTAGAAAAACCAGACATTTTCATTACTATGTTAAACTGTCATGATTCAAAGAAGAGCAAAGGAGCCATTGATTCCCTCCTCTACCCTCTTCTCTTGCCCGATTGGCTAAATGCAGTGGAGTGCACACACACACACACACACACACACACACACACACACACACACACACACACACACACACACACACACACACACACACACTTTCTAAGCCACTTCTCCCTCAGGGGCGTGGGGGGTTGCTGGAGCCTATCTCAGCGGTCAATGGGCGGAAGGCAGGATACACCCTGGACAGGTCGCCAGTCCATCGCAGTGTGGTCGAGCAGCTGCATTCATTTACAAAAAATTTTTTCCACCATGTGATGCAGCAGAGCTCTCCACTGAAATGAATAGGATGCGGAGAGGCAAAGTTGCAAGTCGTTGCGTACCGTAAGTAAAGTTTTGATGAAGTTCATATAATTGACATTTATATTAGTTCCATTTAGCAGACAATGTTTTCCGCAGAGAGTTACAGAAGTGAATTAATGTGTACTTGGAATATATTCTTAAGCTAAAGCAAATAGGCTATGGTCCCAAGATATCTGCTTTGGACAAAACAAACAAAAACAGCTCACCCAAAAAAAAAATGCACTGGGAGAAAGAGATGCTCCACATATGTGCTGGAATGTGGCTTGAATGCCTAAAAGGTCAAATTCAGGACATGCTGTCAGCAGCATCAGCAGGCTTTCTTTGGTAATATGATTCTGTGTTGGTTGTCCCACACCAGGGCCTTCCATAAACTGGCACCAACTCTGCCTGCATGTGCCAAATGGATGAGTCATTATGGTTGAAAAAGCGAATGTCTGCGTCTGTGCATGAGTGTGTGTGCATACATACGCAGTCACACACACTCTCACAAAGCGCTATCAGCACTCAACAGTTGTTTCGAACAGAGCGCCCCATGCACATATTTATTCGCCGTTAATTGGTGATCGCTAATCTGAAGCTAATGCCCCTAGCGAGGATTCTTACACGGAAACTTTAATCACTTAAAAGTACACCTAAAGTGATTATCTTCATCGAGCTCATTTAAAAGTTTTATATTTGGGGAAGCAAAGAAACATTTTTCTTCCCTTTTTTCAGTGCAGGTGTTATTCATCAAAACACATTAGGAGCTTATCACATTACCGACCTGCCGTAATTCTATTTTGGGAATTAAGTTACTTGATTTCAGTGAATCAGATTACCTGGCGTTAATGTGTGGGAGAAGGCCAACTCTAATGACCTGGCCAACAGAAATCACAGGCTCATCACTGTTGCCAGAAAACTTCATTATCGGTGAAAGTCAAAGTTATTATGTTAAAGCCTTATGTAGTGCAAATAGTACTATCTTCTAAACTCCACATAATACATTCACAAATCATTAAGGTAGGTCGGGCCTGATGATCGGACTAGCAGAATATTAGTGAGCAAACAGTAACCTTGATTTGATTCATCTTGACTGCCAGATTAGCATAATTGAGTTATGGACTTTCAGGCCTTGTCCTTTTTAAAAACATTGCTTTGGCCTCCCATCCAAACAGAAACAACATTGTTGGTGACTGAATACAAAATCTTTCCTAAGGTTTTGTGTTGACATCACATGTTATGGGTTGTTGTCTGTCTGAAACACAGCTGAGGAATGGGTTGTTTTTGTGTGCTTTGCAATTTGGGCATCAATAACATTTATAAATGAATTGAGCTTTACCTTTTCATTACACCATAGCGCTGAGGCATCAAAATCCGCTGCACTTAAATGAAGTGTCAAATACTTAAACATATCTCAGTAGTTCTAACACATGACTCTATGATGGTTAACCAAAGTCAGATTTGTTAAAATAAATAAATAAATAAAAGAATGTTAAAAACAGACATGGCAGCATAAACAACCCACAGTATATTGTAGCTTTTATTTTTTGGCACATATTGTGTGAGATACTGAATTAAAGAAAATAAGTTTACTGTATTTGGAACCGGATGTCATCACTTTGTTAGAAAATCTCTTTTCCAGTTTTGTGTTCTTATTTTGCACAATAAGCAAGGCTGCAATGCTCCTCTTGAGCTGTGTGACATCAAATTTTCTGAAGTATTAACGTCTCCTACTCAGCTGGCATGCACATGTGAGCATTTCAGAGTTGTTTTGAGCTCTTGTGCAGATGGAGAGAAATTCAAAAATGCTGGATGGACAATTTATCTGGACAAGGCTTCAGAATTAGAAAAATCAATAATGATGTACTGACCCTCAGAAAATTAGCAAGGATGGCAGAATGACATAGCTCAAGATTTGTTATTCCCCAAAGTCTCATCTATGGGAATGAATGCACCTCCCTTGGTGCAAAGTTGTTTAAGTAGCAGAACAGTTCAAAGAAAATGTTTGGCTCTGACTTACTTGCTTCACTTGCTTTTATTGGCATCAGACTCAGGGTACGATATGCCTGTCTGAAAGTTTCAATATTGGACTGCTGGGATTCGTGGTCTGGCATCTTCCCAAGCTTCCGATCTAATAAATTTTAATGTAAAATGGAATTAGTGGATTCTGACTGATTCAGAGACGTGGAATGAGTGTTGATGTGTGATAATCCTGGTTTATTTACATATACCGCAGAGCATTGATCAGGTATGCTGGAAGGCCACCTGCATCAATAAGCCAAGGATGTAAATTTCAAATGACTAGCTGTGGGGCTCTTACAGGTGATCCTATATCTCAATGACTAAAACTGAAAAATCTCTAAGCTTGAAGAATTCTCTGAAAAAAGAGAGACTTAAAGCATTCAGTATCCCAGTCTTCAGTGAGATAGCTTGCTAGGTACAGTCATATACAACATTGTAACACCCTTGGTTAAATGACAGGTTTTGTTGTTTGTCTAAGTGAAAATAAGTTAACACATCCTTTACAGCAAAACCACAAGTGAATTTGCTGCACAGTTTCTATTTATTTGCTGTATTTAACAAGTTGGAAAACACAACAGGCCACATTTTATGCTTTAACTCAGCAAGTAAGCAGTAATTGTGTATAAAAATGTGTTCTCTGTACAGGATGTGTACATATTGTCATTTAAATCAACAAAACATGGAATTTGACTAGGGGCCTCCAGACATTCTAGGACATTCAGGGACATATGAAACCAGGCAAAGCACAAAATACGCCTGGATTCAACTGCAATATGTGATCACATGGTGACTGAAATTAAGATTCAGTTGCCTATGACTGCAGCTTGTCATGCTGAATAACGTGCAGTGCAATAATGAAATATTTAACAAGAGAAAATTAAAATAAAAAAAGGTCAGTGATGAAGAGATGAAGTTCTTTCTTGCCAAAAAATTCTACAAATTTCTATTGTACTCAGGCACCAAAAAGAGTGCATATTGCGACCGTATCAAGGCACAATTTGTGCTGTGTCTTCTCATCTAGTACATCATCTAGAGTTTAAATGATCCTCTGTGGGTAACTCTTCTTTCAGCACCTGTTTGATGTCACTGTTAAAGTGAACCTTCAAATGACATGGCTTTGAGACATTACTGCAGGTTTATGCATGGTTTTAAAAGGCGGAGGAAAAATCCACATAAAATTGTCTGCTCAAATGTTGGTAAATCAAGAAGAATATGTCCCAATATCTCTACACATTTTCGTGCAGTCATCTCATGTTTTGCAAGATCGTCCTTCAAATGCATATGCATGAGGGGAAGAAATGCAGTTGTTATTTTTCCATATACATGGCCATACACTACGCATTTAGGCTCGAGTTTTGTATAGAATATGATTTGCACCTAAGGCTGGCACAAAAGGCATCAGGCCTTCAACATTTATCAGTGTTCCAGTATGAACAAAACTTGGCTATGGACATTTTTAGTATGGGCAGTTTTTTTTTCATTAAAAAAGATAATACCTGACCTTCATTTAGTAATAACCTTTCATTTTATTATTGAGAGAATGCAGGTTGCGAAGGGCACATTTCTACACAGAATCTTTCTTCCTTCATTGCAGATTCATTTAATGTTCACAAATACCTAATTAGCATGACCTATAAACCTGCAATGGTAGGCAATATTAATAAAACAGCTACACCTTCCTGGCACTTCATTTTCTTTTAATCCTAAAGGGAAAAACCTTGCACTGTGCAGGAACACTACAAGGATAGTAGTAGAACAGGAGAGAGCTAATACCTGTTAAAATGTTCATGAACTATATTCATCTTCATACATCTTGTTATAGTGCATACAGTACTATTCTAAATGTGATGTGTTATATGATGTGTTATAAAGACACCTTAATGTAATAAAACATCAGATTTATGTATTTACTCAAGTCAGTTTTATTGTCAGAATCAGAAAACATTCCAAAGCAGCCTTATAGAAATCTGGGTCCAGACACTTAATGAGCGCGTTTGGCAGGAAAAACGCGTGAGAAGAACCTGAGGATGAAACAAAAAAGGGAAACACACTCTCCTTTCAGCCGCTCCTGGGTTGCTAGTTTATTAAGTCCTCTTACCTTGAACCTTCACTTAGTGGCTATTTGATCAGAAACACTTACCCTATACACTATATGCACACCCCTCCTAACTTTTGAGTTCAGGTGTTTCAGCCACACCCATTGCTAACAGAAGCACATAGCCATGCAATCTCAATAGACAAACACTGGCAGTAAAATGAGCTGTATTGAAGAGCTCAGTGACCGTTATGGGATTCCACCTTTGTCACAAGTCAGTTTGGGAAATCTCTTCTCTGGTAGATCTGCCCCAGTCAACTGTACAGTGCTATTACTGTGCAATGAAAAGGTCTAGGAGGGACAGCTCAGCTCAGAAGTGGTAGGCCACACAAATTCACAGGTAAAAATGACCTATGCTCTGTTGTATCAATCACTACAGTGTTCCAGGCTGCGTCTGCAAGCAACATCAGCACAAGAACATCATCAGGAGAAATGGCAAGCGATGGCTGGAAGAGTATAAAGCCTGCCTGCTACAGGAAGGGCCAGAGGATGCCTCACTAGACTAATTGTGCATGGAAACAGATTTATACGATCTAACTGTAAAAATACACTGTGTTCCAACAAGGTAAATGTGACAGAATGGACAGCTGACATGCCACTACCACGTCAAATAATACTGTGGTGATCCTTCAGTCCATTAATAGATGGGAAAGAGCGAGACTGATGAAATTTGCAGCAGCAGATGGATTAGAATCCATAATTGTAAACCTACAAAGTTCATTCATATACAAAGTACAATAGGTGTTCTTGATGAAATGGCTAATGAGTTTACATACAAGATAGATGTACATAATAAACTGGCAACTTAGAGTATAGCAAAGGAAAGAATTTACAAAAATGGATCAGATAAGCACTGTCTAATTCTGGAGAAACATACCTAAAACAAGAGTGACTAACCATAAAAGTCTGTCAGAGGTCTCTAGATTACTGATGTATAAAGGTTGAAAAGTTCTTAGGGGCATCGTCTAACTGGACTACCCAGTGCTGCCCAGATTAACATAAGCTTTGAGTCTTGGTTCCTCTCAGTGCTTTTTCCTGCCACTCTCACTTTCAGTTTGCTCATTAGTATTCTGGACCTGGATTTCTACACAGCTGCTTTGAAAAAAGTGCTATACAAATAAAACTGAATTAAATTGAGATGTGAGCACATGACAGGTTTAAGGTCAGACATTCATGCAGGGGTTGGCAGTTAATGAGGCTGATTAGAGATCATGAGGATGAGAAATATATTAAGCACAATATATGCACATGCTATTAATAGGTAAATACAGTGGGGAAACCTCTGGAGTCTTCTGTGAAATAAAAATACGGTGTGTAATTTTATTTTATTTTTGTTTGCTATTATACCTGTTGTATTGAAACTGCCCAAGTATCAAAGTATTGCTTTCATTTTATTACTAGTATTATTATTATTTTATTATGTAAGCTATGGTTAGAAACAAAATATTTACATTCTTGAATCAGGGTTTTTTTCTGTTGTGGTATGTAGACAGATACAGAAAAACTACCTCTTCCATTGGTGTCACGATTGGCCCCTCCTAGACCTCCATGTGAGTTTGTTTACCTTTGGTCTTGTCCATGTACCTCCTTGTTTTGATTCTTCCCTGTTCTGCCCCCTTGTTTCCAGACTGTGGCCTTGATTGTACTCACCTGTCTCTTGTTAATCATTGTTGTTGTATTTAAGCCCTGTGTTTTCCCTAGTTAGGGGCTGGTATTATGGTATGCATAGTATTGTATCTGTTAGCCTTGGTTAAATTTTCTAGTCTCTGTTATTGTGTTTAACTTGTTTTCCTTTTTGTCATGTCTGTCCAGAGCCACAGTCTCCAAACCATACATCATAGCAGGACACACTACTGTCTTGTAAACCTTCCCTTTCACTCTTGCTGCTATCCTTCTGTCACACATCAGCCCTGACACCCGTCTCCACCCACTCCATCCTGCCTGCACCCTCTTCCTCACCTCTTTTTTGCACTGTCCATTGCTCTGGATGGTTGACCCAAGATATTTGAAGTCATCCACCTTTACGACCTCTACTCCTTGCATCGTCACCTTTCCACCTGCCTCCCTCTCATTCACACACATGTATTCTGTCTTGTCTCTACTGACCTTCATTCCTCTCCTCTCCAGTGCAAACCTCCACCTCTCCAGATTCTCTTCCACCTGCTCTCTACTCTCACCACAGATTACAATGTCATCTGCAAACATCATGGTCCATGGAGCCTCCTGCCTGACCTCATCAGTCAACCTTTCCATCACCATTGCAAACAAGAAAGGGCTCAAAGCTGATCCCTGATGTAACCCTACCTTCACCTTGAAACCATTTGTCACTCCAACTGCACACCTCACCACTGTCTCACTATCCTCATACATGTCCTGCACCACCCTAACATACTTTTCAGCTACACCTGACTTCCTCATACAGTACCACAGTTCCTGTCTTGGCACCCTATCATATGCCTTCTCTAGATCCACAAAGACACAATGTAGCTCCTTCTGACCTTCTCTGTACTTCTCTACCAACACTCTCAACGCAAAAATTGCATCTGTGGTACTCTTTCTGGGCATGAAACCAAACTGCTGCTCACTGATCTGAACCTCTCGCCTTAGCCTTGCTTCAACAACTCTTTCCCATACCTTCATGGTGTGGCTCATGAACTTTATACCTCTGTAGTTACTGCAGCTCTGTACATCACCCTTGTTGTTAAAAATGGGGACCAATACACTGTGTCTCCACTCATCAGGCATCCTCTCACTCTCCAGGATTTTGTTAAACAACCTGGTTAAAAAGTCCACTGCCTTCTCTCCTAAACATCTCCATACCTCCACAGGTATGTCATCTGGACCAACTGCCTTTCCATTCTTCATCCTTTTTAAAGCTGCCCTCACTTCCACCTTACTAATTCTCTGCACTTCCTGATCCACTATCTCTCCCCCCGTTGTCCTCCTCTCTCTCTAGTTTTCCTCATTCATTAGTTCTTCAAAGTACTCCTTCCATCTACTCAACACTCTCGGTTCACTCACTAGTACATTTCCCTCTCTATCCTTTATCAGCCTAACCTGCTGTACATCCTTTCCAGCTCTATCTCTCTGTTTAGCCAAACGATACAAGTCCTTTACTCCTTCTTTACTGTCCAGCCTCTCATACAGCTCATCATAGGCCTGAGCCTTTGCCTTTGCCACCATTCTTTTCGCTTTGCGACTAGCCTCACAGTACTCCTGCCTACTTCCTTCATCTCTCTGGTTATCCCACTTTTTCTTAGCTGCCTTCTTCTTCTGAATACTCTCCTGGACTTCCTCATTCCACCACCAACTTTCCTTTTCTTCTTTCCTCTGACCAGACGAAACACCCAACACATTCTTGCCAGTTTCTCTCACCACCTTAACTGTAGTTTCCCAATCCTCATGTAGCTCCTCACTGCCCCCAAGGGCCTGTTGCAATTTTTCCATGAACTGCCTGCAACCATCCTCCTCCTTCAGCTTCCACCACCTAATCTTTGGCTCTGTCTTCACTCTCTTCCTCTTCTTTGTTTCTAATCTCATTCTACAGACAACCACCCTATGCTGCCTTGCTACACTTTCCCCTGGTACCACATCTCCAATCTCCTTCAGGTGGCATCTCCTGCTAAGGACATAATCCACCTGTGTGCACCTCCCTCCACTCTTGTATGTCACCCTGTGTTCTTCCCTCTTCTGAAAATACGTCACCACAGCCATTTCCATTCTCTTTGCAAAATCTACAACCATCTGACCTTCCGCATTTCTGTCTTTCACACCATACATACCCAGCACCTCTTCATCCCCTCTGTTCCTTTCACCAACATGTCCATTGAAGTCTGCCCCAATCACTAATCTCTCCTCTCTAGGGACACCATCTACCACTTCATCCATCTTACTCCAAAATTCCTCTTTCTCCTCTAACTGACAACCAACCTGTGGTGCATATGAACTGACCACATTCAAAATTACACCATCAACCTCCAACTTCAAGCTCATGATCCTGTCTGACACTCTCTTTACATCCAGAACACTTTTCACAAGCTGTTCCTTTAGGATTATCCCTACTCCATTTCTCTTCCTCTCTACACCATGATAGAACAGTTTGAATCCACCTCCAATGTTCCTGGCCTTGCTTCCTTTCCATCTGGTCTCCTGGACACACAGAATATCTACCTTCCTTCTCTCCATCATGTCTGCAAGCTCTCTGCCTTTACCAGTTATTGTCCCTATGTTCAGAGTCCCTACTCTAACCTCCACACTCCTGCCTTTCCTTCTCTCTCGCTGCTTTCTAATCCGCCTTCCTCCTCTCCTCTTTGATGGTCTTCGACCTACAATAGTCCAATTTCCACTGGCACCCTGCTGGTCAACAGCACCGGAGGCGGTCGTTGTTAACCCAGGCCTCGGCCGATCCGGTATGGCAATCATATGTGTGATCCGCATGATAGGCACAAGTTTTGGCACAGGTTTTACGCCTTGGGACCGGCACCAGAAGTACACAAAGTACACCCCTAATGGCTGGTTTAGGTAAACAATATAGAATATGTTTTACATTTTCATTAAACTTCTCACCAGGTGGGAATCTTTCCATCACAGTGCTGCCTGGCCTCACGTTACAGTTAGGTCTTCAGGAGCTGAACTGAAGTCCTAGCAGGTCATCATAATAAGGAACTGACAGTGGAATAAACCAGTCATGTTTGGATTTCTATTGGGTGGGACAACGTAATGAGAGAAACCATCACTCAAGGCCTTCTGGAAGTCCTAGATGGCTGCAAACATGAACTGAAGTCTATCCAGGTTTCAGTCAGTTATAGGAAATATAAAATAGCTGTGGCTCTGTACTAGGACCCTTCACCTAAAGAGGCACTATAAAACTGTAGTGTGAAAGGTAAAATGCAAAAATGGCTGAGCTTCAATAAAACATTGTGTTTAATCTAGAATAGCAAAAAACATTAATGCGAAAGTTGTTAGCTTAGCGCTAATATACTACTAGAATTCCATTAGGGCCCTAGTAGATGTTATCATTATTGTAGAGTATTTTTTTCTTCTTGATTTTGGGCAGTTTTATGGGCTGAACTGAGGGCCCAGCACTACTAGCCATGCTTCACTACTTGTTAAATGGTTATAAAAACATGCTTGTGATTGTATAAATAAAGCAGTCAATGGCAAAAGCATGGATTTTAAGACAATATCCAAATCCACCATCCACCAGCAGTTTCTGCAAGCGTAATTTCTGATGACTGGCTAGGCATTCAGCTCATGAACCTTGTGTCTAATGGTCATTTGTCTATGTATTCCCAGCGTTTTCATTCTATATTGTTTCACATCACTGACTGCATTAGCACCCAGGATTAAATTAAAGTATATATCTTCAATGCCCCTCTTTTTTTCTTCCTTTTTTAACAATGCAAGTGTATTCATGAGATGCTCTATCTACTATAAGGCTATTTTCCATAAATGTCAGGCCATAATTAATTAATCCTGCTTACTTGTAGCGTTCCCAAGCTCATTAGGGCGCCAGGGACGAATGATTCTATTCATATTCTTACTCCAACATACATCCTGACTTAGTTTCCCATCACAAGCAGCATGCTTTGGAGCTGCTAATAGTAATATATGGCCTCAGGGTAATTCAATGGCAGTCTTGTGAATGATGCGAGTCTTGGTAGTGCGTCGGGGCATTGGGAAAGAATGAGAGCAGCTTACAGGCATCAAGGAAGTGAGAAGACCCAGAATGCACTTCTTTGTCTGACTTCGAATCACCTTCAGACAGTAATACGATTCAATGAAACAATTAGGCAGTAATTGCAGCGCGTTTAGGAAACTGATTGTTTTAACCTACCGCCAGAGGCATTTCTATTACCAATGCTTTCTGGCTTAATAAAAGTCCAATAGAAACTCACATGAATGTGTTCTGGAGGCGATGACCTGGAACCGCCATAGAAATGTCATCAAAAAAGACGGCACGTTTAAGGCATCATAGTGATTAAATAGAATGATTAATCCTGTAATCTTGTTTGCCTAAAACCACTGGATTGTGTGGTGATCTGTAAAGAATTACCAGTAAAATGCTGCATTTTCCTTTGACGCTGGTGTCAGAGTAACTAACACCATATCACCTTTATATATGGTGCATGCTTATATGTACAGTACTGTGCAAAAGTGAGAGACCACCTTGCAATTTCAGTCAAAACAGATTAATTTTTCACAAGATAGTTCGAAGAAGCTACAAAATTATGCAATGTGAGAAGACAACTCAACACTATGAGTCTGAAAGGATGTGTAGCTGTCAAGTAGCCCTTGTGGAAAAAAAGCAACAAAAAAACAAAATTTGCAGATCAAACAAAGGAGCTTTTGGTGTTCTCAGAACTATATATATATATTAGACATATGTGTGTATTTCTTATACATTTTGTGCATTATTAAAATTACTCTCAGACTCCATGACAGTTGTTATTGATGCAAAAAGGCAAATTCATCAAACTGACTAAAAAGTTGCATCTATTTTTAAAGCAAAACCTTCAGAAAATACATGAAAGAAAGTATGTAAGTACACCCATAGGCCTGTTTTCACACATTTCAGTGGCTATTTGCTGTTCCCATTTCATATTCCCATTTCCTTTCCTCCCTCGCGCCGTAATCTCTGCAAAATGAGCTGCAGTCGCTTTTCTGTTTTCAGTGGTGTCAGCCGCACAGCAGTGGAGTGAACCCTTCCTCCTCCGTGCAGCTGTTGTCAGCCATTTCCAGCTGGCTGCTCTGGAGTCAGAAGCTGTGGCGACGTGAGGGGCCACGCACCTCAGCCTCTTTAATTATGAAGTGTTTATCTCAACTCATCCCACACACACACGCCGCTCTGCCTCCGCCCCGCTAACAGACGGAGAGTGGAAGGCTACGGATGACTCAAGAATCACAGCACACTCATAAAAACTGTGAAGATTAAGGGACAGGTTACTGCACACTTTTTATCCTTTTTCTTTTTCTATACTGGAGGATTTGTTGCCAAGAAATGGAGATGTGTAGAAATTTTTCCCCTCAGTTTGAAAGAAGGAGAACCTGGCAATGTGATTGGATACAAGACGTTTTAATGAAAACAGGAACAACAGATTAAAGCTTAACTAAATCAGAAATTGAAAACGATACTTGAACCAGGAAGGAAATACACTGTATGTCCAAAAGTATGTGGAGTCTGACCATCCCATTGATATGAGCATGTTGGAAGTCCCATTCCAAAAGCAAGGGCATTAACACGGATTTGGCCCCCTTCTACAGCTATAACAGCCTCCACTCTTCTGGTAAGCTTTCCACAAGATTTCAGAGTGAAATTCAGTCGAAAGAGCATTTTTGAGGTCAGACACATTTTGGTTGAGAAGGCCTAGCTCACAATCAGTGTTCCAATTCATACTAGAAGGTGTTGAGGTGCAGACCACTGGAGTTTGTCCACACTTAACTTATCAAGCTATGTCGCTTTGGAACTTGTTTTGTGCACAGTCTGTCTAAAATGTCTTTGTGTACTGTAGCTAACAAAGTATGCAGATAAACAGATGGACTGAGTCTCTAACTGTAGAATTACAAAGTGCAGCTATACAGTAAGTGGAGCTGATGAAATGGACAATGATCGTAGAAACAAAAAGGTGGTCATAGTGTTACGTCTGATCGGTGTGTGTACAGACACTCACATTCAGAGTCTTTATTAAACTTCAGCAACACTTTAGCCTCAAAGTCTCTGACTCTGACTCTGTGTGGGGTAAGAATCAGGCCTGAATAATCGCTCCACTGCTGTAGAGCTGCTGTGGCTCCACAGCAGAACTAGATTTTTAGGTCAAACATCTTAATCCTCCTTTGCTGTAAAATGGTTCTAACACAGTTTTCACAATAAACTGTCTTAAACACCGGAGGTAATGTAGAACTGCTAACTCACCAACATTTAATGCTCAAGACTGACGCGCAGACTGCTGGGCACACAGCAATGTACATTCCATATGTCCTTTCCATATATATCAATGTTCACTGAATATGTATCAAAGTTAATTAAATATTTCCTGATTGGCTTGCCATAATTTTATATATATACACGATTTACTAGTAATGCCACATTTAAAAATAGCTACCATTTCACACTGCTGGATTATGCTATCAGATAGTATTTTTTTTTATTAAATAACTTTAATAAACTTCCTTTTTTATAAAATACAATAATAATAAATTTTAATAAAATACAATAATAACTTATGGTCACTGCTTACCTCGATTAGGCCCTTATTCTAATGCTGGGTAGGACACCCTTCTCTCTTAGAACAGACTGACTTCTTCAAGACATGGATTCAACAAGGTGTTATGTTGGCATAATTGCATCATGTAATTGCTGTACATTTGTCAGCTGCACATTCATGCTGTGAATTTCTCATTCTACATCCCAAAGGTGTCCTATTGGATTCAAATCTGCAGACTGGGGAGGCCACTGAAGTACGCTGAACTAATTATCATGGTGATGGAACCAGTTTGAATTAACTTGTCCTTTGTGACAAGGCACATGCTGGAAGTAGCATAACTCCAGCAGCACTCAGTATCACCACAGTGCTAAGAATGATCTAACACCCAAAAAATACCTGCTCTGTGCTGGTCCCGCTGACCATTAATGACCAGAGTAAAAGGGGGCTAACATAGGATGCAGAGAAACAGATGGACTACATTCTGTAATTGTAGAAGTACAAAATGTTGTTATACAGTGAGTTGAGCTGATTAATGAAATGGCTTGTTGGTGTGTACAGTATGTATATCGCTGTTGTCAGATGGAAACCTTGTATCTCCAAAATGGTCACTTTACAGAAGGACAAAACACACTTTATTTTTAATGTAAGTCAGTGGAACCAGATGTTTTTTTCAAAGCCATTTTGAGCTGTTAATTTTGGTCCATTATTCATGAAATTTCATCGACAACAGTGATGGATAGTGGATAGGGGGCTAAGCCTGTACTAGGGGGTTCTGGGGCATTTTTAATGGCCCCAAAATGTTTAAAATGCAGAAAATGTGAAGTACATCAGTCGCATTAATAATTTTTAAAAATAGTCACACTATACACTTACAATAGGCACAGACTAAGCAAAGGTATTGAAGTCAAGCAGCACCTTCTCTTCCTTAGATAAGCTGCAAGGTCCTAAATATATTATTCAAACACAGATTATACACTTTATTGCCAAAGGTATTCAGTCACCCATCCAAATAATTGAATTCAGGTGTTCCAATCACTTCAATGGGCACAGGTGTACACTCACTGGCCACTTTTAGGTTGCTATTAGGTGCACCTTGCTAGTAAAAGGTTGGACCCCCTTTTGCCTTCAGAACTACCTTAATTCTTCGTGGCAGACTTTCAACCAGGTGTTGGAAACATTCCTCAGAGATTTTGTTTATTTATTTGAGTTACTGTTGCCTTTCTATCATTTTGAACCAGTCTGCCCATTCTCCTCTGACCTCTCACATCAACAAGGCATTTTCATCCACACAACTGACCGCTCACTGGATATTTTCTCTTTTTTGGACCGTTCTCTGTGAACCCTAGAGATGGTTGTGCATGAAAATCCCAGTAGATCAGCAGTTTCTGAAATACTCAGACCAGCCCGTCTGGCACCAACAACCACGCCACGTTCAAATCACTTAAATCACCTTTCTTTCCCGTTCTGATGCTCAGTCTGCACTTCAGCAAGTTGTCTTGACCACCTCTACATGCCTAAATGCATTGAGTTGCAGCCATGTGATTGGCTGATTAGCTATTTGTGTTAAGAAGCAATTGAACAGGTGTGCCTAATAAAGTGGCCAGTGAGTGTATAAAACAAAGCAACTAGACATGCAGATGCTTCTACAACCATTTGTGAAAGAATGGGTCGCTCTCAGGAGCTCAGTGAATTCCAGTGTGGTACGTGATCGGACGCCACCTGTGCAACAAGTCCAGTCATGAAATTTCTTCACTACTAAATATTCCAGTCAACTGTCAGTGGTATTATTAAGTCCAAGTGATTGGGAACGACAGCAACTCAGCCACGAAGTGATAGGCCACGTAAAATGACAGTGCAGGGTCAGCGGATGCTGAGGGGCATAGTGCACAGAGGTCGCCAACTTTCTGCAGAGTCAGTCGCTTCAGATCTCCAAACTTCATGTGGCCTTTAGATTAGCTCAAGAACAGTGTTTAGAGAGCTTCATGGAATGGGTTTCCATGGCCGAGCAGCTGCATCCAAGCCTTACATCACCAAGCACGATGCAAAGCGTCGAATGCAGTGGTGTAACGCGCCACCACTGAGCTCTAGAGCAGAAGAGACGTATTCTCTGGAGTGACGAATCACGCTTCTCCGTCCTGCAATCCGATGGATGTGTCTGGGTTTATGGTTGCCAAGAGAACGGTACTTGTCTGACTGCATTGTGCCAAGTGTAAAGTTTGGTGGAGGGGGGATAATGGTGTGAGGTTGTCTTTCAGGATTTGAGCTCGGCCCCTTAGTTCCAGTGAAAGAAACTCTTAATGCTTCAGCAACCAAGAGATTTTGGATAATTTCATGCTCCCAACTTTGTGGGAACAGTTTGGGGATGGACCCTTCCTGTTCCAACGTGACTGCGTGCCAGTGCACAAAGCGAGGTCCATAAAGACATGGATGAGAGAGTTTGGTGTGGAAGAACTTGACTGGCTTGCACAGAGTCCTGACCTCAACCTGATAGAACACCTTTGGGATGAATTAGAGCGGAGACTGTGAGCCAGGCTCACAAATGTGCTTCTGGAAGAATGGTCAAAAATTCCCATAAACACTCCTAAATCTTAAGGAAACCCTTCCCAGAAGAGTTAAAGCTGTTATAGCTGCAAAGGGTGGGCCGACACCATATTAAACCCTATGGATTAAGAATGGGATCTCACTCAATTTCATATGCAGACAAATACTTTTGGCAATATAGTGTAGATCAGTCTCAGTGCCATCAGAAAGAGTGTGATTTTGCTCTATAGTCATGTTTAAAAAGCAAGGTAACAGAATTTCATGGTTGCGGTGACAAATATTATTTTCTCAGTTACATTAAATTGAGTATTAATTTCAGTTGAAAATTCTACAAATCCCTCTCGCTTTCTTTTTGATCACTAAAATCCATCAGATCTGCTCCTTCTGTCAGTCTCCTTCAGCTTCTTTGTCTCCCTTTATCCCATGTTTAGGAATATATTTATTAAACTCAGATTTACAAGATGTCCAGGAAATAATGATCAATCAATTTAATATATATATTGTTTTTTTTATATTGTTTCATTTTAAATGGTAACTGACTGACAGGCTTTCAGCTGAGCTGCTGCCTCTTAATTTCTATCTACAGGTTGAGGAATTAACAGATATAAAACTGTTATGATTATCTTTTCTCATGAAGCTGAAGTCTTTTCTTGTTTCAATTTTTCTGTTCCACCTTAAATAGCAGCAGGAAAACTGAATAGGAATCTGGTGAGTAGGAAACAACTTCAGCCTCATCCGTGTCACTGACATTAACTTACAGTAATCAACAATATATGGCAAGTACAGGCGTCTCTGTTTCTAAATACTAAAAAAAATCTAAAAACAAAGAATATGAAGAATATCCCTCTTGTTCTTTCAAACTCTCGCACTCACTATGAACTGATATTAAACTAGAAACTCTGTTGGTTGAACTAGTTGGCTTATCAGATAATCTTGGTGTTAGTCTAGCCTTAGTTAGCCTAAGTTAGCTAAAGTTAGCTCGTGAAAATGAACAAGCAACCTATTAAAAAACATACCTCCAGCTATAATGACCATAATTTGTCACATTTTATCAATTTTATCATAATTTATCAAGCTGTTCAGTATTCAGTGTGTCCTCCCTCGGCCATTATTACATCTTCCATTGTTGTTGGAAGACTTGCTTTCACTTTAAACAATTCAACAGGGACTTTAGAGGTGTGAAAAAAAAAAAAATCACACGTTCAGTCTTAGATGTTAGTTGCATTTTCTGCTTCAAAGTATCCAAGTAATCCCAATTACACATGCAGATTTGGCTGTTAACCTCCCCCTTCCTCATGCAAGCTTTTGCTGACTGTTTTCAAGATTGGAAGAAAGGAAGAGTTAAAGTGGTGTTAGAGCGCACAAAGGTACAGAGTAAACAAAGGCAGATTTCTTATTATTCTTAGTGTTTTTAATGTAATGCTCCCTGACTTTTCAACAGTACTGTATGTCTCCCTTTTGCTTTAATAAGTTTGAGCTGGCATGGACTCCTGAACAGAGCATCTGACGATCAAATCCATCTGACGCATAGAGTCATCTTAACATATGTTTCAACCGAAGAGATAAGACAAAAAAAAAACGACTAACTATTTTGTTCAAAGGCATCAACACAGTCAATTTCACAAATTTGGTTCAATCTGAATAGTGGCTTAGAAATAGTAAAGAATCTTGAGTAATTCTCTGTTTTACTAGTTTTACTAGTTTAGATTTTAATGTGGACCGCACTGTAGAGTAATGAGCAAAAGCTTTGGCAGGAAAACATGCTCTACAGAGTTAATGCTCAATTATTGTTTATTTGCTGAATGTAACACAATGTGAATAATCTGGCTTTGTGTTTTTCCCCCTCAATATGTTAAATTCAGCACATAATTAGACACTATGCACTGTGGAGGATGTATTAACTTATTTTCACTTAATCAACAAACATGTTATTTTCCCTAGGGGTACATACAACTGTATACACACCATCCACTTTATCAGAATGTATTAGAATATTACTGGCCACTTTATGATGTGTGATTTTATATGTCACTGTATGGGTCTACGGTTAGTGACTACACAGTATGTCAACAACTCTTTTTCACCTTATTATGAAAAAATGATTAGTGGAAGGGCACCATAGACAATGAGGGCCTGATTTTGAGTAAAAGTTGGAGAACATTTTTTTTCCCCTATTAAACATTACTCAGCCATAATCATTGGTGCACACGGGTTTAATGATATAGGACTATAATGATGAAGACCAGTGCTAATACAGTTAAAGTTTTTTTAGCATCGTTAAAGAGTATTCCGTCCAAAACGGTATTATAGCCTCTGGCAGGACACAGAGGACTATTAGTTACTTGACTACCTTAAACACATCGCTTAATTAAAACAAGTATGTGTAATAAAAAAGAAAACACATGAATAAATAAAACAAGTCAGACGAGGAGAAACATCCTCTTGAGAGCACATCTTGTATAATGAAAAATAATAATCTAACTCGAGAGAAAATTGCCAGAGTAGCATAATTAAAGTCAAATTACTGCAGGTCATTTATTGTTTGTCATGCCGTTTACACCCCCACTGCTAATAACGCTAACGTTTACTTAAGTGGTCAGAAAACCTTTTGAAAGTGTCGAGACATTTGTGGAAAAAAAATCTGCAAACTAAATATCTTTCACAGTGGTCAGTACAGGCGCTTTGTGCACTCCTTCAGCGATCATTATCTTTTCAAACATTTTCCATTCATTTGTATTCAATTATTTGCTCACTGAAAATATGCTGGACAAGCACAACGCAGGGCCAAGTTCACACAAGCACTGTTTTATACCAGGACACATTTATTTACAACAGGAAAATTACATCGTAACAGGTGTTCCACAGGCGACAGCCTCCATCAGTTACCTCAGTCGTAGGCCAGCCAACCAGATCTCACAAAGAATTTATAGGAATTATTACAAGCCAGGTTTTTTTTTTGTTTGTTTTTTTTTTGTTGGACTTGGTTTTGATAATTAAACCACATGCAGCTACAAAATTAACAGCGTTATCATCACAGATAAGAAAAGCATTTTGAAACAAGCTGAGAAATTCTCTCAGATGTACAGACTGTAAACTTTCAATCAATCGTGCATGTGTTTAAAAGCACAATCTCAGAAAAAAAGGTGCTAAACTGTCACTGCTGTCTCTGGGATGGTACATTCAAGGGTTCGTCTTCAGCATCTATACTACTTCATTATTCCATGGCACTTATAACTGTATATTGAGTATGCATATTTTTATTGTATTATTGTTCTATTTTTAAATATTAAGTTGTGAAACGTATCTTCTCCCTAGAAGAATTTGTTTGAAAATCTGGTAAATACATTATGTATAATATTCTCTATACATTACTTTTCAAAAAGTGTAGTATTTTATATCAGTGAAACTCAAGTGTAACTGAGTGCTTCACACTAAATTCAGGGCAAAATAATTATTTGTATATATTTCTAGAACAATGTATAAGAATGGAGTTAATAGTTCCTTAAACCAGCACTAAGTACTGTTTAGACTGCAATGTTATGGGATGCTTGCTTATGTCTACAAACATCCAGCCACCCCAAACCAATATTTGTCTTTGAATAAGAAGTTCTGTGACTAACTCGGACACGAGAGGATCAGTGTTAGATGCTGATCCTTTGGCACAAGCCAACTCAGCTCTGCCACATACTGTATATCACACTCATTCAGATCATTGTACCACTGCTTTGGCAAATGGTACCCCACAACCCTGAAGCCAGGAAAATGACTTAAACTAAGATGTCTGCTTATCCTTTATTCTATTCCTAAATTCACAGACAAACAACCATTAAGTTATTTGATGTGTTTGTGATATTGCACATGGAAAAACAGCATGTCACAGCAGTGATTTCATACCGGAATATTTTTATTCAAACCACTATTTTATATTTATAATATATAATATTTACATTTTATGTTTAATCTAAAGATATTTTTGATGTTTGGTTTTTCAGTTTAAGTTGTAAAAATGCATTAAAGTTTCTGGCGTGTGTTAAAAATGATTTAAAATATAATGACATTATTTTAATTTTGTTAATTTTGTTAATAATAAATCTCATCCCAAAATTTTTCAGTGGGCTTACAGAGACAAAAAAGTCATTAAGATAAATGAACAATTAAGTAATTACTTAAAAACAAAAGAATCTATCAAAACAAAATCAGGAAGGACTTTTTGAATGACCTCTTGTCTGGATATGTCCAAGTAAGAAAGTCTAAGGTTAGTGAAACTCTCTTTATATTTCTAAAATATTTGGCTAAAATACTGACATATTTATGTGTTGCAAGAAGATTGCATCAGTGATGTTACTCGTGAAACATGAAGTGCAGGTTATGATGGTCACAGCGCCCAGGGCAGGAGTAATATGAATTCGGGACAGTGGCATATAAATCACTTGCCTGATCGGGCAAGTTGACATTCAGCCATGGGGTAGTTTTGACAGCGAACAATCATACTTGATATGGCCTTTATTTGCTTTTATATACAAAAAAGTCATCTCTGCGGGAAAGATGGTGAGCCTGAAGCCACATTTATCCAATTGTGTTGTTTTTTGGTACTCACTTCTAGTGTAAGATGTGATTACAAATGCTGGCAAAGGTGGAGTATCCAAAAAACTTTTCTCTCAAACAGAAAAACCCTTTACCTGGGAGGTTTTACATAGTTTGTTGTAGTAGTAATAATAGCATTTATTTTATTAATGAATTAATAGTATTATAGAGATTATTTATATATAAATATGTATAATATATATAAATGTTTTGAAAAATTTGTTCAGGACAGTGTCAACTCTGTTTAGGACAGTAGACTTTCAGTCCACATACTTGACTGGGCAAGTACCCTAACTGCCACTGCAATGGTAGTGTGACCCTTATATGAATGACCAGGTGCCATTCTTGGGATATCAATTCAGATTCTGTGCATCTTCAGATTTGAAAAACATTTAATTATAAAGCTTGTGAGGATCATTTGATAGAGAAATAAGAATTTCACTTGCCAGATAAACACCAAATGCTACAAAGCAAATGCTAGCCAGCCATTTCTATCCTTTCATCCAAGCCAGACAGTAGTGTGCAATAGTGTAAACGCTATAATTGTTATATCATTTAAATACGACAGCAAACTGTAGTTCTCAACTTTAAAGAGCCAACTGATTGCAACTCCTCACACACACGCTTGCAACTCTTACAAATTCCATGAGATCTGATTGGAGCCTGAAATCTAGACGAATAATAAAACACCCAAAATCTCTTTAGAGAAAAATGCAGGCAGCCAAGTCCTAGATAAAAAAAAAAGAAAAGAAAAAGACACAAGCAAAGGTTGAGTTTCTATTCAGCTTATGCATAGACAACAACAGAATCTTTGAATAGAAACTCGATTTCAGCTGTGTGTCTGAAATTATGTGGTTCGAAGTGACCTGAAGTGAATGTGTATTGGGGCAGCTTGAAAAAACCACAAAGCTCAGATCAGCTAAATTCAGGTTGACAAGCTGGCGTGCAGCGCATCAAGCACAGACCGAGTTTCAACTCTCTCCTGCGTAAAAGATTTAATCACTGCATCAAATCAAAATAAATAAATAAATAAAAGAACACAGAAAATCTCACTTTAACTTACAAGCTCTCCTCGCACATTAAAACACATTTAAAATCTCTCATATTCATACACACACGATCACAGACGAAACGGAACAAATGCTTCAGTTTCAGCATAAGAGTTCAACATTCATCTGCAGTGATCTTCAATTAAAATCTTTAAATCAAACTCCTGACTGCACCGATGGACTACTGTTGAATTATTTAACATAGGAATGCTGTTATGTTACATTTCATTTATGATTGACATTCAGTAATGGTGAATGTTTGCTATTACTCTAAAAGCAAGTTCTGACCATTAACAGTGACCAATTTTGGATCCTGATCACATGTTTGCTAAATAAACTGAACAAAAAAAAAGTTTGATAACGCTTTACTATAGGGTGCTATTCATAAGGCTGCATGACACTGATACATTTTAATTTTACCTAAAGTAGCCTTTTTGACAGATGATGCCTATTTAACGACAAGCTTATGTAGTTGTCATGTAGCCTTATGAACAGTAACCTACAGTAAAATGTACCAAAGGTTTGTTTACTTTCAGTACTTACAGTAATAAATTGACAGCAGAGATGTTCACAACACACTACATGTCTGAACTGAGTCAACTTAAGTCATGGCCACAACTTAGTGAAGTGATGAATTAGTGAAGCTCAATTACCACGACCACCACAGAACTATCTTGTTCCCATGCTTACAAAGACATGGCCTCAACTTAACTTTCAAAATTGGATTATCTCATTCCCAAAGCTTCATAGCCAGTCATAGCCACAACTGAACTATTTTGGTCCCATGCCATAGTAATATGTAACCACTACTTAACTGTCAAAACTGAATTAACTTGTTTCCACATCTTCTAAGTCACTGTCACAACCTCACTGTCTTGGCCACCACTTAACTATCTTGCTCCCACATCTTAACAAGTCATTGCCATTACTTAACTATTTTGTTTTCATGTCCTACTAAGTTGTAGCCACAACTTAATCTCACGTTTTGATAAATCGCGGCCATGCATCAGTATCCCATTACTACACCTTAGTAAGTTGCAGCCATGCGTTATTTGTATTAGGAATGCATGTCACCAGTCTGTAGTTTATACAGCAAATACGCTAACAGCTAATCCATCTGAAGTTTAAGGTAATCTAATCTGTAATTTGCTAAGACCTCAGCTAAACTAACTGAAAAATTAAGACAAATTAGCTATTATTCTTGCTATTCCTCCTAGCCAAAGTGCACGCTAGCCAACAGTTTTGGGTCAATCTGCCTCTGGCTTGCAGTCTTAATTTAATTTGTTTTGTTTGTTTAATACATTTTGTTGGTGAAGTCAACACTGCTGACTCGAGTGGCCATCATCTTAACAGTGAGATTTTTTTTTGATTGAGAAAGCTTCAGGAAACTTAAGTTTGACATTCTTAGAGCCTCAGTAATGTACTTGTTTAAAATTCTTTTAACCCCCCCCACAAAATGTGAGTATTAAAAAAATATATATCTTAGAGGATAATGCATTTGGGGAAAAAAGCAAACGTAAGATCGATGTGCCGCATTTGCACTAAGAGTTTGTGACTATGAGTTTCATTGGCATTACTCTTAAACACAAAATGTTCATTAGAACTTCACCCAGTAACGGCAGAGCCAGTAGGCCTGGCCACACATATTTTCACAATTCATTAACCAAATTTCTGCACCATACTTACAGCAAACTCTACCTTACCTGATTCTTTATTTGTGGTTTTCTAGGAACACTTGATATACAGTATGTTAGCACTACATTATACACGCATATGTACAAACGAGTGAAATTCATCATAAAATATAGAAAATATAATAACTCAGAATGGCTCACGAAACAGACATTGCCTTTAGCACAACATACTCACATTCACGCACACACAACTTTGCAACGGAAAGTAGAATGCAACAGCAACATGAGTGGCCTTGTGGTTGATAACAAAAATGCCATTTTAATGTCTCTCATGTAAGGATTTTCTTTTGCAGAGTAACTGGTGCCTCGAAATCCAATGAGCACATAGTTAGCATACTCCATAGACACACAAATAGAGTGGTATGGTAAGAAGTCTAGCCAAAAAAACAGCAAAACACCAAGGCTGCCGTTTTGAAGGAACGTGACCCAGAAATGTGGACAAGACATGGCAATCGGATGGTAATGTCCATTGTGATGTCCATGTGGGGACATTTTGGCACATGCCAAATGGTCTTGAAAGCTCTGTGTTATCCACAGAGACCCAACGTGTTTTAATTTGCAAGGACAGAATCAAAGCTGAAGTGGAGGCATGAATATAAAGCCCTACCAACACAAAAAGGTGGCTAAAAACAGAAAATGTCACTCAAAATCAAGTGCCTTCAGCTGGAGCTGCTTCAAATAGAAAGAACAATTAATTTATCACAATAAAAACTCAACTCTCTCTTTTTTTATATATTTATAACATATTTACAGATGCCCCGTATGTGTGCCCTTGATTAGCTGTTCTACTTCTGAGGATTCCAATTACGCTTGTATTTTTCTTTTTACATTTTTTTTCCTGGTGTTTTGGTCTTGTTTGGGCCAGGCTCGGAGCGTCCTCCCAAAGAATGTCCCCCCACATTACGCTTTGCTGTCATCCTGTTTTGTGTGGATGCTGTTGTCGCTGTGCACCTTGATCTCGATCAAGTCCGGCTTGAGGACGTCTTTTCCATTTTCCTCTTTGAGAGGGAGTTTTCTGTAAGCAAAGAGAACATATGCTTAACATCTTTATTCCTTAAAAGGACGTTCCCTAATATAGAGCCACTGGGAGGAACACAGGAATGATAGAGGATGATCATACGTAATACGTTGGATTACGTTGGATGGAGGATGATGGACCAAGAAGAAAGAACACCTACAAAAGCATATGCAATGCCTTAGAAAGGCAATGGATAATATATGTAATGACATTCCCTGCGTCACTGGGGAAAAGTGTAAAGCAACAGTCACACTAGACATTTGCGGTCCCTGTCTTGTTGCGTAATAGGTGTGAGCAAGGTGTGACAGGAAAATTGGCACTAAACAACATCCTTCAATGTGCAGTTAATGATTTAGTAATGATTTGAGGGAGGAAACTGGCCAAGTTGCGTATTAATTTTTAGCTAGCTTGAGAAGAATTACATAAAGTATTGCTTCTAGACTAGGCCTGGGTCCAGGTCACAAGGCCCCTGTAATAAAATGTAAACATCTACACTGATGTCTGGTGGAAACTTAATTTTTCTGCACAGAGAAAAAAATTAACTAATTACAGCTTTGTCGTTGTGTTATAATTCTGACGCTCTTCCAGTCTTTTGTCTGCTTCATTTTCTCCTCCAATCACTTCTAGAAATCTTCTATTACCTCAGTTGAGCTGTCTGCTTTTTGTTTTAATCAGTGAACCAGCTTTGCTGTAAAGATACCTTAAATTTGAAGCTCCAGATATGAGGAGAGGATCTGCAGGACATGAGTGAATAGAGGATGCCCATTTCCAAAGTTAAACGTAAGAAAAAAGGTGCTGATTCATAAACATTTTCCACGCCCACCGCATCTGTATGATTACTTTAGAACAGTTTTGATTGTTTGCTGCTGTTCTTTTATTCATCATTGTTAGGTACACGTCAGCTGAGTTTAATTCATCTCATCTTCATTTAGGTAAATGGGCCTGTTGAGAGTGCAGGCATGTTGTAAGTGTTGCACTGGTCACTGGCTTTATGTTTTGTTTTGTTTTTTTTTTTTTACCCAAGTTTCTCCCCAATTTAGTTGTTTCCAATTCCACCCGCTACTTAGAACTCCCCCAATCACATGATACTACCAATCTCCTGATGACAGGGCCAACGCTTAGACGGTTGTGCCACTCGGGAGCCCCTCACTGGGTTTCTGTTAACCAGTGTTATTGTTAACGTGTGTAACCTATGGTTTTCCTTTTTACCACAGCCACTGGATTATGTAGAATGATGACTGCTCTGCTGCCAACCTCATTTCATTTGGAAAATGTACTGCTTTACAGCCCAGATTGGAAGATTCAAATCTATTCTTACAAAAATAATAAACAATCCCTAGCCACCAAAAAAAGATAGCCAGGTAATGCCCAGGAACCCACAATGTGCTGATCCAGGCCTGGTTTAGACACTGTGAAAAATGAATACCTGCTTTATGGCTGCTTCAGCTTCTGTGAATTATTGGAACTGCTTGTGCCGTTTGTGAACTTTCTTTTAACAGCAGAATGGGCTGTTATTCAGTGAGCTGCACTGGCTAAAAGCTAAATAAGAGTTTCAACAGTGTTACTACTTGACAAATCTATTTCTTTCTCCTCCTGGCCTTTTTCCTGCATTCTCTCTATTAAGCAAAAAGAATGCATTGGATTTGGTGAGAAAGTTCCAATGATTTAATTTCATAACAATTGACTAGTTGTAAAAAGACAGTATTGTATGCCAGCACTCCACGTAACACTCACTCCTGCCATTGTTCACAGGAAAACTCACTGCTGTGTGCCTATGAATGAAATAAAACTCAGACTAGATTCTCAGATAAAGTGCCGAAGTGCATTCAAAATGGAAAGAAAAAAACAATAAATGTGACCTTTTGATTTTATAGCAGTTATCATTAATTAAAACATTGGTCAGTGGTCTCAGTCTTCAAATCCTTCATAGACGTTTTTCACTCTGGAAGTCTGTAATGTTAAACTCCCCATTGTGGCATTTCACAGTGAAATGAATGAAAGTATGGAATTTCACTGTCAAAGTGCTAATGTGACTGGGCCTCTTATTAAGCCATATGCAAGAAGATCATAACAGTATGACTATGATGTTGTTCTACTTGACAGGACGACTTAATAATACCTCTAAAAGTCCAGAATGTCACAGTGAACAAAGAAGAAGCAAAGACAAACACAAAAACTCCAGCCAATATGAATCCAAACTACTCGAAGAACTAATGTTGTGATTAAACTGAAAAAAACAATAAAATTAACAAAACAGTAAGCTACAAAACCACGACCTTCCGGTCCTACAGTATGACTAAACATATTTCAAATGCTTGCAAAGCTAATTGATTCTCTTTCCTGACTACAGTTACTCCTTCGTACTTTTCCATGACAGATCTGCCTCTTACTCTGGCTCAGTTAGAGGAGTTGTCTCATTTGGTTCGTGCACTGGACTGCCGTCCTCTGGGTTAGTTATTCTCTCTTCTTCTGTCCTCATCTCCACAATGGGCTCCTTGGACCCATCACCCCTACTCACACATGCGCACGCACACACACACATACACACACACATCAAGAGGCAGGCATTACGTGCCTGGCAGAAGCTGCTACAGAGACAATGCCATTAGGGATGTGCTTCGCTGGGAATAGGCTGATCCCATATCCTCACTGTTGACAGAAGAGCCTTATGCACTGCGTATAGCCTAAGACCGGTTGCATTCAGAGTTATCTACAAACCCCAGAGGCAGCACAGAAAGAGGCTTTACTTTTCTCTCAAGGCACAATAATCTCACTAATAAGGACTTTACCAGAAAGGCTTTGGGGATGGCTGTCAGTGCATGTTTGCCCTGCTTGTTCTCTACACCTCACAGTCTCTTATTAAATTACCACTCCAATTTAATGGGGGGAAAAAAAAAACTCTGTCCTCTGCCAATTTGTGCAATCTTTATTCCTGGACATAATACCGCATGTCACTTAGTGCTAGGTGGTATATCTATATCAATATATAGGTATTGGTGTCACATGGTAATATTCTATTCTATAAAATAGCGAAGTCTCTGCTGCCTGTACAATGACAGAGATATTTGATGTAGAAAAGAAAAAAGAACAAAATAGTCCAACAGGCCTGGGTAATATCAATAAGTAATTAGCATGATATTTTCACATTAAAATCAGGAGTATCAACATAATTTTACTGGACATAATTTTTCTAGTTTTGGAACTGCATGTCCTCTCCTTCTGGTGTAGGTTCACATGTTTCTTGTTTTAGTACCGCTAGCCAGATTTCTGCCTATCATCAAAGTCATATGCATTTTGTCCCTTCACTTGGCCACAAATTGTCTACTTTAAGAGCAAAAGGGCCATACCAAAATAACTAACCAGTAGCCGTTGCTGTTACAGGACATAGGAGAAGGTGTTTTTCCAAACAGGGCTAAGGAAGTGAGAACTGCTGAATAACCTATAAAGATACTTTGTACTTTGTTTCATCCAGCAACTATATTTCCCACTCTGAACGGCTCAGTCATGTTACACAGGGCTTGCAAAGTTTGTTTCCTGTTGGATTGTTAAAACACGGATGAAAAGAAGTGCAGTGACATGGATGTACGGGTAGCCAACCAGAGCACAACAGACACAAATCTGATTCTTGCAGTCAGCTTAAGCTACTACAGACACCAGGAACTACATATACATGTGGGAGTGTCTGAGGCTAAGGGTGTGTCTCAAAGAACACAATTATTCAGTAGTCAGGGTACTGCCCAGGGAACCAGCCATTTTCTAAGCCTCATTGTCAGAACTGTTTCAGTGCACTTGAACTTCTGGCATCTGAAATTCCCAATTTATCAATCATGATCAGTTTTCTATGAATTGAAATATTGACAGCAACCTGCAAGCTACTTAGCTGATTTAACTTTGCTTACATGCCTTGACATTAATGTTTACCAATATGACTACCTATTCTATCTACAAAATACTACACTACAGTGGGGCAAAAAAGTATTTAGTGAGCCACTGATTGTGCAAGTTCTCCTACTTAGAAAGATGAGAGAGCTCTGTAATTTTCATCATAGGTTCACTTCAACTATGAGAGACAAAATGAGAAAAAACAGTCCAGGAAATCACACTGTAGGATTTTTAAAGAATTTATTTGTAAATTATGGTGGAAAATAAGTATTTGGTCAATAACAAAAGTTCAACTCAATACTTTGTAACATAACCTTTGTTGGCAGTGACAGAGGTCAAACGTTTCCTGCAAGTCTTCACCAGGTTTGCACACTGTAGCTGGTATTTTGGCCCATTCCTCCTGCAGATCTCCTCTAGAGCAGTGATGTTTTGGGGCTGTCGCTGGGCAACACAGACTTTCAACTCCCTCCATAAATGGACAAACAACACTATGGGGTTGAGGTCTGGAGACTGGCTAGGCCACTCCAGGACCTTGAAATGCTTTTTACGGAGCCACTCCTTTGTTGCCCGAGCGGTGTGTTTGGGATCATTGTCATGCTGGAAGACCCAGCCACGTTCCATCTTCAATACTCACTGATGGAAGGAGGTTTTGGCTTAAAATCTCACGATACATGGCCCCGTTCATTCTTCCCTTAACACGGATCAGTTGTCCTGTCCCCTTTGCAGAAAAACAGCTCCAAAGCCTGATGTTTCCACCTCCATGCTTCACAGTAGGTATGGTGTTCTTGGGATGCAACTCAGCATTCTTCTTCCTCCAAACACTTGAGTTGAGTTTTTTTCCAAAAAGTTCTATTTTGATCCTCTTCTGGATCATCCATATGCTCTTTGGCAAACTTCAGATGGGCCTGGACATGAACTGGCTTAAGCAGGGGGACACGCCTGGCACTGCAGGATTGAGTCCCTCTTGGCGTAGTGTGTTACTGATGGTAGCCTTTGTTACTTTGGTCCCAGCTCTCTGCAGGTCATTCATGAGGTCCCTCCGTGTAGTTCTGGGATTTTTGTTCACCGTTCTCATGATCATTTTGACCCCATGGGATGAGATCTTGCGTGGGGCCCCAGATCGAGGGAGATTATCAATGGTCTTGTATTTCTTCCATTTTCGTACAATTGCTCCCACAGTTGATTTATTCACACCAACCTGCTTGGCTATTGTAGATTCACTCTTCCCAGCCTGGTGCAGGTCTACAATTTTCTTTCTGGTGTCCTTCGACAGCTCTTTGGTCTTGGCCATGGTTGAGTTTGGAGTCTGACTGTTTGAGGCTGTGGACAGGTGTCTTTTATACAGATAACGAGGTCAAACAGGTGCCATTAATACAGGTAACGAGTGGAGGACAGAAGAGCTTCTTAAAGAAGAAGTTACAGGTCTGTGAGAGCCAGAAATCTTGCTTGTTTGTGGGTGACCAAATAATTATTTTCCACCATAATTTACAAATAAGTTCTTTAAAAATCCTACAATGTGATTTCCTGGACTGTTTTTTCTCATTTTGTCTCTCATAGTTGAAGTGTACCTATGATGAAAATTACAGACGTCTCTCATCTTTTTAAGTAGGAGAACTTGCACAATCAGTGGCTGACTAAATACTTTTTGCCCCACTGTATATCTAGAGTAATAATATAATAGAAATGCTATTTCACATGTACTGCACTTAATTCACTTCATGAACAGAAAATTACATTAAAGGTAGCTAATACGCTAACAGGCTAACAAGGCCCCTTCGGATATATTCAGTTACAGCCTTTAAGTTTAAATATTTACAGCAAGGATCAGATAAAGCTGCTGTGAAGGGCTGAGGTAAACCAATGAATAGCAATGTTAACTGAATTCTTTAATTGCATGAAAAAAGGCTTAACTGCATTGGACATTGTTACATGTGACTGACGTCCAAATAATACCAAATAATAATGTCCATAAAACAACTGAAATATCCCATCATAAAAATGACAGTACGACCAAACACAGCACAGTGGATGAGCTTCCCAGTTGATGACGTTGGTACTATGTCAATGTGTATTGTCTCTACATCCATGTTACACATAACTGCTGTCCCACCTCCAGGGACCCAGCCAGCACCCAAAATCATATTTACTGGTTACCTAATCAGCGCTACACCCTGAACCTGTGTACAAATTGAGACACAGCTCAAGACAATTCAGCGTTAAATGACGCACAAAAAAGACGATTGGGTGCTAATAACTCCCCCTTGAGAAGAAATTCCAGACTGCTGTATGTACAAAAGTAAATGAGTTTCCAAAGTCATGTCTACATAGGTTGAATATATTTTTTAAAAACCTTCTCTGGATTTCAGCTACAGATGTGTGTGGGAAACCATGAAATAATATATTTTTGTAATTTTATAACTCACCAGAACCACTGGGACACTTAAACTGTTCAGAAAATGCTTTGATTTTTCCTCAGACAATATGTTGCACTCTGGGAAACCCCTAGCTTGGAAAGTGAAAAATTTACTACCACAGTCTAAAGTCTGCTCTATAACAATTCTTTGTTTTAAGAGAAAACAGGAATAAAAGATTGCATGTAGATATTATTTAATAATCCTATATCTAGTTATATTTCTTGATCACCCAGGCCAGGCCTACAAACCAATCCAAACAGGGTGGCAGTCCTCAGGGATCATGGGTTTATTAACTTTATTAAGGCAAACTTAAATATCATGACATTACACTGTCATAAATAAATGCTTCTGGAAAAACTGTGACATACCAATACCAATATTATACCGATAATACTAATATCACCCAGCACTAACGACACTGAAACGGGCCATCCGGCACATCGTTATCAAAAGTCTAATCCTTGCCACTTCCTCACTCTGTGCTTTAATAAAATAATCAGGACAACCACTGACCTTTTAAACCAAATGCCCCTCATTAGAGAACATTAAATTCCTTCCAAGAACTGAGACATTTCCCCTCCAGGCTGTCTGAAATTCCTGGGTATGGCTGTGTAAAAGAATGGACACCTTCCCTCTGTGATAATTGCACAGTTCAGAAAGGAGATGACTAATAGACTGACAAAACTTGGCATTAACTTTAACAAAAGCCATCATTAAATTTCCATCACTTACCATGGGTAGGCTAAATGCTGTCTGTCAATCAAAAGCGACTTTCCAAAGACCCCCATTCTTCATGTGTATTTTAAATAAGAAACGCTATACACTATATCAAATCTCTCCTCTTAGTCAACGTGGGTTTGATTACTTACAGAAAAAACAAAAGCGAAAACAAACACCTCAACAAGTTTACGCAGAACATAAAAGGACATAAAAAAGTGGGGAAAAAACAGACTGGTTTAATAGATGTTGTGACAGATTAGAGGTGGGCAATATGGTGATATTTTACTGTTATCACGTTGAATTCTGTCATGATATTGTAGTCATTGTCAGACTGAATGACTTAGCACAGGGAACATAGGAGACACGTGAATCCTTTAGAGCTTGTACAAGAAAATAGACTTGAGCTGATTGACCTTCCAATTGTGGATGGATTTTATAGTTATTTATAGTTATTTTATAGTTATTTGCTGCTGCAAATCAAGTCATAAATCAAATCAAGGATAATTTAAATGGAGGGAAATGTTGTGTTAAGTAATTAAATTTGTCTCGCAATCTTTGTTTTCTTTTAATGTGTATGTCTGTATCAGTCTAAATATACTGACTGGCCACTTCAATAAAAAAACTTTCTTGTATCTACATACTTTGTCCATTGTATTTAATTGTATTTAAATTATATTTATATTATATACAATTATATTTAATTGTAGATCTACAATTACAGACTGCAGCAACAGCCACAGAACAAGTATTATTTGGGTGGTGGATCATGTGTTGTTCTGGACCTCTGCATCACTGCTGGACTGAGAACCAAAAATACCAACCAAAAATATCCAGCCAAAACATCCTATTGATGTTAATGAAAAGTAAAAATCACTGTATCTATGGCATAGTTTGTCCTGTGTACTGTGCATCGCGAAGATGTCTTCAAGTATCACATGATTACTCTTTAATCATATAGCCCACCTCTGTGACCGACTAATGAGGTGTGTCTGGTTGAACAGGTGTACTACACTACGTAACATGTAACACAGCAGGACAGTCAGTAGTAAAATGGTCTGGTTAAGCCTGGGCTGAACTCACAGGTAGGCTGCCTTGCCCTCCTCCAGCTCTTTGCCTTTGCTGCTGGTGGCAGTCTTCTTGCTGCAAAGCTTCCGGGAGATGCACATGAGCAGACCGCACTGGCGCAGGAAGAAACAGCTGACATCAACCAGCACCAGCAGGAGCAGAAGGCCGGCCAGCCCCAGACCCACCACTGCGCCCAGTCCGAGGCCGCTGAACAGGGAGTCTGCTGAGACAGAGCAGAAGAAGCATAGTCATCAGTTGCTGAATGTCTTACCTAGTTCAAGGCTTAATTGATCACATCAGGTTCCACACTTTCTTTTGTGGCTACTGTTCAGAGAACAAACTTTACAGCTTTACCAGGGAGGTCTGCAAGTCACTTAATTCGAGTCGGGGAAGGTATCTGAAGGAGCAAGTCCACGCTCTGGTCTTTAGTACAGAATATTCGTTTTTAGTTCAATACAGCTTAAAATAACCAGCCTTTCATTATAGATAAAATGTTCAGTTCTGTCTTTCAGACTGATATGCTACATGCAGTAAATGTGGTGTTTAAAGGAAAGAGGCAAAACAGCTTAAAACGTTTTGTTAGTCTGAAGTTTGTACAGTTAGTAATCTGTCTAGCTAGAATAACAGCTAAACCAGCAGACGTTTTAAAGGAATTTGATCTTTAACTTACTTCAGTCAGATTAACTACTGCACTTGCTTGCATACTCAAGGGTGACTTGCAAGTCCCCATCTCTGCTCAATAGCACATTGCCTTTTCCAATACTAATATTAACACGATTTTAAAAATCTGATATTTTCTCTTTAAAAACAACTAAGCATTAAAAATAATTCATATAAAAATCTAAAAGTAGGCTATGCTACCCAAACAACTGAAATGCTGCAAGAAGAAATATACAGCTAACAATATCACATTAATCAATGTGAATGTGCACTATTTCAGGTCAGATTTGTTACAAGACACTGGCATCAAATAAATACATTAAATCAATCAAAGTCAATCTAAATGTAGATTCTAATTATTATTAGTTTGTATGCATGTAAAGGTCACACTGTAAAGATAGATCAGCTTCTATTTCAGTGTTGTTTTCACTGAGCAGCTTGACTTTACAGATATATACTCACTGGCCAATTTGAAAAGGTAGACATCCCTTGTTTGTACACTGACTGTCAGTTTTATCAGGTCCACTTAACATACAAGTGCAATAGTCAGGACCCCCACAGGACCACCACCGGGCAGATTTTATTTGGGTGGTATATCATTCTCAGCACTGCAATAACACTGACATGGTAAAATATAAGGCCAGTGTCACTGCAGTGATAAGAATGATCCACCACCCAAATAATGCCTGCTCAGTGGTGATCTTGTGGGGGTCCTGACTTTTGATGAGAGGGGTAAAGAGAGGCTAAGATGGGCTGCAATCCGGAATTATAGAACTACAAAGTGCCTATACGATATGTGGACCTGATAAAATGGGCAATGAGTGTAGATATAAGATAGGTGTATTTAATAAAACAGTCAGTCAGTGCAGCTCAACATATCAAGCTTCGTTTTTTTTTAATAATGACAAATCCATCAGCCTATAAATTACTGGCCTATAAATAAGATGTTTATCCCTGACCTTGATTACACATAAACATAAAAAAAAACTATCTAAAGACATTTAACATTAACTTTAAATTTAAGTTTAGGTACACTATATTTCCAAGAATATTCAGTCATCTGCCTTCACATGCATATGAATGAGTGATATCCTAATCTTAATCCATAGGGTTTAATATGATGTCGGCTCACCCTTTGCAACTATAACAGCTTCAACTTTTCAGGGAAGGCTTTCCGCCAGGTTTAGGAGTGTGTTTATGGGAATTTCTGACCATTCTTCCAGAAGCGCATTTGTGAGGTCAGACATGTTGGATAAAAAGGCCTGGCTCACAGTCTCCACTCTAATTCATCCCAAAGGTGTTCTATCAGGTTGAGCTCAGGACTCTGTGCAGTCCAGTCAAGTTCTTCCACACCAAACTCGCTCATCCATGTTTTTACGGACCTTGCTTTGTGCACTGGTGCGCAGTCATGTTGAAACAGGAAGGGGCCGTCCCCAAACTGTTCTCAAAAAGTTGGGAGCATGAAATTGTCCAAAAATTTAAACTATGGGGCCGAGCCCAACTCCTAAAAACCTCACACCATAATCCCACCTCCACCAAACTTTACACTTGGTACAACGCAGTCAGACAAGTACTGTTCTCCTGGAAACCGCCAAACTCAGACTCATCTATCAGATTGCCAGACAGAGAAGCGTGATTTGCCACTCCACACAACACGTCTCCACTGCTCTAGAGCCCAGTGGCGGAGCTTTACACCACTGCATTCGACGCTTTGTATTGCACTTGGTGATGTAAGGCTCGGATGCAGCTGCTAGGTCATGGAAACCCATTCCATGAAGCTCTCTACGCACTGTTCTTGAGCTAATCTGAAGGTCACATGAAGTTTGGAGGTCTGTAGTGACTGACTCTGCAGAAAGTTGATTATCTCTGCGCACTATGTACCTCAGCATCCGCTGACCCTGCACTTGCATTTTACATGGCCTATCACTTCGTGGCTGAGTTGCTGTTGCTCTCTACGCTGCTCTTGAGCTAATCTGAAGGCCACACGAAGTTTGGTGTGCGCACTATGTGCCTCAGCATCTACTGACCCCACACTGTCATTTTAGGTGGCCTACCACTGAGTTGCTGTTGTTCTCAATTGCTTCCACTTTGTTATAATACCACTGACAGTTGACTGTGGAATATTAAGTAGTGAGGAAATTTCATGACTGGACTTGTTGCACAAGTGACGTCCTATCACAGTACCACGCTGGAATTCACTGAGCTCCTGAGAGCGACCCATTCTTTCACTAATGTTTGTAGAAGCAGTCTGCAGGCTTGGTTTTATACACCTGTGGCCATGGAAGAGAATCATTTGGATGGATGACTACTTTTGGAAATATAGCGTATGTTTAGAAGCATTTGTATGCAATCTCAATGTTTTAATGTAGCATCCTGGGATTAGAAGCCATTTGAATTTGATAAGTAATGTTTCATAGCTGAAGGGCCCAACATTTCCTGTTGGGTTGAATTCAATTTGATGACAGGGGCCTTTGGATGAACGTTTAAAAATGCATTTGCACTTAATAAATAAAGGAGAGGAAATGTTATTCAGTTGAAAGAGCTAAATGAAGCCCTTAAATGCTCTTCCAATAATTACTAAGTCTTGTCTCATGAATGGGAAACCATTTCCTATGTTTACTGAAAGCCATAGTTATCCCTGTCAAGCACTCTCTCGAGCCTGCATCTAAAGTTCAATGCCAGCTTTGAGGACAGTACTTTATAGCTTCTCTCAAAGATGTTTTGATCTTTGTTGTGCAGGAAGAAATCAAAGGGTTATTCGCAACACCTTCGCAATGTGGAGAACCTGAGGCCGGTTGGAGGAAGCTTGTTCACACCTAGTTTTTGATTCTTTACTGTGTAAAGTACTGACGAAAAGCCTAGACCTGAAGCATAAACAAGATCTTATCTAAAAGTGGCTAAAACACACTGTACAATCAAATAAACCGAAGATGAAGCAAAATGCGCTTGGCTTGGAGATGGTGAACTATGACACACTTTGGTCAACAGTGCTGTATAAATCGAAATTTTAAGTTTCATAAGGTCTCTGGTGATCCTTATCTCTAAGGAAAAGCAAAAAGGAAGCAAGCTTTAAACACAGCAAACAGCATCAAAGCGCTGTTCACACATTTAGGTTAACGGAACGCACCCAAGATAGGGCATAAGGACAAATAGCTGACATCAAAGGCAGCAAAGTCAATAGTTTTTACCCACCAGAGGTCCTGGACTAATGAAAAAGTCTTGTGTTTGTTCACAGCACACAATCTAAACTGGGAGATAACGGTTATTTTTGCAGCAAGGGGTCTCATGTTGATACCTAATTCATTCAGTCTTTCAATTTGGAGTGTTATTTATGTTTGCTGTTTGTTGATGCCATACTGAGTTTAACTTTACTCTTTTTGCTGGATTTGGCAACTCATTAGTCCATAGAGTGGCTGAGCTCTGAGAGGCTATTACTACAGATTGCTAGTTACTGATGAACACCTATTCATGGAGTTGTGGCAAGTAAGCTGATGATTTAAGCTAACTTGGCAATGAAACTGTGAAAATGTAATGCCTCATTCTTGGTGTACATATACACATTCATAATTCAGCTCTGCTGAAAGAAGGTGAGCTAACTGCAATGTGATCTTTACTTGCTATGGCAGTGGTTGCCAGTCCTGCTCTGATGAGATCTTTAGATTAGTGGTCCACATGAGGATTTTTCAATGGGCACAACCTAAACCTTGTCCTCATCTGCTGGAGAAATGGCATCTTTGTTATCATTAATTGATACTGTCAACTGACACTGATAAAGGGCTACATTCTTCAAATACAGTTCCATATAACTTGGAACTATCAATGAAATGCAGATAAAATAGTGAAATGTTTATAAAGCCACTGTGTCCAGTGTTTGAATGAAAACACAATGTTTATTATTAGCAATTTAAGACTAGAAACATTGTGGAATGTTCAAAAACATTCTAAACAGGTGATGTATTCACGCTTGGGTATAAAAGGAGCATCCAGGAAGGCCTAGTCATTCCTCAGTGAGTGCAAGAATGAATGGTATTTTACACTCTACAGTGCATAATAAACAGATATAGGGACTGTGGAAAAGCAGCACATCACATCCTTTTTGCCTTCATCTTGCTCTAACAATGAATAGCTAAGGCTTGTTCTGCTAGTATTTTATTTGCTGTTTCATGACACACGATTGATTCATGTGATGTTACTCATTAGGATGTGTGCGTGTGGGACATCTCAGGACATGGGTTCATTCACATTAATGACAAATTTAAGTCATGTACCTAAATGAGTATAAACCATCATGCTGAAGAGATGAGCAAAAAATTGGATTTTGAGCAGTGAGGCTTGTAATGTGAACGTTAACTACAACCCCAATTCCAATGAAGTTGGGACGTTGTGTAAAACAAATAAAAACAGAATACGATTATTTGCAAATCCTTTTAGGGGTGTTAGGGGTGTACTTTGTGTAATAAATCTTGCTTTTCTCACCGTATGTGTCCGCCTCCTCGCTTCACATTACATGATGTTTATGATGGCCATAAAGCTTTTTTTTTTTTGTGTGTGTTGCTACAAAGCATTAAACATCACTGTAAATAAATAACAAATACATCAAGTTTAGATCCCAGCCAGGAAACCAGCCATTAGGGGTGTACTTTGTGTACTGGTGCCGGTCCCAGGCCCGGATAAAAGGTGAGGGTTGCGTCAGGAAGGGCATCCGGCGTAAAACTTGTGCCAGAACTATCATGCGGATCACAAATATGATTGCCATACTGGATCGGTCGAGGCCTGGGTTAACAACGACCGCCTCCGGTGCTGTTGACCAGCAGGGTGCCGGTGCAAATTGGACTACTGTAGGTCGAAGACCATCAAAGAGGAGAGGAGGAAGGTGGGTTAGAAGGCAGCAAGAGAGAAGGAAAGGCAGGAGTGTGGAGGTTAGAGTAGGTACTCTGAACATAGGGACAATGACTGGTAAAGGCAGAGAGCTTGAAGACATGATGGAGAGAAGGAAGGTAGATATTCTGTGTGTCCAGGAGACCAGATGGACAGGAAGCAAATATTCACTCATTTTGAATTTGATGCCTGCAATACATTCCAAAGAAGTTGGGACAGGGGCGTGTTTACCACTGTGACACATCACCTTTCCTTTTAACAACACTCAGTAAGTGTTTGGGAACTGAGGACACTAATTGTTGAAGCTTTGTAGGTGGAATTCTTTCCCATTCTTGCTTGATGTACAACTTCAGTTGTTCAACAGTCCGGGGTCTCCGTTGTCGTATTTTGCGCTTCATAATGCGCCACACATTTTCAATGGGAGACAGGTCTGGACTGCAGGCAGGCCAGTCTAGTACCTGCACTCTTTTACTACGAAGCCACGCTGTTGTAACACGTGCAGAATGTGGCTTGGCATTGTCTTGCTGAAATAAGCAGGATGTCCCTGAAAAAGACGTTACTTGAATGGCAGCATATGTTGCTCCAAAACCTGTATGTACCTTTCAGCATTAATGGTGCCTTCACAGATGTGCGAGTTACCCATGCCATGGGCACTAACACACCCCCACACCATCAGAGATGCTGGCTTTTGTGCTGATAACAATCTGGACAGTCCTTCTCCTCTTTGGCCCGGAGGACACGACGTCCTTGATTTCCAAAAACAATTTGAAATGTGGACTCGCCAGACCACAGGGCACTTTTCCACTTTGCGTCAGTCCATCTCAGATGAGCTCGGGCCCAGAGAAGCCGGCGGCGTTTCTGTGTGTTGTTGACATCTGGCTTTCGCTTTGCATGGCAGAGTTTTAACTTGCACTTGTAGATGGAGCGACGAACTGTGTTCACTGACAGTGGTTTTCTGAAGTGTTCCTGAGCCCATGTGGTAATATCCGTTACAGAATGATGTCGGTTTTTAATGCAGTGCCGTCTGAGGGATCGAAGGTCACGGGCATTCAATGTTGGTTTTCTGCCTTTGTCGCTTACTTGGAGAGATTTATCCAGATTCTCTGAATCTTTTGATGATATTATGGACTGTAGATGATGAAATCCCTAAATTCCTTGCAATTGCATGTTGAGAAACATTGTTCTTAAACTGTTGGACTACTTGCTCACGCAGTTGTTTACAAAGTGGTGAACCTCACCCCATCCTTGCTTGTGAATGACTGAGCCTTTCAGGGATGCTCCCTTTATACCCAATCATGACACCCACCTGTTTCCAATTAACCTGTTCATCTGTTTCAAACAGGTGTTTTTTGAGCATTCCTCAACTTTCTCAGTCTTTTGTTGCCCCTGTCCCAACTTCTTTGGAATGTGTTGCAGGCATCAAATTCAAAATGAGTGAATATTTGCAAAAAACAAAGTTTATTCGTTTGAAAGTTTGTTCATATTCATTTGTAGTGTATTCAATTGAATATAGTTTGAAAAGGATTTGCAAATCATCGTGTTCTGTTTTTATTTATGTTTTACACAACGTCCCAACTTTATTGGAATTGGGGTTGTAACTCTTCACAAACTCACTAAACGGTACGAAATGATGTAAACCAGCAATGGTAGCTAAGGAAACAGACAATTAGCATTTTTCTGTTTATCTTATAGGCTATAGATTGCGAGCTTTTCTTCACCTACTATTGCTTTTTGTGGTTCTGGTTATGGATTTAATTTACTCCAGCAAGCTAGACATTGCTGGCGGCATGTGCATATACTTAAAAAAACCAATAGATAGATAAACAAATACAAGTTACAGTGCAAAAGAAAAACCCAGTACCAGAGGGGTGTATTTTTAAAATATTTTTGGAGTAGTGACTTCCAAATCTGAACATCATATTCGACTGAAATGCCAGCCCCAAACTATAACTTAACTGTAACTAAGCAACTGTTTTCTAGCTATTGCTATAAATGTAGCCTCAAGGCTCTCAAAGACATCATACATAAAGTGAGTTATCTTGTCATGAAAAAAAACTGTTATTATTTTTACAAAATATTTCAACTCAATTCAATTCAATTGTATTTCAATTCAACATTTATGATCCATGATTTGTTTAATCTTAAAAACCCAGCAAGAAAGATAGACATTTTGTGATTTGAGACTTCTACAGAAATGCACACAGCGCCCTCCACAATTATTGGCACCCCTCGTTAAGATTTATTAAAAGCCTTAAAATAAATTCCAGTTTTATTTCAAGAGCATAATCTCCCACAGAAAATTGTAGAACCTTGTTAGGGTGCATGGCATCATGAACTCTTTGAAATACCACGACATTTTAGATAAAAATTTGGTGGCCTCTGCCCGAAAGCTGAAGATGGGTCATCACTGGATCTTTCAGCAAGATAATGACCCTAAACATGTGGCCAAATCTACACAAAAATGGTTCATCAGACACAAAATCAAGCTCCTCCCATGGCCATCTCAGTCCCCAGACCTCAACCCAATTGAAAACTTGTGGAGTGAGCTGAAGAGTAGAGTACATAGGAGAGGACCCAGGACAATTTAGAGAGATTGTGCAAAGAGGAATGGTCGAAGATCCCTCTCTCTGAATTCTCCCATCTTGTGAAATGTTATAGGAGAAGATTGCGTGCTGTCTTGTTGGCAAAAGGGGGTTGTACAAAGTATTGACATCGGGGTGCCAATAATTCTAGCACAGATGATTTCATGTAAAAGAATTATTTCTTAATGTGGGATGTTTTTTCCCCACTGAATAAATGCACTTGAATTAAAGGTAGGATTTTTCTCTTTTTTTGTATTGTTGTCATTTTATTAAAGAAAAATAATTATTAGAAGCCTATTGGTCAAAGAATGTTGGAGATGGAGCTGCCGGGTAGAAGGAGAAGAGGTAGACCTCAGAGAAGGTTTATGGATGTAGTGAAGGTGGACATGGAGATGGTTGGTGTAAAAGTAGAGGAGGCAGTATGATCCGCTGTGGCGACTCCTAAAGGGAGGAGCCGAAAGAAGAAGAAGAAGAATTATTAGAAGCCTAAGAACACATCTTAATAAGGGGTGCCAATAACTGTGGAGGGTGCTGTATGTCCGAGAGGACAATGAGTGACCACCAACTCTTGAAATGAGCCTCTTGAGCACTGTCCTCCGGACAAAATGCTAGTGCAAAGATATGGGGACCTTGTGGGCCTTTGGCTGTATGACTTCAGATAAAGAAGCTACAGAGCTGTGATAATGCTAGCTCAGGATGTGAATGAATGCATCGTATCATTTCAGCAAGGAAAAGATTCCTTTTTTCTCAATATAGTTAGCAACTGTGATGACTGGACATGATTCCAATGCTGGTGGTGTAGATGTCTAAATGGATGAAGTAACAATTCACAAACGTTCTCCCTCCGGTCGTCTGTGGAACACTTGCTCTGCATGTAATCCCCAAAATTGACCACTTAGAGAATCACAGAATGGCCCACCTAACTGGCCCTCACCACAGCTAAAGTGGCTGCCCAAATGAAGTACTAGCACCTTTAAAAAGGAAAAAAAGGCTGATAACAGCACTGTTATTAAATGAAACTGCAGAACACTTTTTCCTCACCACTACACAGATTGCTGTAATCATCCACCAGCTAAGATGGTGGTAAGAGTAGATCATTAAATACATTAAATACACAGGACTTGGTCAACCTGCAGGCACTCAGGAAAACAGAGCAAAGCTCCAGTCCAATGGGGAGAACAGTACAGAACATGCTGTGATATATGCCCATATTTTCCACATTTTTGTTGTGGTTCAATCAACAGGCTGTGCATGCAGAATGTAGGCTCAAGAGAGTGCACCTATATGAGATAAACAAAAACAGGGATGATGTAAAGATGGTGATGAGGCATATGGATATGGGGTGGGATGATATTGGGTAATGTGGGAGATGTCAGGGGTGAGCGGGTGAGAAATGGATCTCCATACAGCTCTCTAGTGCAAATGTTATCACTAACCCCACAGTGGAGGTTAACTGTAACAGTGGCTAAAAATGGTAAATATGGTCTACTACATTCATGCAAACACAAAGTTTTATGCAAACATAAAGTTCTATGTTGTTTGAACCACACAAGACTTCCAAACTAAACATATAAAAATAGATTTCTCAAAAGAAATATGACTAGTAAAAAAAGTTTTATTAATAAAAAAAAATCTTGACCACAAAGTAGAAAAGGAAATAACAAAATAAAACTTAATTTACATGATATCTTGACATCTATAGTCTGTTTCCGATGAATCTGTGAATAAAAATGTCCAAAAATGAACTGTTATGAACTCATATGTGAGGATTTTTACTTTCACTGCAAGTTGTGTACATACTTTAAAATGGTGCTAAATTGCTTTTATGGAATAAAAACAAGAGGAGTCACTGAGAAATGAAATACACCTCGAGAAATATCTTTCTGCCATCATCTGATTGCTATCAAATTTTACAGACAATGTTGCTATGAGGATACGAGGACATGAGTACTTGAGCCTGGTTTTGAACCTGCTCGCAAAGAGACAGAAACCATCATTAAAAACGCAGAACACATACTATAAATGAAGCACCTAAATAAATAAATAAAAGCTAAAACTGCTTTGCTATCGTATTTATTAAAAGACATGTTTTTATGCTCAGGTCAGCAGTTTGGTTCTGATCTGATTTATATGATTCTGCTGACACCGATGTACATACTCCTTTGATAACACTTTCGATGAACTGTGACATGTATCAGAAAAATTATCATGTTTTGAAAGCCAAAATTGGCACTAGGATAAATATTAGGGCTGCCAAAGGCATTGTGTTAATAATGTGTTAAAACAATAAACAATCACAGTTTTTCTTTCAACCATCCATCCATGCCTACACACTGTTGTTGCTATATAGAATGTGTGACTGTAGCCCTCTCATTCAGCTTTTTAGTAGACTGAACAGTGCTCATAAGAGACCTATAGAAAAATCAATAAGCAGCAAACTAACAAAAGCGAAAGCAAAGCGAAAAAACTATAGTTACCCATTCCAAGGCCAATTTTAACAAGAATCAGCTGAATCAAGAATGAGCAGTATAAACTAGAACTAGAGGACCACATATAGTATATAGATCATTCTACCAAACTGAGTCCAAATGTTTACCAAAACTTTACCAAAGATATTGACTGTCTCAGTAGAGACAGTTTTAGTAATCACGCCAGTACATGACTAGCAAACGGAACAGTTGTACAACCCCAATTCCAATGAAGTTGGGACGTTGTGTAAAACATAAATAAAAACAGAATATGATGATTTGTGTACAGAATTACACAGAAGTCTTAGCAACTAAATACGATATAAACTTTTTTCAATGTTTAGTGTGCAGACTCTTGTCTTTATCACAGCTTCTTTTCTGGAAATCTTTTTTCTTTGTTTCATAATGATGAGGTCTAAGCTCTGGGGTGGTTTGGATTTTTTCAGATCTGAAGAGTTGCTTCAGGAGCTAAGCTTGATTTTCACCTCTCTCTCATCTCTCAAAGACAACAGTACATTGAAACTGTTGGGGAAATGGTTGTGATGATGTCTCCACCCATATTGGGGAAATGGTAGTGTTTGTGGGTGTTTAAAAACAGGCTAAAATCAGACAGTGTATGTCTGGTGGGAATATACCAAAAAAAAATAAAAATTAAACAGACCTTTGTGTCTGACTCTCACTTGGTCAGCAACACTTACCTGTGTAAGCAGACTGCCAGCTTCAGCCATTTATTCATCAGCACGGCAGCGTACCCTAGGCTACATCACATATTAGGTTTTATTGGATGTTGGTCTCGGTGCATTTTTATGAATACAAGTACATGAAAACAGTATTGGGCCAATATCTGATACCGCTATCAATAGCAATGCATTCCTAGTGTGGAACAGATTTGGAGAGTCCTGTTTTCACTGATTTTCAACTTTCCACTTCTCTATGTAAGTAGATTATCTTATGCCCCATATCCTCGTTAACAACATTTATAACTATTTTAGTTTCAAATAAGAGAGAAATTTGCAAGGCTACTTAGATGTGTTTGGGTAGTAGTTTGTGTAAATGTTAGGGTCGTTTTCAAGGGGAATAATGTCAGTGAGAGCTCTGGGATCAGCATTTGTTGGGAGGACACAGTTGTAATTGGTTGGTTTTAAGACTGGAAGGATGTGTGGCAGAAGGTGGGAGTCTCGCCACCTAAAACACAAAATGCTCAAGCCTCCAAGCCAGCGAAGTACTGTCCAAGGTGCCTAATGAGGGTGGGCTACAGCACCACTGTTTCCGGTAGCAGGAGCAGTGTGGCTTTCAAGAGGAGCCAGAAACCATGCACGTCTGGCGGCACTTGATTGTGCCACCTGCACGCACTCACCCAGCACCACTCTCGGCTTAGTTGGGTGACTGTCACAACTTCACACAAGACATATGTTAATGTGCTGTTTTTGGGTTTGTTTTGGGAGAAACTCCCCCTGGCTTCTCCTCCAGCTTTACCACCTACCCTCACACAACCCCCCCCACCCCCCAGCACCCCCTGAGGGAGAAGCGGTTCACAAGATGTGTGTGTGTGTGTGTGTGTGTGTGTGTGTATTTAGTCTAAGAGCACTGAGTTGCTATGGTGTGTTAATAATACGAAGACAATGTACTTATATATTAGAATGTTATATATTAGATTGTAGATGTTACAGAGCTTACCCAATATTCTATTCGATTGGCCACACTTGAAAACCTCATATGCTAAATGATGATAAAACGTTTTGAACTTTGTTTGGTGTCACTTCTACATTGCAACACCTGGTGTGGTTTATCAGTATTCATTAAGATTCATGCAGAATATTTCAGTTTCCTAATACAGAAAACAAAACCATAAGCTGCCCTTTACATTGTGTGAATATTTTATGATGAATGGACCAATAGAAATGCTTCAAATGACTTGTTACACTAACATACATTAGAGTAAATGTACTCAGGAAAAAATAAAAACAGGTAAAACAGGTAAAAGCACACAATCACACAAAAATCACAGTAATAATAATGAACACTGGATAAAAAGCCCATATATTTAACACAACCGCGTGAGTGACAGGAGATGCAGGAAATTGAGAGTCAGAGAGGCTAGAAGGAATGATCTATGAAGAACAAAAAAAAAGACAAAATTAAAAAGAAGAGAAAAACTGGCAGATACGGCATCAGAGTCTGATGCATAATGCATCAAGGGGCATGTGGGGAAAATGACACTGATGTGTGCAATAGGATATGTCTAAGCATTTTCTGTTTCCCTTACAACACCAATAATATCTGCCTATGTTTTCATGAATCTGGTCTTTGCTTTATATAGGCTTACATAAAGTGGGTCTGAACAAAGTAATAACCAACAAATTCATTCATGGATTGTCTGGTGTCTGCTAGCAAGCCTGAAGACTAAGACTGTAAACAATGAAGTAATATATCAGTTATACCTTGAATTGTTTGGATGATTATGATTTCTTAATAGCTACAGCATCTATTTTTTGGCCAATTTTATTAATCAAACTTTTTTTAAGCAAACTGGAACAAAGGCAATAATATTATTATTTGCATTGACCTTAAGCTCACACTAACATGGTTCTTAAAAACCTATAAGAATATACGATTGTATGTAAAAATTTAGGCAATAACTCAGTTACATTGTATTTGAAGAAAATTGTGGCATGTGCTAAAAGTTGAACATTCTACTAAGACCAGCTAGGAGTTTTTCTATTCTTGTTATAGGAATTTTTTAATTCCTCAGCCAGCTACTTAGAGGACCCCATAGTTAATGAATGTTGCAAGAGTTTTGAAGAGTCAGGGAATTTATTATGTGTAGGAATTGTCAGCTGATGAGTTTCTTAGACTTTACAGCTGGAAGGATATCTAAATGTTTGCAAGTCACAATTGCTATTTTACCTATTGTTTAAGATTAAAATCAAATTCAAATATATAAATAACTGTGTATTAACTTTTGCAAAGTAAAAAATCAATAAACTGCTGCAGAGGTTGGGTTTACTTCCTTTAACTCAAAAAATTACTAAATATGATATTTAGCCTGGGGTACACAAACTTTTGCATACAACTTAAATACAAATCAGATCTATCTATCTATCTATCTATCTATCTATCTATCTATCTATCTATCTATCTATCTATCTATCTATCTCTAGCTTCTATTTTCTGTGAGAAGCTGGACTTTGAATCTGTGAGAGATATTAGAATTTATACAACAGTTAGTTCCGGGCAAGCAAGCTGATTGGTTGAGAAGCATTCTATTTCACCATAACATCACAGGTTTTTCACAAACACTATCACTCCACTGAGATGCCGTTGCTAAACAATGACTGACAGCCGTAGGAGACGCTCAAGCCATTTGAACGTTTTACTTCTTACTTTGCGCACAAACGGAAAATGCATACTCGAAGGCTACATTTGACCTAGAGCCGATTTGTCAGTTGGTCTGTGTAGGGAGCTGGAGAATGGACTGCCAGCTGTGCAGCATGTGAGCAGAGCTCGTTACTCTGACGTAGCAACAAGCTGCTTGTTAAGGAACTATTTTGGTGGAAGGAACTGCTAATGTTAAAACATACACTATATTTCCAAAAGTATTCGCTCGTCTGCCTTCACACGCATATGAACTTAGTGACATCCCATTTGTGAGGTCAGACACAAGACCCGGCTCGCAGTCTCTGCTCTAATTCATCCCAAAGGTGTTCTGCTGAGTTGAGGTCAGGCCAGTCAAGTTCTTCCACACCAAACTCTCTCATCCCTGTCTTTATGGACCTTGCTTTGTGCACTGGTGCGCAGTCATGTTGGAACAGGAAGGGGCCATTCCCAAACTGTTCCCACAAAGTTTGGGAGCATGAAATTGTCCCAAATCTCTTGGTCTGCTGAAGAAAGAAGAGTTCCTTTCACTGGAACTAAGGGGCCGAGCCCAATCCTGAAAAACAACCCCACACCATTATCCCCCCTCCACCAAACTTTACACTTGGCACAATGCAGTCAGACAAGTACCGTTCTCCTGGCTACCATCAATCCCAGACTCGTATATCGGATTGCCAGAGAGGGAAGTGCGACTAGACCACTCCAGAGAACACGTCTGCACTGCTCTAGAGACCAGTGGTGCCGCTTTACACCACTGCATTCGACACTTTGCATTGCACATGGTGATGTAAGGCTTGGCCTGCTCGGCCATGAAAACCCATTCCATGAAGCTCTCTACGCTGCTCTTGAGCTAATCTGAAGGCCACACGAAGTTTGGTGTGCGCACTATGTGCCTCAGCATCTACTGACCCCACACTGTCATTTTAGGTGGCCTACCATTGAGTTGCTGTTGTTCTCAATTGCTTTCACTTTGTTATAATACCACTGACAGTTGACCGTGGAATATTAAGTAGTGAGGAAATTTCATGACTGGACTTGTTGCACACGTCGCGTCCTATCACAGTACCACACTGGAATTCACTGAGCTCCTGAGAGCGATCCATTCTTTCACTAATGTTTGTAGAAGCAGTCTGCAGGCCTAGGTGCTTGGTTTTATAAACTCGTGGCCATGGAAGTGATTGGAACACCTGAATTTAATGATTTCGACGGGTGAGTGAATACTTTTGGCAGTATAGTGTATTAAATGACACATTCACGACACAATGTATTTCTTTTTATTCTTTTATTGCTTACTTTATTTGTTACTTTAACTGTTGTATAAAAGCAATAGAACACTTGAGGTTATGTGTTATCATGATAACACAATCCCTCTCGTGTTCTTGGCCTATCATCCAAACAGTGTTAGCATTTGCCAAAGTACACTCTTTAAAACATGGTTGTTCTTCAAGGGTTGTTTATTAAAGAGAATGGTTCAATATAGATCCATGAACACTCCAACCAGTTGCATGCTTAAGTGATTTTTGCATGTTCTTCAGATTATGGAGAATGTCTTTTATGTGGTGCTGTATAGAACTCTTTTTGAAAATGCTTCTGAATAGCAGCAAAAAACACGGTAGCAATGTCATGCTTATAACAACAGAAGGACCTCTTTAATGTTACTTAATTGCACTATTTATACCAGTCTATCATTGCACAGTAGTGCCACTGCATAAGTCCAATAAAGTCCATTAGAACCACAACATATATAATAATATAATACAAACATAATATATATTATAAAATCTATATCAAAATGGGTTATTTAACTATCAACGTGGCTCATGAGGGCCCTTGGTGGCTAGATAGATTTGCCTATTGCAAAGTCTGCCCTTGTGCAGGCACTTCTAAATTATTTTAATGCATTACAGTCATTCTACTACAGCATGGAGTGTCTTTTAAAATGCTAGCGTGCTGTCTCATGAATCAGACACAACTTAAGAGAGTTTGGGTTGTGTGAGTTTGGACTGGCAGTGGAAAGGAACCACAGACAAAAATATCTGTCCTAATTCTGATTGGTTTGAGGAATAATTTGGCACAGAGCCTTCAAGCACATAAACCTTTCAACTGAATTGACCAAGGTTATTCTTCATTTCACCATCAATAGCACATCCATGATGTAGCTACAGCTAAAAGCATAAAAGGATTAACAAAATAAGTTGAAAGTCCCTTTAAAATGAAAAAGTGTCTTTTTAACATAACATGAAATTCAATTAAAGCACTACACTGAAAGGAAGGCAACTTGATATTTTGTCAAAGGTACAAATGCAGCATGTCTACTTAGATTAGGTTCACATTGTGTACATCATAAGAAACACAACACAGTGAGTGGCTATAAGGTGACCATGTCCTCAAATCTGCTTCATTCTTTTCTTTTTTTTTTTTTTAAGGAAATCCCTTAATCAAGCATTCTTTGAGTAAGAGCACAACATGTTTTGCGCCAGCAGCACCACTGGGGAGGGATTTGAATATTTTTCTCTGTTTTATCTGCCGTAGCTCTATTTTAACCTGTTGACATCGACTGTGACTGATCCTGGGAGACGGACTGTCACTGTGTCACAGCCTGGCTTTTAGAAAGCCCAGCTTCGCAATTGACCTTGTCACAATTTAATGCATCTACCGACAGCTGGGCTTTTCAAACCAGAGCCCAGGCTTGATCTTTTGAAAAGTACCTGTCACAAAACAAAGCCACCATCAACTGATAAGGATACCCTTTAAACAAAGAGTTTATTTGAACGCTGTGAAACCTGCTAGCCATTACAAGGGAAAAGACACAGATTGGGCTTAGCACATTCTATGTATAAAAAAAATTTATATGTATATATATATATATATATATATATATATATATATATATATATATACACACACACACACACACACACACACACATATATATATATATATATATATATATATATATATATATATATATATATATACACACACACACTGTCCAAAATCGAAAAAGAAAAACTATACTTCTAATGTAAGTCACTGGAACCAGAGTTATTTCCAAGCAATTTTAGGGCATTTCTTTTGGTCCATTTGTCATAAAATTTACAAACACTAGAAAGAGTAACAGGCATTTTCAAATTATGTCACAAACTGAAAAATGGAGATACAAGGTTTTGTTTCCCCTGTTCTCTTGAGTACCACTCCTCAGTCCAAGCTCAGTTCACTAATGAGAGCTAGCGGTTTGATTGGAAGCCCTGCTTTAAATGCAGTACTTCTTTCTGAATGTTCTTCATTTCAAAAGCAGAACAGAATATAAGCTGCCTGCTACGCCCAGGCAATAATGGAGCAAAATACTCCTGCTTTGCCAACGACTCAGTCAAAACAGAAAACATTTTCCATTTCATCTGGTAATTGATGGAATGATGGATATGAGGAAATAAAGTTCCAGAGTACCACTGCTGCTATTGTGCTGTTGTGTGCATTTGTCTATGCTTAAGTGTTTGTGTTTGATTTTATGTGTAGGGCTGCACCCCACAGTGTATCTGCAGAGAAAGCAATGTCTATCTGTGGTAGATGGTCACTTTATTAGGTATTGGGTTCTTAAATCTACCCTCAATGTCTATTTCATCTTGTTTTTTCTTTTTTTTCCCCACTTTACAGGTACATTTTGTAGTTCTAAAACTAGATTGTAGCTCATCTGTTTCTCTGCATACTACATCAACCCCCTTTTCCATGTCCACTTGGGGTAAGGACCCCCTGCTGAACAGGTATTATTTTGGTGATGGATGATTCTCAGCACAGCATTGACACTGACATGGTAGTTTGTGTGTGTGCTGCCCACAGTGGACCACACACAGTAACATTTCTAGAGTTTCTAAACAGGTCAGTGCCACTGAGAATAGCCCACTCACCAAAAATATTCAAATAACAGATTCCTGGGGTCAGGAATTAACCACTGATTAAGGACTAGAAGATGACTAACACAACCTGTGCAGCAACAAATTACTTGGTGGACCAAGTAACTCTGTGCCTACAGTTTACCAGATGTTACTGGATCTTTAAGTGGGACCATGTTCTACAGTCAGATTTTTTGGTAACAAACACCAGAAGTAGGTTTGGTGCAGATACATGCAGAAAAGTACCTCATCCCCACCGTGAAGTATGGGGCTGTTTTACTTCCAAAGGTCCTGAACAACTTGTTCAGATACATGGTATCATGGACTCCATCAAGTACCAGCAGATATTAAAGAAGACCAAGTCCATTGTCCATTGTCCTTTCAAAAAAAGGCTTATGATTCAATGTGGTGTTAAGATTTTCTTCTTATTTCTGCGTCACAGCAAAGTAGCGCCTCACCCTCCACTAGAACAACACCAGCCATCAACTCCACTTTTACTGCTGCAGTTGCATTTTTTAAAAGGATTTCACAGCAATGACAATTAACAGTGTTTTGGACATAAACAAGAATAAATGTGCTGTCGATGGATGCCAGATTTTCTAGTGAATCATTATTTCAAGCCCTAGTAAACTGCAAGCAAACACTTGTTAGTTTCTGTATTTCACTTATACTGGTAACATCACGTGCCCTCTGGATGAAGGTTTGCATTCCTTTTGCGATCGAATACAGCAGTTCTTGGCTTAGCTAAAATGAATCAATTAAAACAATTATGCACTCAGATTTTTCTGACTTAAATCTTAGTGATACAAAGAGAGAAGTCTCAACACATGCTGCTTAGACATTTCTGACAGCTGACACTAAATTCATGTGTATTTGCTAAGTCAGCAAGCCAGATCGTCAATAAACCACCATACTCTCACAAAGCCAAACAGGGCTGTGAACATGACCATAAACCCTTATCATTGACTCTCCATATCAGGAAGGTATGAGGAGGGTGTTTTGCAGTCTTTAAGGAAAGCTGGAGCCGAGCCAAGCCAAGCTCAGTCTGCTGTTTTTATTTTGTTCTACCCTTATCAAGTACCTACTACAGTGTTAGGCATAATACTAAAAACTAAAACTCAAAAACTAAATAAAAACTAAACTAAAACTATGAATGTACCCTGAATGTACCTTAAACTAAACTGAAATCAAAAGCCAAAATGAAAAACTAAACTAAATAAAAACTTTTTTTTTTTATATAATAACCCTGCTCTGAGCACAGTTCAATTTTTCAGTGCCCCACTCAGCATTTTGCCATTACTGCATTAAATTAAAGCCATCTTGAGACTACCTATAATTGAGATGTATCATTCAGCTCAAAAACTGTCTGTTAAGAGGTAATAACTGATTCCAAGCATGCTAAATAGAAACTTTCAACATTATTTACTTTAGTTTAAATGACTAGAGTGTGAACATTAACTTGAGCTTTTTTATGTGTTCTATAGCAACTGAATTACAAAACTGAATTAAAGTGCACCCCCAACCATTTACCACATATTTCTTTCAAAACGCACAGGAAAGTATATTATACTGAGAAAAAAAGGACTGAAACAGGTCCCCTTTAAAAACAGGTCTCCTTTAAATCAAAACCTGATTGTCTCAAGGAAGGAAGCTTAAATTTATCAAATGTCCACATAATAAACTAACAAATAAAATAAAATAAAAAAACAAAGGTTTTCATGGGTTGTCCCAAATTTTTCAAATGTCTTCATTAGCTTATGCATTTAGTTACACTATCTGGGTGCTCACTACCATTTCACATAAAATAATTATCTAGTACTTTGGAGTTTGTACCTCAAACTTAACCAGTAATATCTAGAACTTAGGAGATTGTAAAAGAAAGCATTAAGATGCTACCAGTGAACAATAAAATCTGATTGGTTAGTTCCATTTGCATGAAGTACCTTTTCTGTAACGTTAGTATAGCAAAGGCCAATAACAATTAACTAAAAAGGCATGTTGTGCAGCACCGGCATGTGGGCCCACTTGTTTGTCCCAGCACATGTAGGCATGCTTGCTGATTACTGACCCAAGGTTTGAAGGCATCTGAGCCTGTGAGATTTTTTTTTAGAGATTCAAAGGCATGACCACAGATATCCTCTTCAAACGGCATCGGCAAACCGAACTAATGCACCCGGTTACATTTGATCCTGCTCTTATATTGAGCCTTGATGCGGATGTGGGGGCTTGATATGCGCTGGAGGAATTGCATCTCTGCGGACCTGGAGCCCTAGCTATGCATTTTTGATATCTAAATTGCCCTAAATGCAAGTCTGGCTTAACATTTCTAAAGGCCTTGAACTGTAGCCAGCATACAGAATTTTGACGCTGGACATCACAGTCTTACAAATAAAAGAAACAGATAAAGGATTTTTTAAAACAATGTTTTTGTATATTTTTACATTTTGGACCTGAATGCTGATGATTCATAAAATACAGACAATATAAAATTCCACACATTCCTTTAGGACTGCAGTAAAAAAATTACAAATCATGATTTCAACATTAGGCCTGTGATGAAAGCAAAAAAGCACACAAATATGGTGCTTCATATGTGCAGTGTGAAACTTTGAGGATGCATATTTCTATGTAAGTTTTCTTATTGGAAACACCGAAATAAATGTTTAGCCCAAACTATATTGGACACAAACCTAAATAGCATAATTATGAGGACAATGTTCGAAAAATATGTAGGCTTGTGCTACTTCCTAAAAATATAACAAGCCCACAAAGTATGTGCAACCAGTAACCTACTCTTTGCAAGTGTACATTGAATTCCTGTGTATGATGTGCTGAAGGTCTCTATATAGCCTACAAAGTAGTGCTGGGAGATATATCATCTATACAGGTATATCCTGAGATTGACATATTAATTTCATTGAAATTTTTGTTTGCAAACATTACTGTGCAAACATCAGGCATTAAGTATAAGTTTTTATTTTTCAGAGTCATGAAAAAAGCAGTAAACATTTCTGCTCTTTATTGGAAACTGAAAAATTAATTTACTTAATGGCAGTTAAAAATGAAACAAATGAAAGGTTGGTCTCTGACTTTTCCCATTAGCCCAGATTTAAGATGAGGTTTGGATTAGGTTTAGGGTAAGATCTGATAGAATCTATCATATGCATTTAATGCCTTAAGATCCCAGGCTATTATTCAGTAACAACCTGAACTACAATGCAAACTGGCTGAGCTATTCTTAAGGCTATAGATGTGTGCAGGAAAACTGGACATGTTAGTTTAGAACATTAAAAAGTAAGCTTTCTTAATGAAATGTGGTTCCTGTCTCATTAATGTTTACTATTAATTAAATGTCCATGCTCAATAACACAAACTGTTACAGTTTTACGATGCAGTATCACAATGACACTATGCAGTGTTACTACTACTACACAGCCTATTTTTTTTTCTTCATAAAGATCTGAAGGTCATGATGCTAAATTTGAAAACTAGGGGTATAATGATTCACACATTTCCAAATTCAACTCAATATATATCTTAATTACAACAAGGATAAGGACTGGGTGAATGTTACTATGCTAATGTTTCCATTGATCAGTTTATTACAGGATTCAAGTTAAGTGGTACTTATTAGTCCCACAATGGGGAAATTCCACCTCTGCATTTAACCCATTGGTGAAGTGAAACACTAGTGAGCACACACACACTAAGGGGCACTGAAGCACACTTGCCCGGAGCGGTGGGCATCCCTATCCATGGTGCCCAGGGAGCGGTTAGAGGTTAGGTGTCTTGCTCAAGGACACCTCAGTCATGTACTGTCGGCACTGGGGACCGAACCGGCAACCTTCTGGTCACGGGGCCAGTTCCCTAACCTCGAGCCCACGACTGCCCAAACTGATTCATTATAATACGATAGAGCAAAGTTCTGAAAGTGCAATATTTGAAACATAGCTATGCTTTACAGTGTCCCAATCTAACATTCTCGCCACAATCTAATATGTGAACTCCATGCTAACACTATATGCAAACACATTAGCCACAAGCTAATGTGTTAAGCCACAATGCAATGATACAATACAATAAGCTGTGATGCAAATCATAACAATTCAATACATTTTATTTTTACATCTTTACTGAAAACTACTGCTTTAGAGTGCACAAGCATACCTGCACTTGTTGTATTCAAAGCAAAACAACTGTAAAGTGGTCTGATGACAATGCTTTACTAAATCCACCCATATTACATCACACATCAATGCCCACATCAATTCAGCACTGTCAACAACACTGTCATCAAACTACATTACCACTGTATTGTTACATCCCTACTGAAAACCAGTGCATCATGAGGACACATACCTGTGATGTCTGGTTTCTGAGGCATGAGGAACTGGAAGAAGGTGGGTTCTGACAAGCCTTTGACGTTGCGGGCTGTGATCTCCACATTATAACGCGTGTTCCATTGAAGAGGCTGCAGGATGGTGAAGTCGTTCATGCCTGGAACAAGCTTAGTCATCCACTGCTCTTCCTTGTCCTGTAGAAGCATACAAAGAAGTCATATGAAGGGGAGTTACATTGAGATCTTAACAGAAGCATGCCTGAAGTTCTCAGAGCTAAGCCTTCCTCCAGTATGATATCTTCATGAGTAGACCTTTTAACAGAGTTATTCATAGCTTAAGAGTTTTAAAGCAAATAGGGTTCTAAAGGGATTTCAACTGATTTCTCAATATTCATAATTCAGTCTTTGAGATATAAACAAAGTCATTCAGAGGGGTTTGATGTGAAATGGTGCATTGTACAGAAGCTTACTGACTCAGATTTCTTTACAGTGGTGACAATGTTGACAAAGAAATGACAATGATAAAAGGGGTAAATTTGAAAAAAACATTTTTTTATGAAGGGGGGAAAATTCCACCTTACAACATCCTGTATCTAATTGTCCACCATGGGTTTTTAAAAAGCAAAAGCCTTGTAAAAAATTATTGGAAAACCATATCTCAGGCATCAGGCAGTGTATCTGCAACCATTTCATTTCAAACACTGTTAGGCAGCTTTCAGGGCATTAAACATTTTTGGCCATCTGGTTCCTATTACAACCACGGTGAACTCTTTAGAGTTTCTAGAATGGAGCAACCACCCTAAAAGACTAGTTTCATCTTTAAAATGTAGGTATGTGGAAATATTGAAATAATGAGTGATTTAAGTCTAATGGCTAAACAATGTAAAACTGCATTAATGCAGTTGGATGGAGGTTTAAAAATTCTCTGGCTATTTTCAAACATACCCTTGTACCATTTTATTCTCTGTATTTCACTAGTGTGTAAACATTTCCTCCAGTTACATCTGTGCATGTTTTGAGCGAGACAGCTAATCATCCAGCCGCATTAGGCTATACTTATTTATACTATTTATGTATATTTTATTATTCCCTTTTCACTCTGTTGTTCAATGCTTAGGACCCCACAAGACCACCAGAGCAGGTATGATTTCTCAGCACTGCAGTGATACCAATGTGGTGGTGTGTTAGTGTGTGTTGCTCTGGTCAGAGTGCATTAGACACTGCAGTTCTGCTGAAGGTTTTAAACACCACCAGTGCCCACCAACCAAAAATAGCCATCCAACAGTGTCATGTGAGCACTGATGAAGGCACTAGAGGATGACCAAAACAAACTGTGCAGGGATACTGTCTCTAATTTTACATCTACAAGGTTGGACCAACAAGGTGGGTGAGTCTACTAGAGTGGACAGTGAGTGAACACTGCTGTGTCTGTTAACTTTTTTGGGGGGACTAATTCACCTTACAACATACTGTATGCATGGGTTTTAAAAATAAATAAATTGTATGCCATATCAGAGAATGATCCACTAGCCAAATAACACTTGCTCTGTGGTGGTCCTGTGGCAGTCCTGAGCACAGGAGTAAACCACTGGGAGGACCAATGGGGTAAAAGAGGGCTAAAAAAGTATGTAGGCAAACAGATGGACTATCACCTGTACTTGGTAAATTACAACGTTCACCTATGTGGTCAATAGACCTGATAAAACAGACAAAGAAAGAGTGCAGATACAAGGAGGTATATTTAATGAAGTGCCTGGCCAGTGTATCAAGTGTTCATGATTTAATATGGAACTATTAGACTGAAGCTGCTATGATATTTGGACACTTTTACCCACTATAAAGCCATGAAATGCTACTGAATATGCTCTCGGAGGCACCTTAAATGAACTGAGCATAAAGCAGCCACAAGTTCGACTGGCTACTCTCCGAGTGACCCTGAGTGTGGTACTAAAAAGTAAATCATGAACAGGATTCTAGCTAATACATTATCCTCTCAAAGGACATTATACTGAATTCTAGGTGCTAAGGTAAGCCTTCTCAGTGGCAGTCTTTCTGAATATGGCAGATAGACAGACGGAGCTGAGCGGCATGAATTTACTGTGGTGTGGCTGATGCTCTTCTTTCATCCGTGTTTGGCCATGAACGGTCTTCAAAGGGCCTCGATTAGGGACGCCGACCTCTTTCTCTCACAACACTTTCATCTACAATGTTATTATTTCCAATCACTCTGCCAAGCCCGCAGAGGGCACAGAAATGACAGAATGGCCGCATTAGTGGCGGAGTGCAGCAGAGAAAGTATACCGCCAAACCAATTCTTATGTGCTCTGACACAGCTCTGCAGCTTGAGATCTGGCTAGACGGAAAATAGGAATTTGAATAAGTGTCACTGTGAGTGAGCATACATGGAAAAGATGCTGGTACAGTGCTTATTGAATCTATGTGTGCTAGTCAACAGGGACTGAGGAAGGGCTGTCACTGTTACTTGACTAAACTCAATAAAAATCAATGTATTGATGATTAGTTGACAGTTTTTGTGATTTTAATGGATATTTCATATTCTAGTATTGCTGTCTTATATTCACACCCAATTATATGCACAAAGTAAGAGAACCTCTGGCACCACAAAACTCAAAGTGAGCTTCCCATTGGCCATCGATTCCAGTGCCTGTAGTTTTAGTGGCAACTTAGCAAATTCTTTATTCTTCTTGGTGAAGCCACCAAACACTATAACATCACCAGTACACCAAAATGCAAGCTGTGTTTATTTATTAAGTGCTGTCAAGTTGATTCTGACTGATGACCATACTGATAGTGTTTCTCCAGAATATCCTGCCTTTTGTTTAGTTCTTCAGGCTTCTGAATGGTTGGTAAACGGTTCCTCTGATTGTATCCATCCATCCATCTTCCAGCTGGCTATCCTCTTTCTCTTCTATGTTCAAGTGTATCAAGCACAAATGTCCAAAATAAGAGAGCTTCAGTTTGGTAATCTGGGCTTCAGTGAGAGATGAAGCTTGATTTGGTCGAGATTCTGTTTGTTTGTTTTCTTTGTCACCCAAAGGACTCTCAAAAGTCTTCGCCAGCACCAGTGCTGGAAGGCCTAAATATTTTTCCTGACTTTCCTGTCTTTGTTTATTGTCCAGCTTTGACACCCATTACATAAACACAGAGAAGACCACTGTCTGGACAGTTCTGATCTTTGTAGAGACAAATCGTTCCACTTGCAGATCTTTTCAAGCTCTTTTATCCTTGTTCTGCTGAGTGCCAATCTGTGCTGTATTTCTTGAGCGCTGGATCTTTTGTTGTCAATGACTGCCCTGGGTAAGCATAAGCTGTCCACTACTTCCATATCTTCTCCACTTCACTGGTAAATGTGGTGGTCTTTCCTGTTGTTTTAACACTGTTAAGCTACAATGGTAATTGACTTGGGAGTGGCATTCCAGTTAAATTTAATATTCAAAAAATATTCCAAAGAAAGATATTTGCATCCCACCCACCTCCCACTTGCCCCAGCTTCTTGTACCACTCAGCTCTCTCCATTACTGTAATATATTTAACCCAGATTCAGAGCACAAATTTATAGCTTGCGACATGCGGTTTCAAATTTGCAGAGAGAAAGATGTCAATCTAAAATCTTTAAGATAAACGGGCGAGTGCTAAGCATCTGTTCTCTTCTCAGCTAACTAGTCTATTCACATAATATTTCAACTCGGATGTTTTAGCTCAAAAGTCTGAGCAGACTTAGTTTTCATACACCAAACCTCAAAATTCACTAAATCATGCAGAACTGTTTTTTTTCTCAATTAAATCTGAGTAGAGTGTAAAATTAACTTGAGCTTCTAGTTTGTCTGCACTTTTCTGCACTTCCTACATGCTATAGCATACATACATGCCATATATATCTGTTCTCTGTATTATCATCTGCGGAGGAGATGAGTAGAGATCCACTGAACTTCGCATCTAGTGTTTTGTAACCTTTAGCTGGCTGCAGTAATGTATCTATGCTTCCTTCCTTGGACTAAACATATAAGAAACTATCATCAAAATGCAGGTTCCACACTTCACTCTACTGGAGTATGGATATTGTAACATTGTCTAAGCAACTACCTGCAAATTAGACAGACATACAATGAACAAAAATCGTTAATCAACCATTTGGTTCAGTTCAAGTGCAATGGAAAATGGTCTTAGTACATGTTTAATTAAATAAATAGATAAGTAAACAAATATATTCAAATGATTTCTAGATTGTTTTACAGGAATGTCTATGCATAGTTTGTTATTTTTAATTTCAGCCCATTACTTTTTTTTTACTCTGAATAATTACAATGAGTAAATGGGAGATATAATATATTTAATAGTTCTAGACTGAGTGAAAGAGAGAAAGACAGACACAGAAAGACTGACAGAGACAGAGAGGCTGTGTTTGAATGTATGAATAATATAAGTGCTTCAAAACAAACACAGCCCGATTTTTTCCTTTACCGCCTAAGCAAGAGAATCTCATGGAATAGCCCCCTCCCACGGCTGCTCCGCGGAGAATGGAAGTACTTCAAAGCACTTTTTCATACTCTTTAATGTCTGCCTTTTCTTAAAGCCAATGAAGCCCAAGTCTGTGTCCTTAAACATCCCACCAATTCATCAACTATGGAAAGTAGAGGAAGAAACAGCAAAAAGAATCCCAAATCCCAAAGAGCAGTAAGTATTCTACCACCTACAGCGTAGGAAATGCACCGGAGGCAGAAGGGAATAAGTCACACCAAAAGACATCCACTTTAGTTTCCTAATACATCCAGAGAGGTTAGCAAGCACAATCTAGTGTGAATTATGCAGCCATCAGGGTCAGTCCAGACAGTGGTATCTGCCTCTGACTGTTTTGTTACCGTACTCTGCATTTACATATGCTGTAATTTAAACATTTGAAATCAGTTTTTCAATAAAATTCAGAATATGTTTGAAGATAAACGTATAAAATGATGCACAGTCTCACAAGCAAAAGAGTGCCTAGAATGATGAATGTAGCTGTAGAAAATGACTGTCATCAAGAATGAAGTTATTTATGTCTTCAGGAGGGCTGGAAGGAAAAGAGGAGTAACCAATCTTAGGTTATATCTCAAGCGTGTTAAAAGATGTTGTAAAAAGGCAGAACATTTGACTTTACATCGGCAACAGCAATAAACACACAGAGAAACTAAAATGATATTAGCAGCTATGCTAACAAATGTTTTCTTTAGCAAAGAGTTTTATGTTAGGCTGTCAGGAAATGTGTTATAGGTATCATTTGGATTAGCCTATCACATGTATGACAAGCAATTCCAAACTTCGGATTGGTTCACACATCTTCCAATGTGGCAACTCACACATATGCAATGTATAGTATTTGAAGTTGCTCAGGTATACCCACTGTCTTGTATTTTACAATGTATTCCACGATGGGCATCCCACCATCATCTTGTTTGACTAGTCCCAGTCTGTAGGCCTTGCCTACTCCTCTCTGACCGTGAACTGTAGGGGGGCTTGGCTCTCCTACAGGAGGAAAAAAAAAAAGAAGATCTGACTGACATTCATCACAGATTTCATATTTAATTCACTTTGTTCTTCTGTCTTATTGATTGTCCGTATTGAGGCATGACTAACTTACATGTGGTGGAAATCCCTTCTATCACACATCAGCACCACAAATCCAGGAGAAAAATGTATGAGGGCTGATTTGGTCTCTTTTTTGTTTCACCAGCCATGCAGCTTTAATATGCTCTGACTAGACCGGAGTTCTAGTATTGGTGTTCACTTTTCCATTGCGAACCATTATTTTTTTGACAGGTTGTTCCTTTGGAGCTCGGGTGAATTTTACTACATTCATTCACATAGGTTGTAGGAAAGTTGTCTGTGTAGTTGCATTTGCAGGTAAAGCCTTAGAAATATTTTACTGAGAAGTTTTAAATGTAAAGTTCACTGAGAAAATCTACTTCACATAATTTTCCCCTTAAATTCAAAATAAATGGTTGGAACCAGGCTCTGCAGCAAGATAGATCTGTATGACCAGTGTTAGTAACCACTGTTTTAGTTACTCATCTAAAGACTTGTTATGCAGTTATCACTATTATTTGTAACAACTATGAAACTTATATGTAGCTCACATATTAGTAGTTACTGTAATTATTTGCTACTATGATAGTGAGAGCTAAAAAAGTTAAATCAGTGTCTTAAGCCATCTTAAGATATGCTGATGAGTTGTTATTTCAATATCTCAATGAGTCAAATTAGCAGATTAGAAACATGTAGAAGCTGTTAGGCAAATACAATTTTCACCAGTTTATGTTCAGTAAGGAGACTAAGACAGGATTTTGGATTTTTGGATGACAGGATGTATTGTTCTTCCATTTACTTGTTTGTTAGCTCAGTTAGCTTCCTGATGCTTCAGTTATTCTATTATGGTCACGCTCACCCAGAAAAACAGACTTGTTTTTGTAAAGATACACTTGTTTCGAGACCTGAAAATAGGGCATTTGAAGGTTTTGTATGCATATTTTTTTTAGTCTCAACAAAGGATGGACAATTTGGCAAAAATCCAGCAGCTGGATAACTGAAAATATCATGCTACACAGCATGTATAATGATACATTCAAAACAAACTGTGACATTGTTAAAAAAACAAATACATTTTTTTTTCAACATTTAATTAATATATACATCTAGAGAATTGAAAAAAAACTGAATTACATTAAATTTAACAAGGCTAATTTTCAGCCTTTTCAGCATGTTCAAATTCACAATTTTTGAACAAAAAACAATTTAAACTTAACATAATTTAAAATAGCTTAGCCACTGCTAAATATCATTTTAATTAGTTGTTCAATGTTCTAGAAGTATTGACATTACCCACAACAGATTTCTGATCTGTCATCAAGTGGTCAGTTCTAAGACCATATTAGGAGCTCCAGGTTTAAGCTGTTTTTTTCTTTTATTGGGAAAAATGAATGGTGCTATTTGAAAACCACTACAATCAAGTCCTGTGGTAAACTGAAACGTTCCAACGGTGAAATATTTGACCTTTTTACATTTTCTCCCAGAATGTCACCAATTCCCATGTCATTAAGGAGCCAAAAAATGAATATTGTTATCACACATATGAATGGATAATACAATGCAAACTAACTACTGTGCATTGAACTGACATTATAAGAATGTGAACCTTATCAAAACACCCTGCACAAATCAGCAGAAATTGCCATATATGGTACATAAGTTGTTTTGGTAGTTTCAGTTTCTGCTTGAGTTGCTAGTATTGCTATATAACAGTGACTGAAGTTTAATAGTAGACTTACTTTCAGGCGACACCAATTGAGTGTGTTGGCTTGTATTTTGACTTTTTAATGACCTCATCATTCAGAGCGTCCAGTGACATTCAGAGGAAATGTCCATGGAACAAAATACTGTTCATTTTCCTCATAGAGGGAACCTGCTCAGACCCCGAGTTCCTAATATGCGCAAGACGCCAACTACAGAATGACACGTGTGATTTTTTTGCTCAGAAAAGCTTACGGTGGCTTAATTTATTGTGATGTACTGAAGTATTGCCAACGTCTGGTCTGAACTGGACTAGAGCTTTGACTAATAACACATTTGACAGATTTACTTTAGTGCAGACTGTCTTCTGTGTTACTTACGGATGGGCAAAGTCTGAAAGGTCTCCGTGTGGCTGTACTCCCCTTGACCTTTCCCATTCACGGCTGCCACTCTGACCTCATATGTCGTGTTTGGCTCCAGGTTAGTCAGGAGTACCATTGCTGAGAGAGAAAAAAAGAGAGACAGTCAATGTCACAGACATGAAGTGCCTCAACAGCACCTCAGTATTCATTTTTCTGTAGTTTTTTTCTCCAGGCCCAGAGTTACCACAGAGTCATAGAATGTACTAGCCAGCATTTTCACAAGTGACAGCTTTGCCTGCTGTTTATTCCACTCCCTCCCCTTACAATAATCTGACAGTATCTATTATGGAGATCCACTGTGAGCTACGCATGTTAATGGTGCTATCGAACCACGAGCTGCTAATAACAGCAGCTCTAAATGGGGGCTGTGAGCCCTGCTAACGCTAACGTCATCCTATTGTGTCACACAGTCGTCCCTGCACAACAAATCCCTCACTCACATAGGGATCATATTTACTACACACATCAAGGTGTGAAATGTAATTCCATCTCTCTGCTTGTAGCTTAGAGGTACTCAGCAGTGTGTCAAAGCTGAAAAGCCCACTTGTAGTCGCAAATACACACAAACATTCACAAGAACACCCACTACCCACTGCTCTAAACCAGATCATGTTTGAATATGAGGGTCTGTGGGGCGAAAGGTTTCATAATTGTAAAATAGTAAAAGACAAACAGTATGTTCTTCTTTGTTGGATTAATGTGATGTGATATTAACTCAAATTAAAAATAAAAAGGACTACAACTACAACTAATTATCCCTCAATGACAGTTTTTACACTACTGCAAAAGTCAGAGACCACCCTTTCTTTAATTTCCTGTACACATTTTTAATTATTAGGAGATATTTCACCAGATTATATACGATAATCTGTCAAAAGAAAAATAACAAGTTCCCAAAACAAAAAGATTTAAAGCTAGACTTTAAGTTAAAATGGGACTCATACCACACATCTTTCTAAAGGCTTCATAGACTCTGATATTTTTAATATATAAACAATAAAAATAGGTTTTCCCTATAATTCTGTTACCAAGTCAATTAGGACATGGTAGTCTCTCTGTGTGTGAAATAGTGTAACTCTGTGTTGAGCTGCTAGACAGCAATGAGGAATGAAAGGGGAGGAGTGAGAACCCTCAGCTGTGAAAGCTATTTACACACCTATAATCATGCACAACTACCACAATAAATAAATTGTGGACTTTACACAGCACTGTTCTTCATTACCAAAGTATTTGTGAGCTTAACTGCAGTGCTATTAAATTAAGTTCTTGTTTAAACCAGGTTGTAAGTGAAGGGAACTTTCCAAATCCAAATTCCTGACTTCAATAACCAGCAATAACACTAGACATTGTGGTACAAATAAAGCTTTGAAAGTGCACCTTCCTTAGAGGTTTCTCATATTTAGTGGACTCATCATGAACCCTCAGCAGTCACTGCTTTCATTTCGACTTCCATTAACATAGCTTTGTGTTTTCCCAAGCCTGAATGCCCTGAGGGACAGCTATTCAAAGTTTGAATGTATAACGTAGCATTGGTGAAGGCTGTTGTTTGTTCTCTGTAATTCCAGCGCTTTTCATGTTTTGGGAGTAAACTTTGTTTAAAGGCTTTGTTCAATGTTCCGCGAAATGGCACGTCATTGTACAGAAACATAATTGCAAGCCCAACATCCAGACAAAAGCAGTTTAATGAAGAAAACTAGTTCGACTCATTGCTGGAGCCATTTGATGGTGGAGAAAGTGCACTGTTGTGCCAAACACAATGACTGAGACAAGGTAAATGATCTGCCTTACATCCTGCCTCATTCTGGGGGAAGTGATAATGGCTCTTATGTGGAATGTTGGTGAAAACATACATTCCGTGGATTCAATAGTCCATTCGTATTTCATTTTGGTGTAAATTAAGGTTTGGTAATGTTCAAATTATGTTTCCACTTTGGAACATGGAATGTTGGAAGTGTTCACAAATCTCAGATCATCGCATTTAAAGACAATCAGTCATGCTGTCATTCCAGAACCAATTACAATTTTTGATCTCCCAGAGTTCCCTGATGCTCTTTCATCTTTATCAAGGGGATATGCTAATGGATACAGTAGCGCAATGGTGTGTAACACAGGTATATGGTGTATAGCTACCTTTTAAAAAAAAAGTGATTTATTGTATAGCCACCTACTGTCCAGCGCAGTCATTGATAAAACCCAGTAATATAATGTTAGCAAGCTAACAGCCAGCTAATTATAGTAGTGCAATAAATGTAACAAATAAAGGCACAAAGAAAAAGAAAAGTTATGCATTTATGTGCCGGCAAATTTTGTATGCTAAATTTAACATATTGAGAAAATGTCTGACCTGAGGCATCCAAACTTTTGTTACAGTAATAACTGTTTTGGTAGCAACAGCTTATTCTACAAAATTTGAGCATAACTCAAAACCTCATAAAAAATCACTTTCATTAAAACACAAAAAAATTTTGCTTAAGTATTAGCTGAGAAGCTGTAGAGTCACTCTGCTTGTAGTCTGAGACTGTAGCATTGCCTAACGAGGATTCGGTGTCGCACAAAAAGTCAAGTAGATCTAGTCTATGCTAGACTAATGATTAATGGTTAACCCCAAGAGACCAGCTTTTCCTTCCACTCTCTAACTCATTACATTCTGGGACCTTGCTTGGTGATTGGATCAAATTCAGAATTCACTTGACAGTGTGAAACACCCAGTGTAAACACCCTCAGCACATTGTGTTCAGATTAGTATCAGATCACCCACACCATGTTCAGAGGACAGAGAAGCATCTTGATTGCATTTAACACAAATGTAAATGGAAAGTGGTCCCGCATCATTCAAAAGCTTGTATAGATCTTATGGGCAGTCCCGGATCATCCAATGGGTTTTATTTGCCCAGGGGCGCAAGTCAAGAAGCAATTATGACAAAACTTAAACAGCCATTTCAACCCATAGCGTAAACTTTTCCAAACCAATCTCAACCTTACAGCCAATCATAATATTGACGCTCTTAACAACTTTCTTAAATTTCTTCATTTACTCCTCCAACGGCTGCTTAGCAACCATTCCAATATCCTCAGTCACCTTAGTCAAGCTTTCAGTATACAGAGTATAAAGTACAGGTTGATGGTTTTTATGGTGGGGGACAGTGAGCTCACATCTCACATTGGTGACGCATTTGTGGACTAACTTACCTCACACTGCAACTCACTACCAGGAGAGAGGAGACACGTTTTGCACTGTTTATAAATTGCATCTGTCTTTATTTCTGGCATACAGGTAAATAGTGGTAATGACAAAACTCATACCCAAAGAAGAATTTCAACCAGTATACCAGATGAACCAGCATATCACCCACTACTAGTTTAGGCAAGTTTTTTATTTTTGTGGTTAATTTAACTTTATTTGTTACCTTAAAGAAACTGCAATGGTAATGCAGGTGATTCTAGTCTTAGTTTCTACATTTGATAAATTTCTTTATGTTTCAGTATCAGCAGATATACATGAAACATTACTGGATAGCAGCACCGGCCCACAATTCCCATTTCAGTGCATCCCTAGCAATTCATATCTAATTATTGTTATCACTGTTGAAAACTGTGACTTCTAAAGAACAACAAAAGATATGAGTGCCTAGTGACACTGTTAGTAAGAGAGTTGGTGGTGTCTTGAGGAATATTTCAGACTAAGGGAGAGTTGAGTGCACTAACTGGCAAAACAAGCCAACCTGTGGCTTTTGTGAAAGCGGCTCAGAAAGTTCCATTATGCAATGCACTTTGCCACTAGTACAGATGTACACTCCAAATATGACTCCAAAATAAAGCCAACTCCACAGCCCCGATGCTTTTCAAAGTCAGATGACTGACATTTAATCCTGACACTTGATATAAAAGGTAGCCTGCAGCTGTCTGAAGCTGCATGAAAGCTGTGTAGTACTTCGCTGAGTTTTTCGCTGGTGTGTCCACAGCTGTCACATCATTTCTGCTGCAAAGAAAACACGGTCTTCAAAACATTTTTAAGGACAGATGAAAAACTTTTCAGTTTGGTATTGCATTCACCTACCAATTATTCAATCTGAACACTCTGGGCTCCCAAATGACATTCAGGAGATTATTCGTTTAATACCACTAATATGGCTCAATACTACATTGCCACTTCCAGCCTTGTAGCTGCACTTATTGGCCATTTGATCAGAAATAACCATTCAGTAGTTTAATAATTACAGGCTGTAGACCATCTGCTGCTGCATAATTTGTACAATATCTGGTAATCAGTAAGGTCCTAAGGTGCTCCTTTTCCATTGATGGATTGGGTAGAATGGTGGGGTTGATAAACTGTGCAGCAACAGAGGGGCTACAATTAATAACTGTAAAACTAGAAACTGCATGTATATGGTGGGTATTTATGATAAAGTGGCCAATATGTTTAGATATAAGGCAGATGTAGTAGTGTTAGTAGTAATAGTACAATAAAAGAAACAGCAAAAAAAAAAAAAAACTCACTCTGTACACCATGTGACTTTACCGTCCTCCACTCCTGAGAACTCTGGTCCTTGTAGTTGACAATGTAGTAGCCAATGGGCACACCACCATGAGAGTCAGGCTTCATAAAGGTGACTGTAGCGATGCGCTGAGATACCGAGGCGAACCGCACGGAGTACGGGTTGGATGGCACATCTGTAAAAGCAGGGAATGTCACTCATAAGCTACAACACAATGGACTGGCCAACTTGAATGAGACAACTGGAGGGAATGAAAAGAAATAATTCATTTTTTTCTTCAAATTGGTACAGCAATTTAATACTGTAGAAACCATTCCTGTGTTGGCACAAAGTTTATCACATAACTTCAGAAAGTGCATTTAATGTGTGTTATTTTGAGATCTTGAGGCAGGATTTATTATATTATCATATTAACTTTTTTTTTTTTTGATAAAACTCTGACCTTCATGTTGCATTCCATCATGAGCATACCACAAGAAATGGCATAAATGAGCATTTTTGAAAATAAAATAAAATCTTGGTACATCAACATATATTTAATTTGTTATTATATTTTATTTAAAAATAAGTTAACAATGTTTTTCCTCTCCTCTAAAGTCAAGTTAAACATGAGAGATATGATGTAATTGGGGAATTGTGCCAACCAGCCATTACTTCCCTTATACATGACTATGCAAAATCCAAACCTCGTCACTAATTTATGTAATTTCATGTCAAAATTAAATACAAATGATACATTTTTCAAGAAATATTTATGAAGAGATTAGATATAAGATAATCCTCTGTCAACATCAGATAAACAGCACCTAAAGCTTTCATTTTTGAGAGACAGAGGAGAAAATCAAGCTCCACTGTTGCTTCAGATCTGAAAAAATACACAGGTGCTTCTGTCCATCCATCCACTGTGATGAGACAACACAACATTATGATTCTGAGCTGTTAATATACAAAAAAGAAGAACATTTGTAAAACAAAAATAAGCTGCTGGTGTTCTCACAACAATGGACTGACCACATCCAAGTCCAGACCTCAGCATCACTGAATGTGTTCGGGATTATTTTTATTATGAGAAGTTCAAAAATACAGCCAATTGAACACTGAACTTTGAGGATGGAAAAATATCCCTGCAGATTTGTCTGAATAAGTGAAATCAAATCTCCTGAGAAGAATGGAAGCTGTAAAAAAGCAAGCTAAATACTGAAAAATGAGGTATTCTATTTAGTTCTGTGTAACTTTATATTAAAAAAAGTAAAATAAAAATAAAAGTTTTCTGCTTTTTTTCTAATGTTGTAAAATAACCGTCTTGCACTTAATGGCAATTTTCACTGGAAATTAAATAAATGAAGGGTGGTTTGTGCCTTTTGCCCAGTACTGTATGTATGGAGGTGCTGTAACATGCTTTAAAGATGTGTAAATAAAATAAGTACACCTGCATATGCACATACATTAGTAATAAGGCACACTCAGGAAAAAAAGTGTTTGAAACATACTTTTGCACACATACACAGGCACACACACTCTTGCACACAGCACAGATAAAAGACGGGGCCATTATATTTATCAGCACTCTGCTCAATCCTGTTATCACACTTCCCTTTATCAGGCTGGGCCACAGGGGCTCAGCAAATCAAAAGAGCTGCGTACTGCCCTGCAGAGTCACACACACACACACACACACACACACACACACACACACACACACACACACACACACACACACGTATTCCTGTCATTGTGGGCAATATCCATTGACTTCTGCACTGCTATACAGTCATACACAAAAGAGCACCTCTAATCAGATTACATGTTTTGTTGCTTTTCTAAGTGAAAATAAATTAACACATTCACTACAGGGAAAAAGGCTAAAATATGGCATTAGTGTTTCATTTTTATTTACTCGCTGGGTTTAATATGGAAAAAGAAAATATGTTGTTTGACAGGGGTGACCAAGATTCTGCATTAGACTGTAGCTCCTATGCCAACACCTAACCAACCCCCTCACGCTAGACTGGCTTTACACGCAGCTTACATGCATCTTTAGCTGCTTGAAACTTGAGTCACACATTGTAAAACCTCCTGCAACCCGCTTGAAACTCAGTCACTGCAGTTGTAGTTGTCTCAGCTGTCAAAACCTTTCATGAAATATCCAATCAAAACTCTAACAATGCATCACGCAATGATGTTGAAAAACATAATTTCAAACAACTGATTTCACTGGATCAAAAGGCCAATCAGGGAAATAAAATGGTTGAAAATAAGAGCCTCTTGATTGACTGAGCAAGGCTGAGTCAGGCATCATGTACAATTATTATGGCTACTTAAAACTTAAATATATAGGAAAGAAGTATAGACAGATGGAATATCAATAGATATTTATAGAGCGAGAGAAAGATGATGTGTTAAGATTATGAGTTGCTAAGTTGAATAACTAGTGAAGTAACGTTTCATGTAACTGTCAATTTACGCGTTTTAGTCTAAAGCCAGTCTTCACCTCAGCCTCAGGAATCACAAAGAAATCTTTTACATTTTGTAATATAAACTGCATTTCTGTAACAACAAATTTCCAGACAAAATCAAATGTTTGTGATTTCCACTGTATTGAGGACCTTTGCTGCTCAAAAAGAGCTAAAAACAAAGCTGTGCACACACAGCACATAAACTTTTGCCCTTCAACACTACTTCCTCTGCCTAAAACCATCACTTCTGACATTTCGCCGTTAGCATAGATGTCACCACCTCCCTAAAGAATGAGACCCCACCATATGCTTTCTTTTCTTCAGAAAGAAGACCCTCCTTTTACCTTAATTACCAGCCACAGCTGATCCTCCGTCTTAATATCATCTCATTTCACATCCTTCCATTCACGAGCACCACTGCACGGGGGAACAATTCTACAACGAGCCATCAGTGAATTATTCAGACCCTCTTTTTTCCGTGAGTCATAAAAGCTCGCTTTCTGATTTCGCTAAGCGTTACCTTTAATGGCTAAACTAGAGCTTGTGAATAGTTTCATCAGAGATTGTTTCCCGCTTCTCATGTGTGTGAGGTTAGACCTGATCTTCGCCTCGCAGAGAGCTTCTATTCACGTCCGCCATCTCTCCTTCCCTCCCCGCTCCCTCCTGTTACGTTCATTTTGAAGAATGAACTAGAGGCCACGCTCAGAATACCAAATAGCCTGTATGTTTCGTTGTGGGTTTTTTTTGTTTGTTTTTTGTTTTTTTGTCAGTGAGACGGCAGAAAGGAAGCATCAATTCGCTCAGATGTGGCTTAGCACAGATGCTAAATCAGCGCTGATGCTGCAGTGTTGACGGCTTTTGTGACCCATGGATGTGTTGTCTTACTTGGAAGCCTCGTAGATCATTTTCGGTCAGAAATGCTCTGCTGGTAGCACCTTACGTATTGATAATAAGTGAGTAATAATATTTGAATATCACGATAACAATCTGTACTAACCTATAAATTACAGGCTAATTATTTAGTTAGTAATTGTAGTGGTAACTACCTCAACATTTGCATTTTGAACCTTAACATTTTATTCATTATTATTTACAAACTTTCTATCCATTATGAACAACTAGACTTAGCATATCATCTTCAGTTGAGTACAAAGAGATGTCATTATTTAATTTTTTTTAATTACCAACTCGTTACCACTACGACTACTAACTAATTATTTAGTAGCAGTTAAAAATTAGCATGGATTTTTTATGAAAGTGCAACATGTTAACATATATTATCACCCACTTATTGCCAATCTGTAAAATTGTACCCTGCTGGCTTTTACAAACAATATACTGCGTTTCACAGATAATGTCTAAAAAGACAAGTTATAGAGTGAGCCAACTGTTCAAAACGGGATAAAATGTGAAAAATTATTAGTATGCTAAATAAAAAAACAAGCTACGAATAGACTTTTTAACTTCCTTTTTCTTTTTCTTTTTTTTTAAAACACATTTTACTGGTCATAAACACTTACGATTGTATGGTCTTATGCCAAAAGAATGAAACTGTAATTCAAAGGCAAAGCAATAATTAATTGTAATATAAAATGTTAATAATTAATTAAAGCCCCCCCTTTTTTCAGAGAAAGCTCTATATGGAAAAAAAAAAAAAGACAATGGCCAGGAACAGCAAATCTCTCTCTGTTTTATTTATTATTGACACTATCAGCTGCCAAATTGCTTATTTAAAAAGATAAAAATACACTTTTTGAAGCTTAATGAAGTAAAACAATATCCAAGAATTTGGCCTGTCACAATTGCCCCCCCCCCCCCCCCCCCCCCAATAATATGTTTACTTCAAAACAAACTGTGAAATGGGGGCACTTTTATCAGTTGGGTTGAGGCAAATTCATTGAGGCACGCCATGGGTCTTACTAACAACAATAAACATTCTATAAGCTCTGACTGGCATTACCACAGAAGGCAGCGGTGAGTAATGTTTGTTTATGTGAGTTATTTGTGCTGTAAGCTGAGAGCTACCGAGCAGAAACAGCTATTAAGCAAGATAAGCAGATAATCCCATTTTGCCTTTTTAAGCCTGTACTTAAATAAAATGTCCCTGTCTTTCAAAAAGACAAATTAGGAATCATAATTCATTTTCAGCTAAAAATGCTAAAATGATTGTGACAGGCCTACAAAGAGCACCACATTTCTCTAACCTTGGTGGTCATAAATTATCACATGCCAGAAGGATGAGCTCATAATGTGAAGGCACAGCGTGAAGTTTTATGTTAAGCTTTTTTCCTCTCCATTAAAACTCATTATAAGGATTAATATAAGGAAACAGCTTAATGTGGCATACTAAAATGTAAAATATCTCTCTGCATTATTGGTTCCAGTAAGTGACGGTGTTTATGACCAGTTAAGTGTGAGAGAAACCTGGTGCTGCCTTATCATTATTTTGTCACATACAACCACTTTATGCTGCCTCCTTACAATGAGTTTCAACGGAGGAAAAAAGCCTACATTATTACTTTGTCTCTGCATTTTTAATTATGGTTTTGTTCTTTTGACTTAAGACCCTGTAAACTTTATAATGAATAACCAGACTTGCTATGTAATTACATAAGTAATTACACAAGTAGTCAAGTTATTACAAGTAGTCAAGCTATGAATATTGTTTTGCTGCAAAAGCAGGTTAACACTATCTATTGTTTAATACTGTATATCATCTCTGTTAACATTATTAGCTCCTCAAATTGTGGGCTACTACTGCCAAAGCAAATGACCCACTACACTTGGCAAAGCTTGCTGGTCTGCACGGGGAATTTTGACAACTTGCCAGTCTAACGATGTTAGTTGAATGTATAACAGTGTTAGCTTGCATGTCGCAATATTCATATTTCAACTACTTAATTACCTCATTAAGTATGAGAACACAGTAATATTTAGACAAAAACTGTATGTACAGCAAAGTGGTAGAACATTTTTATCTACCTCAAGGTGCAAGAGCATCGATTTTCAAAAACAGCATTCATTTTCCACATAAGAAAAAAAAACCGAATGCTGTGTTTGAGTAAAGCTCACAGTAATAAAGTATCACTTTTAATGAGATTGCAGAAACATTTGCTTTAGATCAATCATCCACACAACAGTTGGCTGTTTTGAGAAGGTAAATATATCAATAAGGTCATCACACATATAACTAAGGTCAGTTGGCTAGCTAGTTGCCTACAATACTCTTTCATGGAAGTTTTGTACCACTCTATAGTTTGACTGGAATGATAATGATCTTCTGAGTTCAGTTGATCACTGCAGTAGACCCTAAATTCCTTATACAGGCATGTCGCCGACTACAAAATGATGACACAGCTTCAGAGTTCTGTGGTGGGTTCCTGTGGAGCAGGCATCTGAACAAATGCAAAATTGATTCCATGTGTTTTTATCTCAGTAACCCCAATGAATATTACGTTGATGACGTACCAACTTTGTACCTAAGAAATGATGACTTAGGAAAAACACTCTTAACTGTAAGAAGGCTTTTGCTTAAGTACATTTGAACCATTTCTATTGGTCTATTTCTGACGTGATGTATCAAACATGCAATTTGATATGAAAGTGACCATTTATAACTTAGTCATATGCAAAAGTTTAATACCGTGCTCAAAGTACTGTTCAAAGAGCATGTTTTATTCATTTTCTAAGAGAAAATAAGTTCTACAGGGAACACTTAAAAATGCCATTTCCTCTAAATTTCAGTTTTTCTTGTTCGGAAAAAATAGATCATGAAATATAACTTTTGCACTTTGTTATTTTTATCCTACTATTTAAATGCAGCAAATAAACATAACAAATAACTGCGCATTTAAGTATGTAAAGTGTGCTCTCTGTAGAGGATGTGTTTTTTTTGAAAATCAACAAAACATATAATGTGACCCAAACGTTTGCATACCACAGAATACCATGCAATCTGTAATCTACTATTGCATCTTCACAATTTTTCGACTTCTTACTGCCACTTCAGTTTTCTTTCATTCATCGATTCATTTGTTTAAGTGGCTAATTACTGGTCCCGATTTAACAGTTAAATACAGCACCATGCAACTGCTAACAATATCAGCTCACTATGGGTGGCTATTCTGAAAGCATGCTTATCCTGCCAGGCTCTGTGCTTACTGAACAGAAAAGGCACATCTGTGTTTATAAATCTTATTTCCTCACGCTTGTCTAGAGAGGAACCGCAGACACTCCTGCAGCGGCTTTACTTGGCAGGATACGTGGAAATGTTTGATACTGTTGTAAAACCATTAATTTTAAAGACAAACCATTCGCAGCATGACAGGCATATGTCAGAGGAGAGATGACACCGTTCCTAATTTCATGGCCTCCAGAGCTCTCTTTTAAAGCTACACTTTTAATTAAGTTTGCAGCCTGAACCCAGCATGACTCCTCTCATGTCACGCCTTGGTTGATGGGTTTAATATATTGTGGTTCTGTATTTGTTTCTATCTGCATCGCTGCTTGTATTTGTTTCTGTTCTCTTATGCGTGAGGAGGAATTTTTCCCGTTACTCTGCATATTTATGGCCGCATGTGAGCTTTTATGTGCGAGAAAGAAAGAGAGTGATATCCTCTTGTGCTTTATGAAGTCTAAGTCATTTGATCTGAGCTTGAGTGGATTGCACCACTTCGCAGTGAATGAGGTACTGTAAATTAGCGAGCTCTCCAGTAAATCAAATAGCCTAGCAGCAGATTAGCTTGGGCTAAATAAGCAGCAGGCCGCTCTAGAGAATTGTTATGGGAAATATAAATCCCCTTTGAAAAGCAGTTGATAAAGTTGAGATAAAGGCTTAAGGCTTAGATAAAAAAGGACCTAGGTTATAACTCAGAAACTTCACTTGAAAAATCTTCAAAGGCTTAATCTCAGCCCAAAAAACTGGCCTTCAAAATGCAATTTGGAAGATCTTCCCTCTGATACGGAACCTGTGGTGTGATCTTCAGCACAATTGCTGCCAGAAAGGTTCAAGAAGTACTCTTGCAGGCCTAGAAGGCTTTTTTTGCTTGTGGAAATATTACTAAATGCATTTATCAACAACTGGTGTAATCTAAGCAACCCACAGAGGTACTATGCATCATAATTTTATATTACACACTATATACCTTACCATCTAGTGCTTGGACACTAGGGCTAGGGCAACATCATCTCAAATCAAAAAATAACAAATTGCAATTAATGGAAATTAAAAATCACACCCCCTGGTACATCTCATCATCAAATCATAAGCGACAATTAGTTAACATGGTCTTTTATACTATAACTTATTACATGTATACTGCAAATCAGCTAGTGCAAATTTATGTTGCATAAAAATGCAAGTACTGAAGTTTGTGAGTGCAATAGCATGTGTCCATTTTCACACTCAACCAACCCTTCAGTGATACCTGGTGCCCTGTGGACTGGAGGCATTATTATCCTGGAACAGACCACTCCATTCAGAAAAGAAATGAAGAAAGGATAAAGATGATCAGTTAGAATAATACAACAAATGGACCCAAACCCCAAATCATACCAGTAAAAATGTTTCCCACAGCATAACAGAGCAACCAGACCTCCTCTCTGTTGGGGTAAAGCATTCAGTATGCTACACCTGCACTCACTTGGGGAGAATATGGTAAAGCTAATCTGACCATATCACTTTTTTTCCACATCTCTGTACACTGGTGTCTATGGCTTTTGGACCACAGAACTCTCAAATGTGCATTTGTATTTGTAATGGGGTGAAAGGTTTACACTAGCATAACAGTTTCTATTTTCTGTGTTTAATGCTGTGAACTTGCGTGCGACGGACCTTTGTGTGTGTGCATTGGCTTATATCTCCATTCAGTAATAGTTTGTCAAGTTGAAAGTTTAAATGAATTTGTGCTACAGCAGTTGCAACTTTCACAGCACCAGTGCTAAGAGCTCAAGAAAGCAATGCATAGACTTGCTATTTACAGAAGTCTTTCCCACAGATCTAACTGCTGAGTCACTTTGCCACAGCTCCTATTGAGACACTAGCAATTTGTGCAGTCTTTTATAACTGAAGCTCTGGCCACCCATGCCCTAATATTGAACCCAGTGAACCCAATTTCATGATTTCACTTAGATCTTTACCTCCTGCCATCTTGATCCAAAATTGGGGTCGACTGAGCCTGCTCAACATTTATACACATGGCACAGAGCATGATAGGATATTAATTGCTTAATTGTGCACCTGTCTGGAAGTACTTGCACTTGTTATGCGTCTCCATTCAGCTTTATTAAAGTTTTCCATTTTCATCCAACTCCAGCTTCCTCCAGCTTGATTATGTCATCTTTTAGCAGTTTTGGTATCAATAGTAGAAGGTTTTCACTTCATTTAATTTGTCTTGGAGCAATAAGACATGTTTTGTGGATTTAGATAAAGCTATGTTATCCAACCCCACTCCATTCAGATGCCAAGAAGGCCAGACTCTAGAAAGGTCAGAAAGAGACAGACAGCTTCTGGCTGGGCCAGGCTGACCTGTTGAGTGATCTCCTCTCTCCTGAACCTCACACAAGGGTATTGTGGGTAAACACACACCTGCCTGTGCTAAAATAAACTCCTGATATCGAGCACCGATGTTGTTCCTGGCCGTGCAGTTGTAGCGGCCAAAATCCCTGTCGGACATCGGGGTGACCTGCAGATAAACAAAAGGCCGATGAGGAGAAAGCAGGAGGGAATGAGCATTGATTATGTTAGAAATTAATGGGCTATAAACTCAAACTCTCTCAATGTCACTTTACAGTTAGCTATAAAGTTTTATGAGATGGTAGAGCATGTGTAGCTCATTAAATTATGTTGATACATTAATCTAACATATATATAACTTATATAAGGTAATGATAGAAATTAATTACACTTTAAAAGAAGTTGTGTAGCAGGCTCCTGTCTTGCTGATCTTATCAAGAACTTAAGAACTTATCACTAGATCAAGTGTGCTTGGTAGCACACTTGTCTAAAGATATATTAACCCATCTATACCTACATTAAACTAGAACTTACCTCCAGTAATGATCTCCCCTCTGCAGTATGAATACGAGTATTGCTTGTGCCTTCATTGGAGATGGTGAACCTGTCTCGTCTCCACAACATGGTGGCTGGGGGATTGGACATCACGTCACAGCTGATGTTCACTGGATTCCCCTCCCATGAGTAGAAGATAGTGTGATTAATCTGAAACTTTGGGGCATCTGGAAAATAAAAGTGATTGGAGTAAGATTTTGGGCAGATTTGGACAAAGAACTAAAGCTACATCAGAGTGAATCAGTCTCACTTATTGTTGGACAAACCTTTCCCACCCATGTTGTCAGTAACACTTGTAATGTGACAGTGACAAGAAAAAAACATGCACAATTGTACACTTACTCCAAATTGTCTGTTGATTAGGTAGAACAATGCTTACTTCTTTAGTTTTGCACTGAAGCTATAAAGCAATGTATACATCATGGATGGGCGATATGGCCAAAATATAATATGATACTTGAAGTCACTTTCATAATGCATGACATAAAGCAGAATATTTGGTTTAGTTCTATTGTTCTACACTGTATGTCCTAAAGTATCCAGACATCCCTTCTAATTAGTGAATTCAGCTACTTTCAGGTGTACACATCGCTCACACAGTTGTTTGATTGTGCATACACAGCTTGTATAATCTCCACAGAAAAGCACTGGCAACAAAATAAGATGCTCTGCAATTGCTGCACATAAGCCTAAGGTCACCATGACTAATACCAGGTGTTAGCTAGAGGGGTTTTAAACCTCCCAAGCATTGAGCTGTAAAGCAGTAGAACTGCATTCTCTGGAGTGATGAAGCTTCATCTAATACCTTTGTGATAAGTTAGAGTGGTGTTTGTGATCCATAACTCATCGTCCAACATCACCAGACCCACTAATCAAGTCAAGTCAAGTCAAGAGGCTTTTATTGTCATTCTATCTATGTACAAGTACACAGTGGAGTGAAATTACATTCCTCCAGGAACATCGCGGTGCAACAAGGAACAAAAAGTACAATGTGCAAATGTGTAGACATGTGGGTGAAATGTTGAACGCCAAAATTAACATAATTGGAGGCAAGTGTGTAATGCTGTAGTGACTGAATGCAATCGAATCCTCATAGCAATTTTCCAACTTCTAAGCCTTTGCAGAGGAGTAGAGGCTCTTACTGCAGCAAAGGAGGGAGAAACACTTTATTAATACCCTTGAACTGAGAATAAAAGCTGGATGGGTAAGTGTTATGTTCTCTTTGTTAACGAAACATCCAGTGGGTCAGTGTTTTGTGAGTACTCAGCAAAGCATACTGTGCCACAATAACAAAACGCTAACAATAACTGTTACAGTAGCTACAATAAAGAAAGATTATAATCTTCCAAACAGCACTATGCACACCATAAGACTAAAGCAACTGTGTCAAGTCGCTAATTAATTTAAAATGTCCTGTTAAAACTGGGTGAAATGTTGGGCAACATCAAATTAATATAATTGAAGGCAAGGGTGTTATGATTTAGGCATACAATCTGCTTGATGCTAAGGGATATCGATTATCTGTTATCTACACAGATCTTGTAGCTCCACTACAAAAGTAAAGAAGCAAACTTCAGAACTTAAGTTAACTAATGTGATACACTGTGTATGGCAGCGGCAACCTGGCTTGTGCCAGATGAGCAGCATCTAGTTTCTTAGCGTCTTAATTAGCCTCAGGAGGCTTTAAGAAGTTCTTGGCAGAACATCTGCAGACTGAAATATTCGTTTGGGTGGTTTTATTGAAGCTCCTCATAAACTGGAACATGAATCCACAGCTAGTTTATGAGGAGCCTGGCCACTTCCTATCTCTCCCATTATTTCAACAACATGACTGCAAAATGAATGGGGTGAATGAAGCTAAACAACTAAAAACAAAACATTTCTTTTCATTCTGGAAAGTAGAAGGATATATTCCACTATATAAAAAAAAATTCAGTATCTTTCCATTTCTATACAGCAAAAAGGAAGCCAGTTGTAAGCTAGCAGTGCTGACTGGCTGACAAGCTCACAGATGCCATCAATGTATATACATATGACAGCCATGTTGATACATTTTCTGGTGCTCCATGTAAAGAAAATGAGTGCAAATGTCTGTATAAAAATTATTCAACAGGCACAAAAGTTCCATAGGAACTTTTATTTATAATTTATTTATATTCATGGCATTACTGAGTAGCAATTCTCTGGTGAAACTAAAGCGTGGTGTTGCATCAACTGTTTTATCAAAATGAACTCCTAGTCAATCACAATTGCAATAGAAGGGTCTTTCTCCAGGCCTAAAAAATTTGGAAACATTGAAATGCATCTGTCTGATCTCAGGAATGGCTTGAAGGTAATTGCTTGAATGTGGTGCATCACATTAGCAAAATTCCAGAGTGTTGGGTCCTGGGATTTATTTAGCTGTCTAATAACACTGATGAATAACAGCCATGCCTACTATAACCAACACCCAGTCCCTCTTCTCATGTGAAAAGTGCCAAGCAGAGACCTTCAAGTCGATAGGGCAAAGTATAACAATAATGCATGCTTAGCGAAGGGAAATGAACAATAGTGCTAGCTAGCTAGCAGCACTGTCAGACGGTGTGCCTGCAGTCAAGGTGGCATTATGTCTATTTTATGCTGGCTCGCAGAGTTCCATTAAAGAGATTGATGCTGTGGCCCTCTGTCATGTCAGAGGACAGGCGAGGTTGTTGAAGAGCGCTTCCAGACTAAATAAATGAGTTCATTAGCACCCCAGCAACGCTTGGCTAGCTCCTGCCATGCTTAGTCAGAATGCCTTTTTTCACTCGAACACCAACAAACCCCTTCCTCCCAACCAGCTCTAAGAGAGGACTGTGAAGGAGGAACGGTGATGTCAAGGGCAACAGCCTTGCTGGTTGGGCGGTTTTAATTATTACTGTTTTGAGTGACACAGTGGGCCGAGTCCACCTGAGCTAACCCCATCAGATATCAGCATTTCTTGCTAGCACGTTCTTCCATGTCCTTAGAAAACATCCCAAGCGCACACCTGCACCTCAGCGCGCTGTTATTCAGTGATATAATCTCGTTGCTCTCATGACCCTGCAATTTCATTCAGCTGGCTGACTGAAGGCTGCAATTGAGATGATTTGCTCTTTGCTTTCTCCATCTAATCTTGGGTGGTATATGTCCTATCACTGTCATCATCATACCGCAGTTTGAACTATTGTACCTCAGCTAAGGTGAACAGCAGATTAGTCATTTGTGCTGTTTCTCCTATCCAATCAACAGCAGAATAATATAATGTATGACTGTTACCAAGGCCAGAAACACAGCAAGAAAGGCAACAACAGCAGCCAAAGTTGGTAGGAGAAGAGAAAAATAGCTGACCCTGTAGGTGCGGTGTAATTGAGGAAACTTACTGTTCTAGACCAGGAAATGAGTAAGATGTTAGTGAAATTAATTATGCAGGATGATTTTCTCCCATTAATTGGCTTTGCTGGAGGGCATTTGTCTTTAGTTTTATATACCCAAAATAACTTTTACCCTTTTTTTACAAGGCAACAAGGCATTAATTAGTTCATTATTTTTTAGCAGAGTAAAGTAGTTTTATTAGCTTTTTTTACTTTTCAGTATGACAGAGGCCATGGAGAAGTGTTGGGTAGTAGCTCATTGACTATTTTGTTCAGTAACAGTTGTAGCAGCACAGAAACAGCAATTAGCAAGAGTTTTCAGTCATGTTACTAAGCTAGCTCTGCTGCAAGTAAAGCAGATTTGTAATTTTTGCAGCTTTTTAACTATCAAAATTCTTGGAACGAAATGGCGTTCTATGTCTCTCTTCTATGCTTCCACGCAAAATAAGGGCAATCGCCAATGCTTCGCCTGGACTGACATTTCCAGTGGTTTGGTGGGTGACAGCGAAGGGGGAGTGACTTCAGTCTTCGCTAAATGGGCCACTATCTGCTCTGCCCAGCTGCACTACAGAGAGCTAATAAAAGTTTGAATCTCTCCAAGTACAAGCAAGACTTGGTGGTCCTCAGTATATGTCCAGCACGTGTCGTTTGCTACAGGTGGCCATGGTTTCAACCCCATTTAGAAGTGGTACATGATTTGGCATATGTTGCTTTCGCATCCCAAAAGCTCCGGCTCAGACAGTGTTCTGTCATATCATTACAAACGGGAATCATTGCACATTGACAAAGGCTTAGCATGGACAGCTCCATTATATCCTAGTGACATTTTTTATTTGAACTGTAGACAGGTTATGCAACAATTTATATAAGAGCCAGTATAAGTGCAGAACATTCCATTTAAATGAGTTTTCCCAAACTTGCCACAAAAAAAAGTGCTGAGCCAGCACAGGCAAACACAGCACAGCCAATCTTGTCTTGTGCCATATAGTGCTAGTGTGTAAAGTTACCTTTGGGGAAACTGCGTGTTAATAGTAGTTCATGGAAACACTGATTAATCCACATTTTACATTAGTAATAACTATTGAGAAAAGAAACCCTGCGGTTGTCTCACTATTTACTATCTCACTCGTTAACTGGAGCTGAAATTACTTACACTCAATGTCCAAAAACATGCTTTTCTGATGGCCTCCGATCCTGCTTAAGGCCTCACAGTCAAAACGTCCCCAGTCCGAGAGTCGGACCCCACTGATGGTCAGCATGGACTTGCCGTGTCGTCCTTGAACCTCCACCCTCCCATCCTGGCTCTGAAAGAAACGAACAAAAACCTGATAATAGCAGCATTTAACCAAGCCAAGACAAACCGGACTGCCAGCCAAGTTTCTGCTGGGATTTTGGACAGCCTTGTTCTAACACCATGGATAAGCCACTGATCAACTTGGAACGAAACGATGGAAAAAACACATTTTAAAACAATGAATACATGTATATCATTTTTGTGCTTTTTCTGCTATAACACACCTGATCTAACTAATCAGCTTATATAAAAGTTTTCCTGAGTTGGAATTGGTGTGTTAGAGCACTAAGAACCAGGGCTGGAAATCACTGCTGTATATTCACCTGAGCGTCTCTGGCATGTTAACAAGCCTAAGCTGCCCTTTTCGTTGGGTTTCATTTGTGCCAGAACAAGCAAGAACCACCTCAAAGACTGAATCTGGCACCTATTTTGGTGGCTCCTGCTCTTTATTCATATGAGAAATACAAAGCGATGATGTGCAAACATGTTTCATGAAAAATCATGTAAATTTAGAATGTTTTTTTTCTATAAGCAAACATAATATATCCCATACCAAATTTTGCTAAAATTGCAAAACAATTTAAGATAAAAAGTGCATATCTGTGAGATTTTCAGTTAACAAATAAACTATTGGCTATATTCGTTCTACTGCTGCATGGGTAGCATACATATTTAATCTATTTATTTACATAACATAAAAACTATTTATATGATACGGAGTATTAAAACAACACAAAACCACACACTGTTCAATTGTGAATCATATTTTATATGGATAGAATATACTGAAGATTTGCTTGAAAAGAACAGTGTCATGACCAAGGTGCCAAGGTTTTAACAGATGTCCAACCAATGACATGGGCAATTAAAAGCATTTTACTGGTTTATGCAAACTCTCCTCTTCATTATTAACCCTTTTATTGTCAGTAAATATGTATCACTTCACTGTAAAACGAAGAAAATGGGTTGGTTAACCAGAGGCAACATTGTGCAATAAAGGTGTGAACAAGTAAAAGTGAAAAAAAAGTGAAATTCCATTGACTTTTTTTTTTATGTATGCATATTTCAGGTGAAAACAAACACAAACACCTTTTCCTAGTGTTTTGATGTCAAATTGTTCAGTATAGAAAACTTACCAACTGGTAAATCTGAAAAAAGTAAGCTTTCTTTGCAAACAACGGCCGGCATGTAACTCTGCCAAGAATGGATTTTAGAAAATACATTTGGGTCAAAACTTCATCTGAAAGCGATTGTAAAAAAATTTTCTCAGATATTAAACAAAGTATCCATAACTATTCCATGTAATAGCTTTCTATGCAGGAACTTTCAGAGGCATTAAACTCTTCAAACGTTTGGGTAATTTCATCACCACTGTGAATTGTTCTGACTTCTGACTATAGCAGGATTTGGCACCAACCACTCTGAATGACTTTATTCATAACATAACGTCTTAATTATATAGAAAATGAGTAAGCTTTTTACATTATCTATTGACATGGATATGATTCTAAAATCATTGCCCATCAATTCTAGTAACATTCATAACAGGTTCACGATATTGATTTGTCATGTTCTTTACAAAACAGCTGTCTGTTAAGTTCCATTGAATAAGCATATCTCACAAACCAACGTATGTTCCAACATTATTAGGAAACCTGCCGTCTCAATCAATTAAAAATCACTGGTGGATTCTAAAAATACAAGTTAAAATTCAACCGTGTAAAATGAGTTCTTACCGAAGGTGAAATCGATGTGGACACTCAAGGATCTAAACATCTCCGCCATATCAGAAAAGAGCTCGATATAAATTTATGGACTTTGTGTCTGTGCTAATTATCATTCAGCAAGCCTCCAGCTTGGAATATTAGGAGATTAGAGAGGTACTCTTCCCCCCTGAGCGGAGCTGAGATTGGTGGAGACGCCCATTTTAACGATCCCTGCGCTCCTCTCTCGCTGACAAATCGATATGTGTCTCCTCTGCTAATGCCACAGCATATGTAGAGCAGACCTGTGACAGCTAACTTTATTGCTTGCCCCTACTTGCACTTCAACATTACATTTGACGAAAGCCATTAATGCAGGCTGGAAGAGACTCCAGGGCTGCTTTCCAGTCTAAGTAAACGCTGAGATGAGTAATCATTATTCTAGTGACATACACACATGCAGTGCAGAAGTCAGAGACCACCCTTCATTCATTTCATTTCCAGTGAAAATGCCCATTATTCATTTTCCAGGAGATATTTCTGAGAAGATATTAGATATGAAGTAATTTACTTGCAGATCTAGCAGACCACCAAAAAAGTCACCAGCAGACATATGAAGCATTTTTGAGAGATAGGAGAATATCAAGCAGCACTCTTGCCTCAGATCTGAAAAAAATTATGTGATTATTTGGATAGCGATAAGCAGAAAAATCAACTAACTTCTAAGACTGAACTTTGGAAAAATTGAAGTGTGAAAAAAATATCCAAGCAGATTTCTTTGAAAAACTGAAAGCAAGTCTCCTGAAATACAGTGGAATGTCTAGTAAAGTCTAGTAAAAAATTGCAGACACAGTAAATACTGAAAAACTGAAACTATATTTAGTCGATGAGGCTTCTGAGTAATTTTCTGCTATGTTTTCTGCTTTTTTACTTGACACTGAAAAACGAATAACTTGCATCTAATGGCTGTGTAGACAGATAATTAAACAAACCATGTGTGTTTTCTGACTCAGAATCATTTCTACATATGTCTACGCATGTGTATATGTGAATGAGTAATATTTTACACACCTCAACATGCTCATATGTATAAGCTCGAGCAGCACGCCCCGCACTCACAAATATTATGATGCATTGTGAAATTCTCTTGCCAGTCGAATGGCTCTAATAAAAGGGGCTAATAAAAACAGCTGCCAGAAAGCATATTCTCTTTCTTGTAATGCCATCTCGCTTATTTTTTTTTACAACTTCAAAACATAAAATTTACAGTCTGGCACCAGCTTCCGATGTGAGGAATTGAGTGATGCAGATTGCTGACTATCAACACTTCTCTCTTTTACTCTCATAGGCAGCCTCTCTGACACCCCTTTGCCTGAAGCTGCTGGCCTGTTTGATATTCTGCAGAGTTCTCAGTCTGGGGACAGAAGTGCTAAAGAGAGCAAAGAGGCAGTCCAGTCTGGCTAGCTGAAGTTAGAGCGCTATCACAGACTCTGTCCTTGCATTACGTTTGATGGATGGCCCCTTTGGAACAGATCAAACATGTGTCCAATTTAGGTCAGATCTGAGCCAATGTGCCTCACACAGAAACTGCGAGGTTCTCTATGTATGTCATCCAAAATTCTTTATTCACCTGCACAGAACGATGATTCAAAACATAAAAATACATCATATTCCTTCACCTTGCTTCAAAATTTTGTTAAAGTTTTTACTGAGCTAAAACACAGGGAGAAATACGTCAATTTGAATATATACACGCACATATACATTGCCCAAAAGTCTGAGACCACTGGCAAAAATGCTTCTCTTTTGCATTTGTTTCTACAACCCCAATTCCAATGAAGTTAGGACATTGTGTAAAACATAAATAAAAACAGAACATGATGATTTGCAAATCCTTTTCAACCTATATTCAATTGAATACACTACAAATGAATATGAACAAACTTTCAAATGAATACATTAGTTTTTTTGCAAATATTCACTCATTTTGAATTTGATGCCTGCAACATGTTCCAAAGAAGTTGGGACAGGGGCAACAAAAGACTGGGAAAGTTGAGGAATGCTCAAAAAACACCTGTTTGGAACATTCCACAGGTGAACAGGTTAATTGGAAACAGGTGAGTTTCATGACTGGGTATAAAGGGAGCATCCGTGAAAGGCTCAGTCGTTCACAAGCAAGGATGGGCCGAGGTTCACCACTTTGTGAACTGCGTGAGAAAATAGTCCAACAGTTTAAGAACAATGTTTCTCAACCTGCAATTGCAAGGAATTTTATCATCTACAGTCCATAATATCGTCAAAAGATTCAGAGAATCTGGAGAAATCTCTGCAAGTAAGCCTTAAGTAAAACCCACATCATTCTGTAACGGATATTCCCACATGGGCTCAGGAACACTTCAGAAAACCACTGTCAGTGAACACAGTTCGTCGCTCCATCTACAAGTGCAAGTTAAAACTCTGCCATGCAAAGCGAAAGCCACATATCAACAACAGCCAGAAACACCGCCGACTTCTCTGGGCCTGAGCTCATCTGAGATGGACTGACGCAAAGTGGAGAAGTGTCCTGTGGTCTGACGAGTCCACATTCAAATTGTTTTTGGAAATCATAGACGTTGTGTCCTCTGGGTCAAAGAGGAAAAGTACTGTCCGGAATGTTATCAGTTCAAAAGCCAGCATCTCTGATGGTATGGGGGGGTGTTAGTGCCCATGGCAGGGGTAACTTGCACACCTGTGAAGGCACCATTAATGCAGAAAGGTACATACAGGTTTTGGAGCAACATACGCTGCCATCCAAGCAACGTCTTTTTCAGGGACATCCTGCTTATTTCAGCAAGACAATGCCACATTCTGCACATGTTACAACAGTGTGGCTTCGTAGTGAAAGAGTGCGGGTACTAGACTGGCCTGCCTGCAGTCCAGACCTGTCTCCCATTGAAAATGTGTGGCGCATTATAAAGCACAAAATACAGCAACGGAGACTCCGGACTGTTGAGCAACTGAAGTTGTACATCAAATAAGACTGGGAAAGAATTCCACCTACAAAGCTTCAACAATTAGTGTCCTCAGTTCCCAAACGCTTATTGAGTGTTGTTAAAAGGAAAGGTGATGTAACACAGTGGTAAACACGCCCCTGTCCCAACTTCTTTGGAATGTGTTGCAGGCATCAAATTCAAAATGAGTGAATATTTGCAAAAAAATAATACTTTTCTGTTTGAACATTAAATATCTTGTCTTTGTAGTGTATTCAATTGAATATAGATTGAAAAGGATTTGCAAATCATCATATTTTTTGGGTTGTAATTTAACACACATTTTGCATTAAAAATTATAATTCAATTCAATCTTTGAAGGTGTACACATACTTCAGAGTTTCTTAGTATTTGGTACAGTATGTCCCTCTTTTGCTTAACTGACAGTGTGCGCTCAAACTGGCATGGACTTATAAGAGTCTGAACATGTGTTTCTGCTGAAGAAATAAGACTAAATAAAAATGGCTAATTTCACAAATTTGTTTCACATACACACACACAGTATCTCACAAAAGTGAGTATACCCCTCACATTTCTGCAAAATGTTTATTATATCTTTTTGTGGGACAACGCTAGGATATAACTTTGATATAACTTAAAGTAGTCAGTGTACAGCTTGTATTGCAGTGTAGATTTACTGTCCTCTGAAAAGAACTCAAGACAGACATTAATGTCTAAATAGCAGGCAACACAAGTGAGTAACACCTCACAGTGAACATGTCCAGATTGTGCTCAGAGTGTCAATATTTTGTGTGACCACCATTATTATCTAGCACTGCCTGATCCCTCTTGGGCATGGACTTCACCAGAACTGCACAGGTTGCTACTGGAGTCCAAATTGTGCCCACTTGTGTCGTTGTCTCTCCCTGGTGTCATGTGACTCAGAGTTACAAAGTTCCAGGTGTGAATGGGATTTTGGGTACAATTCGCTCATACTGGCCACTGAATATTCAACATGGCACCTCACGGCAAAGAACTCTCTGAGGATGTGAGAAATAGAATTGTTGATCTCCACAAAGACGGCCTAGGCTATAAGAAGATTGCTCGCACCCTGAAACTGACCTATAGCACTGTGATGCAAGGTCATACAGCGGTTTTCTAGGACAGGTTCCACTCAGAACAGGCATTGCCAGGGTCGACCAAAGAAGTTGAGTCCAGACTTTCAGCGTCATATCCAGAGGTTGGCTTCAAAAAACAGATGCATGAGTGTGGCTAGCTTTGCTGCAGAGGTTGAAGAAGAGGGAGGCCAGCCTGTCAGTGCACAGACCATATGCCGCACAACTCGGTCTGCATGGCTGTCATCCCAGAAGGAAGCCTCTTCTGTAGCTGACGCACAAGAAAGCCTACAGTTTGTTGAACAACGAGTCAGAGAACATGGATTACTAGAACCATGTCCTTTGGTCCATCTGTTTGGCCATCTATTGTTGTCCAGCATGTGTGGTGGCGCCCTGGTGAGGAGTACCAAGACAACCGTCTCTTGCCTATAGTCAAGCATGGTGGTGGTAGCATCATGGTCTGGAGTTGCACGAGTGCTGCCGGCACTGGGGAGCTGCGGTTCATTGAGGGAAACATGAATTCCAACATGTACTGTGACATTCTGAAGCAGCGCAAACTGTGCCACATGGCAGTTTTCCAACACAATAATGATCCCAAACACACCTCCAAGATGACAACTGCCTTGCTGAAGGTAAAGGTGATGGACTGGCCAAGTATGTCTCCAGATCTAAACCCAACTGAGAACCTGTGGGGCATTCTCAAGGTGGAGGAGCACAAGGTGTCTAACATCCACCAGCTCTGTGATGTCATCATGGAGGAGTGGAAGAGGATTCCAGTAGCAACCTTTGCAGCTCTGGTGAATTCCAAGCCCAAGAGAGTTAAGGCAGTGCTAGATAATAATGGTGGTCACACAAAATATTGACACTTTGAGCACAACACACACACACACACACACACACACACACACACACACATACATACATAGATATGTGGACAAAAGTATGTTGACATCTGACCAACAGCCTCTGACTCTTCTCTGAAGGCTTTCCACATGTTTGGAGTGTGTCTGTGGGAATTTCTGAGGTCAAGCACTGATGTTGGGCAAAAAGGCCTGCATCACAATAGACATTCCAATCAAAAGGGCCAAATGTGAGCTCGCCTTTGGCACTGAGCATTACAGTGTACGAAGTGGCACTTGGGAAGGCTCCACCAGATTGCAACCAGCACCCACAACAGCTTCAAGGCTTTGCCACAGTAAAGCGTTCCAACTGCCAATGCTAATCCGTCTATCTTCACCAAAACTGCTGTTCTTTATACAAACAGTCCTGACTGAAAATATGAGATCAAGTGCTTCCCACTCTGATGCTCCTGATGCTTGGTCCAAGTAAGTGGCTAGTCAAATTATGCATTCATTTTCTGTCTATTGCAAGATCATTTTCGTATTTAGATGTAAACGAAATCTGTCACTATGGCTGTACAAGTTTCAAGATTGTGAAAATTGATGTTTTTCTGCTCCAAGAAAACTGGGGCAGGCAGGATAATGCGCATACTGAACTGTCTTAATGAAGAGTGCTTTTCTGAAAAAGTCTTTGAAGAGCCGTCAAGGTGCCTCTTGTTTGATTAAACCTTTGTGCTGGGATCCAAGTTTGAACCCCAGCTGTAGAATATTGTGCTTGTACTTGGATATCTCAGGAATGACACTTGACCTTATTGTGAGAAGAAGGCAGCTGTCACTAGTCACTTAAGGCAACTGGAAACTGATTAGACAGCAAAATCAAGTTAGCAATTTCTGTCAAACACACTAAAGCATATGGCTAGCTATGTTATTTTGTCTGTAACCACAGAAGAGACAGAGGGTAAGGATTCAAACACACTATATCTTTCAACTTTCCAGGAGTTATTTAGATCCCGTTCATCAACTTCTTCCACAGTTATCATTTGTACAAGAGTGCAAAATGGCTTGAAATTGACAAATACCTGTGGTGCCAACTAATGACTGATGTTAAGGCTAATAAATACAGTCAGGTAGTGTACCTATTTCCTTGGCTGCCAAGCTAATTTGTAAAGGATTCTACATTTGACAGTGATTCCACATTTATTCAACCAAAAAAGAATGTCAAGGACACATTTTTACCCTTTTAGCATAACAAAATTAGCCAAGTTGAAGGTACTTAGACAGCCAGTTAGCTATGTAAGCTTTTAGCTTATTGCCCTCTCATCTCTCTATTTTGATGATTTGAAGACAGTTACTACAATTACATGGCTGTAATAGATATTTGACTTCCTAGTAGCAGCGCTAGTTATCTGGGGTCTGACTTCACCAGGTACAGAAAAAAAAGCCCACCCTGAAAATTCATCCAATGCAGTTGTAATACCTCTACCCTTTAAGGTACATCACAAGGGGGTTTCCTAACATTTAAACTGAAAAGTCTTGTTCTACAGACTACTGCAGCACTGCCGTAAGATGCGAGCCGATGTGTTTACAACAGATTTTTGGTCAGTTCGGCTGCTGTGCCTCTATAAGCACTTCTGAGATTCTAGAGCTCTTTGGTGATTTCACAGGGACTGACCCAAGTATGTTGCTATACCTTGTCCCCATGTGAGAATGTCTGTCCATCGCTGGCTCTTCTCCAAGAGATTTCAGGCAGAGGTTCACCCTCAGCTGTGCAGGAGATCATGGCAGCACTGCCTTCCACTGCTGTCACATTCCTCAAATGCGTGATGTGCGGCTGGACTGTAGAGAGGACAGAAAGAGTGGTTGGTTTGAAGTTTTCCAGTTCTGGGGATCCACTGCCCTGCAGAGTTTCACAGTAATCAAAGCTTTCATGAGATATTTTAGGTGGTTGAGGTAAGGAAATTTTAAACAATGCAGAACTGCACCCTCAAAGAATTCAGATCTAGAACATAGTGTCTAATAGGATTGAAACAATTACACAACATTATTGATAATGTAAACATTAAAAACGGTTGACAAATATTTGTCCATTGTAGAATTTCCATTTACAATGAAAGCAAAAATGTTTTTTTTTAATTCTAAGTAGCACCAAACCTCAAGTGACTTAATGACTTAACGTAAAGAGGACAGCAATTTACATATAAATCTACTTATATGTGCAGATAGCAAAAGAAAAAGAAAGAAATATGTCTGAAAGTTAACCAAAAAAGTCTGGTAACATTTTCTTAAAGAACATGGCAGTCACATACAGCATATGCACTTATGACTTGGCTTTCCATGGAAGCACAACATTACCTTCAAACACTGTAAAACATCAACAGCCTAGCAACACCTTAGCAACCACATAAAACAATCACCAAGCAAAGCGCTAATAACAGGCTGGAATACTACAGCAACTTCATAACACCACCATAGCAACTATCTTTATTTACTATACGAATGTGATTAAGCTCTCAAAAATGACATTTGGCAGCTGCTTTAACGTTTAAAGTGTTAGTAGCAACAAAGTTTTTCATACTTACTGTAGCTCAGACTTGAACAGTGCCACATGTTTATCTCTGTTAGCTCTTGCTGAACAGCCCATTGCCAAACATTTTAATATTACAGCTCTTCATATTTACAGGCTATGTTTAAGCTGATTAATCGACTATTAGTCAATGAATTTACATGAATAATCAACTTATAAGAACTAAATATTTCTTTTATGCAGCCCTGGTGTCTAGAGCACAGCATGAACACAAACAGTGGATCCCACACATTTTGATGTTTTCCTTGCTCTACCATGCCTGATCAAACTAATCAGCTTTTTAACAAGCCCTTCCAGTGAGCCTATTTACACGTTGCCACTTCATGCATCTGATCATGAAAAAACAACAAGGGCAAATGCAACCAAAACACACTGGAGATATACTGCTGCCTGATTACTTAGATCAAATTAGGTGGTGCACTGGAGATGCAGCTAAGCTAAGAGTACATATACATCTACGCATCTGCCTCCTTCACCCACATATGTAATTTTTACTCTGTTATTTTATATATATATATATATATATATATATATATATATATACATACATACACACACTGCTCAAAAAAATAAAGGGAACACTCAAATAACACATCCTAGATCTTAATGAATGAAATATTCTCATTGAATTCTTTGTTCTGTACAAAGTTGAATGTGCCGACAACAAAATCACACAAACATCAATGGAAATCAAATTTATTAACCAATGGAGGCCTGGATTTGGAGTCACACACAAAATTAAAGTGGAAAAACACACGACAGGCTGATCCAAAGTTGATGAAATGTCCTTAAAACAAGTCAAAATGAGGCTCAGTATTGTGTGTGGCCTCCACGTGCCTGTATGACCTCCTTACAATGCCTAGGCATGCTCCTCATGAGGTGGCGGATGGTCTCCTGAGGGATCTCCTCCCAGACCTGGACTAAAGCATCCGCCAACTCCTGGACAGTCTGTGGTGCAACGTGGCGCTGGTGGATGGAGTGAGACATGATGTCCCAGATGTGCTCAATCGGATTCAGGTCTGGAGAACGGGCGGGCCAGTCCATAGCTTCAATGCCTTCATCTTGCAAGAACTGCTGACACACTCCATCCACATGAGGTCTAGCAGTGTCCTGCATTAGGACGAACCCAGGGCCAACCGCACCAGCACATGGTCTCACAAGGGGTCTGAGACCATATGGTACCTAATGGCAGTCAGGCTACCTCTGGCGAGCACATGGAGAGCTGTGCGGCCTTCCAAAGAAATGCCACTCCACACCATTACTAACCCACTGCCAAACCGGTCATGCTGAAGGATGTTGCAGGCAGCAGATCGCTCTCCACAGCGTCTCCAGACTCTGTCACGTCTGTCACATGTTCTCAGTGTGAACCTGCTTTCATCTGTGAAGAGCACAGGGCGCCAGGGGCGAATTTGCTAATCCTGGTGTTCTCTGGCAAATGCCAAGCGTCCTGCACGGTGTTGGGCTGTGAGCACAACCCCCATCTGTGGACGTCGGGCCCTCATACCATCCTCATGGAGTCGGTTTCTAACCGTTTGTGCAGACACATGCACATTTGTGGCCTGCTGGAGGTCATTTTGCAGGGCTCTGGCAGTGCTCCTCCTGTTCCTCCTTGCACAAAGGCGGAGGTAGCGGTCCTGCTGCTGGGTTGTTGCCCTCCTACGGCCTCCTCCACGTCTCCTGGTGTACTGGCCTGTCTCCTGGTAGTGCCTCCAGCCTCTGGACACTACGCTGACAGACACAGCAAACCTTCTTGCCACAGCTCGCATTGATGTGGCATCTTGGATGAGCTGCACTACCTGAGCCACATGTGTGGGTCGTAGAGTCCGTCTCATGCTACCACGAGTGTGAAAGCACCACCAACATTCAAAAGTGACCAAAACATCAGCCAGAAAGCAGAAAGGTACTGAGAGGTGGTCTGTGGTCCCCACGTGCAGAACCACTCCTTTATTGAGTGTGTCTTGCTAATTGCCAATAATTTCCACCTGTTGTCTGTTCCATTTGCACAACAGCTGTGAAATTGATTGTCACTCAGTGTTGCTTCCTAAGTGGACAGTTTGATTTCACAGAAGTTTGATTTACTTGGAGTTATATTGTGTTGTTTAAGTGTTCCCTTTATTTTTTGAGCAGTGTGTATGTATATATATATATATATATATAAAATGGATAATGCATGGGAAAACAAAAGCTGCACACAATAGCTAATGCATTTTATACTACAAATGGATGATTGTAATTGGCACATTTTTGTTCCCAACATGATTTTTAGCTGTTCTGCAATGTTATGATGTAAATAACATCAGGCAATCACTGTCCGGTCTTGGTGTGGAAATGGTTAATTAACACTCTCTGTCTTGTCTTGGTCCTGACACAATTTGAACAGGGTCTCAGGGTAAAGTGACATCAGAAATCATTTTTGAGACAAGATAAGGGCAATGCCTCCATCTGAGGTAAAAGGGATCAGAACGTCGTTCTGTCATTATTAAATATTGAGCAACGAAACCTTCAAAGAGAATAAAGATGCTTCAGTTGATGTAATTGATCATTTCTATGATGGCTTAACTGGCTATTATTTATATGTTCGTGTTCAGTGGTTCCAAAATACAATCCATGGAGGCAAATTAGAATGTTATTACTATGTTTTCATTTAATTATAAAAATGCATGTGTTGTTTTGTTGACTTTATGTTTAGAGTTTTAGAGAAGAAGGGGCAAAGAATAACCTCACTAGCATTTGCTTCCAACTTTTACAGAACATAGTTGGACTGAGACTATAAAATAATGATAGTGAACACTCTTTTTAGGCTATATTATTATGTATATTATTTACAACATAAAAACATATACAAAATAAACTATTATATATATATATATATATATATATATATACTCACACACACACACACACACACACACACACACAACACCACAATTCCAATGAAGTTGGGACGTTGTGTAAAACAAATAAAAACAGAATATGATGTGTCAATCCTTTGCAACCTATATTCAACTGAATACACTACAAAGACAAGATATTTAATGTTCAAGTGGATAAGCTTTACTGTTTTTTGCAAATATTTACTCATTTTGAATTTGATGCCTGCAACACGTTCTAAAGAAGTTGGGACAGGGACAACAAAAGACTGGGAAAGTTGATGAATGCTCAAAAAACACCTGTTTGGAATATTCCACAGGTGAACAGGTTAATTGGAAACAGGTGAGTGTCATGATTGGGTATAAAGGGAGCATCTCTGAAAGTCTCAGTCGTTCACAAGCAAGGATGGAGCGAGGTTCACCACTTTGTGAACAACTGCGTGAGCAAATATTCCAACAGTTTAAGAACAATGTTTCTCAACATGCAATTGCAAGGAATTTAGGGATTTCATTACATTACATTACATTTAGCAGACGCTTTTATCCAAAGCGACTTACAAATAATGTGGTACATAGAACAAACTTCATCAAATTTCATCATCTACAGTCCATAATATCATCAAAAGATTCAGAGAATCTGGAGAAATCTCTGCAAGTAAGCGACAAGGCAGAAAACCAACATTGGATGCCCGTGACCTTCGATCCCTCAGGCAGCACTGCATTAAAAACCGACATCATTCTGTAACTGATATTACCACATGGGCTCAGGAACACTTCAGAAAACCACTGTCAGTGAACTCAGTTCGTCGCTCCATCTACAAGTGCAAGTTAAAACTCTGCCATGCAAAGTGAAAGCCACATATCAACAACACCCAGAAACGCTGCCGGCTTCTTTGGGCCCGAGCTCATCTGAGATGGACTGACGCAAAGTGGAAAAGTGTCCTGTGGTCTGACGAGTCCACATTTCAAACTGATTTTGGAAATCATGGATGTTGTGTCCTCCGGGCCAAAGAGGAAAAGGACTGTCTGGATTGTTACCAGCACAAAGTTCAAAAGCCAGCATCTCTGATGGTTTGGGGGTGTGTTAGTGCCCATGGCATGGGTAACTGTGGGCATCTGTGAAAGCACCATTAATGCTGAAAGGTACATACAGGTTTTGGAGCAACATCTGCTGCCATCCAAGCAACGTCTTTTTCAGGGACGTCCTGCTTATTTCAGCAAGACAATGCCAAGCCACATTCTGCACATGTTACAACAGCGTGGCTTCGTAGTAAAAGAGTGAGGGTACTAGACTGGCCTGCCTGCAGTCCAGACCGTCTCCCATTGAAAATGTGTGGCACATTATGAAGCGCAAAATACGACAAGAGGCTGTTGAGCAACTGAGGTTTTACATCAAGCAAGATTGGGAAAGAATTCCACCTAAAAAGCTTCAACAATTAGTGTCAACACTTATTGAGTGTTGTTAAAAGGAAAGGTGATGTAACATAGAGGTAAACACGCCCCTGTCCCAACTTCTTTGGAACGTATTGCAGGCATCAAAATTCAAAATGAGTGAATTTTTGCAAAAAACAATAAAGTTTATCCATTTGAACATTAAATATCTTGTCTTTGTAGTGTATTCATTTGAATATAGGTTGAAAAGGATTTGTAAATCATCAAATTCTGTATTTTTTTTCTGTTTTACACAACGTCCCAACTTCATTGGAATTGGGGTTGTATATATATATATATAAAAGAATGATGGTAATTCAATGATAATCTGGTCTTAGCCATTTATGATCTCGGTCTTAACTTGCACGTGACAAGTACAAAGTCTTGCTCTTGACTCTTACTTGCCTCAAATAGTTTTGACTACATGTATACCTACACATGTGTTTCATGTGCTGGCTTTGAGTGTGAGATTCAAATTACAAAAATACAAGGCTAATATAAATCAACCAAAAAAAAAAAAGTCAAAATCTGTAGGTGGTGTAAAAACATAAGCTACCTTCTTCGTTTAATTCTTATAAATTATACACACCTCTGTTCAAAAGTGTGGAATCACTGTTTGCAATATTACAAAACCAGTTTGGTTGCAGAAAGCGTATATAATGATCTGAATATCAACTTCACAACTTTGAAGTAACTACAAAAGTAAATAAAAATGAAGCTATTTCAGATATGTCCAAATCGTGAGGTCAAATGCAAAATCTGAACACTGCCAGACTAATTACAGATTTAGTTGATTTTTGAAGTGAAAATAAGCCAACATACCAAAAACAGGATTTTCCTGCAAATTTTAGGGCCCAAGTGCTATTTATTTGTTGGGTTTAACATATTTTCTGTAGAGAATCTGTACCTGTTTTACTTCATTTCACCAGGGGCAGCCAAACTTTTTTATATAAACATATTTCAAAGGTGGAGATCAAATTTCATGGTTGATAAAATGACAAAAAACGAATGTAACAGATAATTATAGTATAGTATTTATTATTTTATAAATTCTTATTCAGAGAATAATTGAAATATTGATTAAAACACAAAGAATTTTTGGGCAAAAAGCTTGTAATATTTAGATCCACGGTGTATAACTTAATACTGTATATAATATAAAACTATTACTACAGAAAGTGATTCTGTCAGTGTCACTGCAACAAGAACAAAATCACCACTGACCTACAGCACAGACTGCATAACATCGCTGTAGGAGTTTTAAAACAGGACAGATTTGCTGTGCATTTGTATGATATTCCTTTGGATCAGTAATCGCTGTCAGTATCCCAATTTTACACCAAACAGCTTCTTCTGTCTCCAAAGTGTAGCAGCTAAGAGACTTGATGGAAAAGACTTGGGTTGAACACAATCAGCCCGTCCCACACTATTTCTCTCACATCTCTCCCTCTCTCATCCTCTCAGCATGAGCCGTCACTCTTCTCCTGCCTTAAAAATGTGCCAGAGTGCCATAGAAGTCCTTCTTTTTTTTCTTCTTACTCCTTGATTGCCACAGAGCAGCTTGTAGGAAGCTTGCTCACTCACTCCATGAACCCCACATTTTCAACAGCCAGGAGGTATCTAAATAGATGCGGCGTCTTATGTTATGCTAAACACCCCAATAGACACTGCACGTGTGGTGTGCCTGTGCCCCTAGCTTGTCTTCTACAGATAAGCTCCTCTCCCCCTCCATGGCTTAGCAAGTTTTCCCCCTAAACACCATGCTTGTCAAGGGCAAACAACCCAATGGAAGGCTCCATGCATAATATCCCGTGTTCTTTCGATACGTTCTGTGGAAAGAGTTGCGCACAGCGAGGCTGAATGGCACAGAATAAATCCATGCTGAACTGCATAGAGCCAAATAGAAGAACAGTTGACAGTGTGGGCCTTTGAACGCTGTCTGGAGAGATCAAGGACTTATTTGTAGAGCAAGACACTATGAAACCCCCCTAGAGAGACGGATGGAGAGATTGTGGCAACATCTACACCCACAGACTTACACACACACATACAGACAAACAAGTAAACAGAAACAGTTATGAGCTTAGTGCCTAATTCCCACGCAGCTGTGCCAAAGGTTTCGGGTAGAGCCACAATCAACACACATGGGAGCTGCAGTACTAATGCAATCCAAAACCATTTAATCAACCGTTTACTGAATACTGCTAGTTTAATTTAATTAGCACTCCTTCAGTGAGAAGTGATTTATTTAGTAGGGCCCAACTGATATGAAAATGACTGACAACTGATACTGTTATATATAACTAAACAAACAAAACTGAAGAAATGACTGTCACATGTAATTAACAGAAATGCAATTTCTTATGTGGAAAATTTGGGACAGCCCCACATTAATTACTACTTAAAATGCCTACAGTTAGAATCAGGTGCACCACATCAGCTGCAAATGTTTAGAACAATATTAGCAAGGATTTTCAAGAAGTTTGTCCTTTTTAAACCTTAGATATTTCATTTGGTTGGCTCTTGATTATTAAAGTAAGAGGTATCACCATGGCATTAACCAAAGAGGTTGCAGAAATCTGCCATTCCACTGTCTGGAAAAGTGGAGAACATTTAAAACTACCAACATCCTCAGGTCAAGCTGTCCTACCAAGTTCAGCCCAAGAACAGAGTGCAAGAAGTGTAAAGGAGACTCTAACAATCCTAAAATATAAAAAAAACATCAGGGCAAGACTAAAGTGCCAGAGAACACCTAGACAAATACTAGGTCTTCTGTGCTGAGAACAGATACATGCAAAGTTTGGACGCAATAAAAGAAGACATTTGGAGAAAACCAAACAGCATTTGAGCACAAGAGCCTCATACCAGGTGTGAAACATGGAGGTGGAAATGTCAAGTTTGAGGGTGCTTTGCTGTAGCAGGGCCCTGCAAGCTCTCAATCATAGAAACCTCTATGAATTCTTCATTGTATCAGAGGGTGCTTGAGGAAAATGTGTGACCATCTGTCAAAAAACTGAACCTGAGGTGGCAAAGTCAATGGCCCAAAACATCAATCAACCAATGAATGGCTCAAAATGGAGAAATGGACAGCTCTGGGATGGTCAAGTCAAAGCTCACATCTTAGTCAAAAAACATTACACAGTGGTAATAATTCTGCAGGGAGGAGTGGGGAAAACTTTCTCCCCGTCAATGTCAGAGATAGGAAATGTCTAATTAAGGTTATTTGAGCCAAGGAGGAAATACCACCTGTCAGGGCATAGAGCGTTCTAACTTTTTCCTCAGTAGGAATTGGATTTTTTTGTTGTTGTTGTTGAATAAATGATAGTCAAATTTTCATTGTTTTAGCAAAAGTGGTGCAATTAAATAAATTCTATATGTGAGAATAAATTCTATACCAAGCGCAATGCAAAGCTCTGAATACAGTGATTTTACACCACTGGACTGTAGAGCAGTTTTCTGGAGTGCCAAATCATGCTTCTCCATCTGGCAATCTGATGGATGGTCTGGGTTTGACAGTACTTGTCTAACTGCATTGTTTCAAGTGTAAAGCTTGGTGGAGAGGGGGTTATGGTGTGCGATAGTTTTTCAGGAATTGGGCTCATTCCAGTGAAAGGAACTCTTAATGCTTCAGCAGACCAAGAGATTTTGGACAATTTCATGCCCCCAACTTTGTGGGAACAGTTTGGGGATTGTCCCTTCCTGTTCCAACATTACTGCGCACCAGTGCACAAAGCAAGGTCCATAAAGACATGGATGAGTGAGTTTGAAGAAGAACTTGACTGGCCTGCACAGAGTCCTGACCTCAACCTGATAGAACACCTTTGGGATGAAAATTCCCATAAACACACTCCTAAACCTTGTGGAAAGCCATCCCAGAAGAGTTGAAGCTGTTATAGCTGCAAAGGGTGGGCCCACATCATATTAAACTCAGGTGGAACACAGGTGGAAAGTGAGTGAAAATCTTATGCAACCTTGTGCATAGCCGCCTTATAGAATAGTAGCCCACTCCCCTGCTGTGAAGCGATTATTACCTATTGTCTTGGTAATGATAAGGAATATATGAAAGCACCAACCTCAATGCTCACAGAAAGCTCCTACAGTTCCCAAAGCAGTAATAGTTTGTAATAGTTTATTTATTTGACGAGGCAATTTAGGGAAGCTGTGCCCTCTCGAAACATGCGAGTAGAGAGAGTTTTGGTCTGTTTTTTCACCGTGAAAGCACTACTTTCACTCACTCCCCGTGTCCGCCACGGCGATGCAGCATGGCCGCTTTGTTTACACCCGGGATCAGCTGATCGCGCTGCAGCTGGTCGGCATGGCGACCAGGACAAAGAACATCCCCGAAGAGCTTTGGAGACGGACGCACAGGGGTTGCAGACGGGGAATTAACCAGCGCACGGGGAAAGCGAGGGAGAGACGGCCGGAGGCTTATGGAGAAGAAGGGATATAAGCCGCCTCTCCCCTCCGTCATCATGGGCAACGTGAGGTCGCTGGCGAATAAGATGGACGAGCTGACAGCACTAGCCAGGAGTCAGAGGGAGTACCGGGAGTGTAGTCTAATGTGCTTTTCGGAGACATGGCTACACCAGGACATCCCGGATGACCATGTTTCCATCGATGGCTTCCAGACTGTTCGGGCCGACCGGGGCTGCACCGAGAGCGGTAAGCGCAAAGGAGGTGGGGTCGCTGTGCTAGTTAATAACCGCTGGTGTAACCCTGGTCACATTACCATCAAGGAACGTACCTTTTACCCGGACATTGAGCTGTTGGCTTTCGGACTCATGTCCATATTATTTACCACGCGAGTATTCGCATGCCATCATCGTGACTGTCTACATTCCCCCCTCTGCCAACCCGACGTCGGCAAGTGACGTCATTTATTCAACAACAGCACGTCTCCAGACGCAACACCCGAGTGCCTTTATCGCCATATCAGGTGACTTTAACCATGTCGCTATGGCCAAGGCACTACCACACTTCACGCAGTATGTGGACTGTCCCACCAGAGAGGAAAGAACACTGGACCTGCTGTATGCTAATGTTAAGGACGCATACAACAGCTCCCCCCTTCCCCCGCTGGGTAGGTCAGACCACAACTTGGTTCACCTCAGCTCCTGTTATGTGCCGCTGGTGAAGAGTCAGCCTGTGACCAAGCGGATAGTGAGTAGATGGTCTGTGGAGACTTACAAGGCACTACAGGATTGCTTAGAGGCTACTGATTGGTCTGCACTCTGTGAGCCGCACGGAGAGGACGTCGACGGGCTCACAGAGTGCATCACGGACTACATTAACTTCTGTGTGGACTCCACTGTGCCAACCAGGACTGTTAAATGTTACCCAAACAACAAGCCGTGGGTAACAAAGGACATTAAGGCTCTCCTTAACAAGAAGAAGAGGGCATTCAGAGCTGGAGATAGGGAGGAGGTGAGAACGATCCAGAGGGAACTGAGGACAGCTATCAAGGAGGCGAAGAACAAGTACAGGAGGAAGCTGGAGTGGAAACTCCAGCAGAACAACATGAGGGAGGTCTGGAATGGGATGAGGACCATCACCAGCTTCAGGCCCAACAACAACAGAGGAGTAGAGGTCAGTGTGGACAGGGCCAACAAGCTAAATCTGTTCTTTAACAGATTTGACACGGCACGCTCTGTCCCCCCCCAGCCTGACTCCTCTGCTGCCAGTCCTCAGCAGACCATACCACTCATCCCCCCTCCCCCTCCTGATAGCCTGCCCCCCTCGTGTGATAGCCTCTCACACCTCCATCCCTCCCCCACCCACCTCCTCGACAGTGTGTCTCACTGCTGACCAGGTGAGAAGACAACTGAAGAGACTCCACACAAACAAGGCAGCAGGCCCTGATGGGGTTCCACCCAGGGTGCTTAAAGCCTGTGCTACCCAACTTTGTGGAGTACTTCAACGTGTCTTCAACTTGAGCCTGAGTCTCCGGAGGGTCCCCATGATGTGGAAGACATCTTGCATTGTTCCTGTCCCAAAGACGCCACGACCCAGTGATGCCAAGGACTACAGGCCAGACGTCTCATGTCATGAAGACCAAGGAGAGGCTCGTCTTGGATCAGCTCCGACCCATAGTCCAGCCTTTTCTAGATCCCCTCCAGTTTGCCTATCAGCCCCGCCTGGGAGTTGAAGACGCCATCATCTACCTGCTCAACAGAGTTTATGCTCACCTGGATAAGCCAGCCAGCTCTGTGAGGGTCATGTTTTTGACTTCTCCAGCGCATTTAACACCGTCTGGCCCGCTCTTCTGGGTGATAAGCTCACAGTGATGCAGGTAGATGCCCCCCTTGTGTCCTGGATTGTTGACTATCTGACCGGCAGACCACAGTATGTACGCCTGCAGCACTGTGTGTCGGACAGAGTAGTCAGCAACACTGGAGTCCCACAAGGTACTGTCCTCTCTCCCTTCCTCTTCACCCTATACACCACGGACTTCAGCTACTGCACAGAGACTTGCCACTTTCAGAAGTTTTCTGATGACTCTGCAATAGTTGGATGTATCAGCAAGGGTGAAGAGGATGAGTACAGGGCAATGGTGAAGGACTTTGTCGCATGGTGCGAGCGGAACCACCTGCAGCTCAATGTGATAAAGACAAAGGAACTGGTGGTGGACCTGAGGAGGGACAAGGCATCGGTGACCCCTGTGTCCATCAGCGGGGTCAGTGTGGACACTGTGGAGGATTACAAATATCTGGGTGTGTATATTGACAATAAACTGGACTGGGCTAAGAACACTGACGCCCTCTACAGGAAGGGCCAAAGTCGTCTCTATTTTCTGAGGCGCCTGAGGTCCTTCAACATCTGCCGGACTATGCTCAGGATCTTCTATGAATCTGTGGTGGCGAGTGCTATCCTCTATGCTGTTGCATGCTGGGGAAGCAGGCTGAGGGTGGCAGATGCCAAGAGACTCAACAAATTGATCCGCAAGGCCGGTGATGTTGTGGGTGTGGAGCTGGACTCGCTGACGGCAGTGTCGGAGAGGAGGATGCTGTCTAAACTGCGGGCCATTATGAACAATGGCTCCCACCCACTCTACGATATGGTGATGAAACACAAGAGCTCATTCAGCTCAAGACTCATCGTACCAAAATGCACCACAGAGTGCCACAGGAAGTCATTCTTACCTGTGGCCATCAAACTCCATAACTCCTCCCTCAGTGTGTGATTCAAAAAACTGTTCATATGTGCAATAACAACAATTGTGTGTGTAGAGGACTTAAATCTGGTGTACATACTGTAAATTCTATATACTGTCGTAAATTATTAGTAAAGTGTTTATTTTTTACATAAATGGCTGCAACTGTAACAACTGAAATTTCCCCCTGGGATCAATAAAGGAATCTGAATCTGAATCTGAATTGACAGCTATTTTGATGTATTAACATCGAAAGACAAACTGCAACCCATTTCTTGGTGTTTGCTTGGTGAAATTACTTGTGCATTTCCATTGTTCATTGTTTAAATAAAACACACTCACAGTATTTCCCTGTTTCAGTTTAACTGTTTTTAGTTTTTCAGATTCCCCTGTAGTTGGAACACACCCTCCAGTCCCCCTTTTTAAAAAGAGGCACCACCACCCCAGTCTGCCAATCCAGTGGCACCGCCCCCGATGTCCACACAGTGTTGAAAAGGCGTGTCAGCCAAGACAGCCCCACAACATCCAGAGCCTTGAGGAACTCGGGACAGATCACATCCACCCCTGGAGCCCTGCCACCAAGGAGCTTTTTAACTACCTTAGTAATGGACAAGCCTATTCCCGTGTCCCCAGACTCTGGAGAACGTGTCGGTGGGATTGAGAAGGTACTCAAAGTATTCCTTCCACCACCCAATGACGTCTTCAGTCGAAGTCAGCAGCACACCATCTCCACTATATACAGTGCTAGTGGCACACTGCTTTCCCCTTCTGAGTCACCTGACGGTTTGCCAGAATCTTTTCGGAGCCGACTTAAAGTCACTTTCCAAGGCCTCACCAAACTCTTTCCACACCCGGGTTTTTGCCTTGGCAAAGACTGAAGCCGCAGATCGCTTGGCCTGTCGATACCTGCCAGCTGCCTCTGGTGTCCCACAGGCCAACCATGACTGAAGTCCATAATCCATAAAGGAGTAAGACTCCAGCTTGACGGGTGGGGTGTCCACCACCGGGTTCGAGGATTACCGCCCCAACAGGCACCAACTACCTTGCGACCACAGCTACAGTCAGCCGCTTCAACAATGCAGGAGCGGAACATGGCCCATTCTGAGTCAATGTCTCTCACCTCCCCCGATATCTGGTCAAAGTTCTGACAGAGGTGTGAGTTGAAGATCAATCTGACAGGTTCTTCTGCCAGACGTTCCCAGCAAACCCTCACTATACGTTTGGGTTTGCCTGGTCTGACCAGCATCTTCCCCCACCACCTGATCCAGCTCACCACCAGGTGGTGATCAGTTGACAGCTCAGCTCCTCTCTTTACCTGAGTGTCCAAAACACATGGCCGCAAATCCGATGAAACGACTACAAAGTCAATCATTGAACTGCGGCCTAGGGTGTCCTGGTGCCATGTGCACTTATGGACATCCTTGTGTTCAAACATGGTGTTCGTTATGGACAAACTGTGGTTTGCACAGAAGTCCAAAAACTGAACACCACTCGGGTTCAGATCAGAGAGGCCATTCCTCCCAATCACACCCCTCCAGGTCTCACTGTCGTTGCCCACATGAGTGTTAAAGTCCCCTAGTAGGACAATAGAGTCTCCAGGACGAGCACTTTCAAGCACCCTTCCCAAGGACTCTAGGAAGGCTGGGTACTCTGAACTGCTGTTCGGTGCATAAGCACAGACAACAGTCAGGACCCGTTCCCCAACCCGAAGGCGTAGGGAAGCTACCCTCTCGTCCACCGGAGAAAACCCCAACATACAGGCTCCGAGTCGAGGGGCTATGAGAAAGCCCACACCTGCCCACCGCCTCTCACCATGGGTAACTCCAGAAAAGAATAAAGTCCAGCCCCTCTCAAGGAGATTAGACCCAGAGCCCAAGCTGTGTGTTGAGGTGAGCCCGACTATATCTAGCCGGTATCTCTCAACCTCGCGCACCAACTCAGGCTCCTTCCCCATCAGTGAGGTAACATTCCAAGTTCCAAAAGCCAGTTTCAGCAACTGAGGATCAGAATGCCAAGGCCCACACCTTCGGACACTGCCCGATAAAAAAATATACATAAATACCCAAGAAGAAAAAAAAAAACACTATATATATATATATATATATATATATATATATATATATATATATATATATATATATATATATATATATTTGAGGTAGATAATAAATGAGATGGAGATACACACGGGATCGACTACTGATATAGAAATCTTCCAGATTGTACCAGATATTGTCAGAAGATGTACAAGATGTCAATCTATATGTGTAAGTACAGATTTGCTAGATTGAAAGTGCAGAGGATCAGAGTGAGTCTGATGAGATGTGGATGGGGTGTAGACTGCCCATGCAGATGATGACTCAGAGGTGCAGTGACTTCACATTAGCCCTGTCCTCGCATTTGACTGCTTTTATGGTCTTATGGAGAGCATAGCTGTCTTTTTTATACTCATCCATGTTTCCTGATGTAAAAACAGTGGTAAGCACGTTCAGAGCATCATGGACCTCACAGTTGAGCCATGGCTTCTGACTGGGGTAAACATGAACTGTTTTTGTGGGCACAACATCCCCTATACATTTTTCGATGAACCCGGTAACTGCATAATCGACAATGTTATTGTTTTAAGTACAGTAACGAATTACACTTACTTAGCTACTGTCCACCACTGCTGACAACACCAAGCATTGCTGATCATAAAACATACACTGCCCCCTCCTGCTCTTCCCGGAGAGGTCCTTTGTTCTGTCCGCGCAATGCACAGAGAAGCCTACGGGCTCAATGGCCTCGTTGGGAATCTCTGCTGATAGCCAGGTCTCTGTGAGGCAGATTATACAGCAGTCCTGTGTTTCCCAAGAGATTCATGCCCGAGTTCACTGATTTTGTTGTCCAGGGACTGCACGTTTGCTTGTAGTATGCTGGGGAGTGGGGGGCGATTAGCACGCCATCTCAGCCTGACCAGAACACCGGCTCTCCTGCCTCTCTCTGGTATCTGCGCTGTTTCCTCGGCCGATCAGCCCAGATGAATGGGGCCTCTTTGAGGTTGCCAAACAATGGATCTGTGTTCAGGAACTCGAAGTCGGTTTTCAGTGAGTGATCGTCGATCTGATTTCCAAAAGTGTTTTTCTGTTATAAATGATTGTGTGAACAAGAAAAAGCTGGACTGACAAACATATAACAGATATTACAGGAGTGCTGAGCTACATTTGTTGTAACTGCACATAAATAACAGTTTGAAATATACACACACACGCACACACACACACACACACACATAAAACGCACACAGAAAAGTGTTTCTGGATCTTTACACAATAGACTAATGTTACTGGCCAACTGCTATACTGTTATTTCGGTTTTCTCTAATGTGTAGCCCTGCACTGCTCCTTTATAATTTCATAACACTCTAGCCAGTGTTAGTTAACACAATACTGTAAAACAATAGACCCCTGAGGTAATTATTATTCAGTGTCATGCCCAAATAAGATACTAAGCTGATTTTCTCTGTGGGAAAATGAAGGGTGTTTTCTAAAATCCTTATTATCGCACCCTCTGGTAAACAAAAGCGTTCCAAAGCCGATCTGTTTGTCCTATGTACATTTTTTATTCAGAGAGCCAATTTCAGAGTCCTGTAAAATACTCATTAAGGAGTCCAAGGCCAAATCCCATTTCTTACTTTTACACCTACCCCTTGTTTACCAGTGGCATCGTGCCCCTTGGAACTGAGTCACAAGAGGTAGTGATGGAAATCTACCCCACTGGGACAACCTTCACATAAAAATGGACATCATTAACTAACAGGCTACTAGTGGTATTCTGTAGGCGACCCTGCCAGTCTGCAGTGATAGCACAGGAGCAGTGAAGTTCAGCAACCTCTACTACTGAAATGAAGAAGCGAAATTGTAGCATAAACATGCTTAAGCCAGAGAACTTGTGTTCAACAATTAACTGGCAGAAAGCAAATGAGCAGCCCAATGGCTACAGTGGCAAGGAAAAACTCCCTAAGAGCAAGAAACCTTGAAAGGAACCAAGACTCAAAAGGGGAATCCATCCTCTTATCAATACCAGATAGCAAACAATAACACATCAGCAATATGAATATAGAATAGGACATTGACTATTATACTGGGTATTATACTGTATGATATAAACTATTATAATAGAATACAGAGAATACAGAGTCGTTGGACAGAAGCATTTAGATTAAACAATGATAACCATTGTGTACTTTTAGAGGCCTATCAGACTAACAGTGAGAAATAGATCTATGAGAATCAGTCACCGGTGAAAACCAGAGATCAGTGTTAGGAGCATCACAGTGAACAGCGGAAAAGAGAGTCCATAAACAGTGAGGAATTTGAAACACTGCCCATCATTAAATAGTTCTAGTTTTCAGTCTGTGCAGACACCAGTATCAGTGTTCCTTATCACCAGAATTTCTTATTTGGGCAAACAAAAGTACAAAATGAAGACGCATCTTCAGAGGTCTGTGTTTCACCATTTCCCTGTAGAGATATTTTATTCACCATTTCCTCAAGCCTGAAGCTGACGGGCTGGAAAATCAATGGTCACATATCGAGTGTCACTCAGCATTGTGAGCTTTTGTGTCCGCAATGACAGAAACGGCATGACATTGTGGACTTTTTGGCCGTTTCCAGAGAAGGAAAGCTTAAAAGGCACCATGCTTGTTTGCCCTTATCAAGATATTAAATGCAGGAGACACCAGTCAGAGTCGATAGTCTGCCCACATCAACAGATCAAAAGCAGCGCTCATGCCAGCGGCGCAAATAAATCAGAACTGCTACACGAAGCACTCGCACACATAGCACCAATTCGCCATATGACCATTTAAATATTTAAACACATCACTAGGCTAACTACTGACTACAGCTTATAATAACAACCCAGTGTGTGCTATGAATACTATAGATTCACGCAGAGACGGCTCTGAAATAACTCTCTTTCTTCATCTTCTTCCAAGTGTCAAGTGTTGTCTCCCCCCACTACTCTCCAATTTCTTCCATCTTCCCAGCGCGCCGACTGTCAAGGGCTATGAACTTCGCAAAAGTCACATCTGTGTTGTTGCTGCTGCCATGCTTTGCAAAACAAAACTCCTATCCAATAAGACCGCCGCATAAATGTGCATTTTGAAGAGCTAGTGGCTTTGGGGGAGGGTGTGAATAAATCTCTGCATATTTCCATGCACACAAAGAAGGCAGGCGCCCCAAATGCAACAATCACTTGCCTGATAAGCGAGCTGGTGCCATTAAAAAAATATAAACTGTATGACGTATGTAGCTGAGTTTGCCACGATAATTGACGGCACACTTGTTTTTCGTCTTTGAAACAGTCACGTTTAACTTACCCCAGCTGTGCTTGCATTGGTGCAAAGTCGGAGTGGTTCATTTTCTTTGAGAAAAGCAGACATGAAAGGGAATGCGCAGAAAGAAAAGGCCAAAGCTCCTCTACTGTGCCTATGTATAGAGACTGACTCAATATTTCATTGGAGTTGCAAAGAAAATTTCAATGTGCCCTTCCAAAGTAGTCCGAATGAGCGGCAGAAAAGAATAAGAAAGGGCTCCTCACAAGGATTCCTCCTGAATGTGGCCAGCTGGGAGGGCCTGGCATTACTAAATTACTACACTAGACTTATGTACATTGAGTTCCTGATGTACTAAGCTATTTGCACTACTTTCAGATCTGGCACAAGAGTTTATGGGCCATTTGCATATGCATTTGAAGTAGGGTTGCATACAACAAGGGAGAATTGGGCAAAAAGTAGGAGGAGACATTACATAAGTAGCTGATTACATATTCCATTAGATTTACTAAAGTCTGAGCAATTTGTGGCGGCCGATTTTATTTCGATTTTCCCTGGCATTTTAAACCATTAATTCAGGTTTTACAGTGAGACTTGTAGCAGTGCACAGACATCATACTTTCATGTTTTTGTTTCCTCCTGACTCAGTAATTCTACTTAAACAATGGAAGAAGACACAGCGATTAGACGGTGGCACAAGTCTTGAACATGTGCTGAAAGAATGTTGTTTACTGGCAGGAATAACTGCCACTGGTTAATACCACTGTAGACTGTTGTGGTTGGAAAAACATATTAATACTCCCTGTGCAATTTGCATGATAAGCTGCAGTAAACTGAACATTAAATTCAGGTGCATTATGGACACGTACTGCAGTCGAATTAAAGGAAATTTTGAGCTGCATCTGCACTCGTACATACATCTGGCTCTAAGTTGCCAGTTTGTTATGTACCATGGATCTAAATTCACAGGCCATTGTATCACGTCCAGCTTGTAGATATACAATTACAGATTGCAGCCTTTCTGTTGCCATACATGCCAACCTCCACCCCATTTTCTAGACCATTCATCACTGTTTCTGATCACAGGACCTCTGCTGTCCAGATATATTATTTGGATGGTAGATCACTCTCAAAGCATTGATACCAGTACAGCTATGACATGTTAGCATGAGTAGTGCTGTTATAAGTGTAACAGGCAGAGCAGCATTGCTGGGGTTTTTACACATCAGTGTCATAACTGGGTTTAGTGTGCTCTGCCACTCAACATCCAGCCAAGAGCACTTTTGTGTTCAGAAACTGACCACTAATGAAAGACTAGATGGTGGGTAAAACAAATTGGATAGTGAGTGTAAAGACAGCAGACAGCAGGTTTAGTTGGAGATAGATGTTTTTATGTACTCACCAAACACTTTGAGGAGAATCTCGCTCTCTTTGCTTCCAGCCTTGTTGCTGGCTCTGCAGGTATAAGGGCCTCCATCACCCTGTTTGATGTTCTTAATGGTCAGCGTGCTCTTGCCTCCTTCAAGTGTGCTCAACACATACTGCTCCGATCTCTCGATCTCCCGTCCTTTCCTGTAGATCAGAGAGAGAGAGAGAGAGAGAGAGAGAGAGAGAGAGAGAGAGAGAGAGAGAATATCAAGCTGAAGTCCACCTAAAGCTGCTTACTACAAACACAGGCCTGGCCTCAGACTGTAATTGTGTGCTGTTTTATTTTGTTTTTTTACAAATTATCTAGGTGGTCAATGGCATGTCCACCATGCATCGATCCACCCACCCATTCATCCATCTATTCCCCATTCATAAAATGGGGAATCCACTAGTTTGTCCATTCATCCACTGTACAGTACATTATCAATCCACTCATTCATCATCAATCCACCCACGCATGCACCCATCCACTTATTCATCCATCCACCCACCAATACACCAGTTTGTCGGTCTATCCATCTATTCAACTATCCATAAATTCCATTCATCTATCCATTCATCTCTCCCCTCAATTTATCCAACTCCATTCACCCATCTATCTACCCAACGATCCACTAGTTTGTCCATCTAGCTATTCATTCAGCCACCCACTCATTCATCTACCATACATCCCTCCACAATTTAACCATCCATCCATTCTGTTATCCACTGATCCATCCATCCATCTCTCCACTCCATCTATTCAACTCTTCCTTCATCCATTCACCCACCCATCTATCAACTAGTCTGTCCATCTGGCCATCCATTGAGCCACCCATTAATCCACCATCCACAATTTAACCATCCATCCATCCATTCATCCACCCTCCAGTACAGCACTCCATCTGTCCATCCTTTTATGTCATTATCCACTGGTCCATCCATCCATCCTTCAATCAGTTTGTCCATCTGGCCATCCATCTAGCCACTCATTCATCCATCCATCCACCCACTCACACACAGACCAGTACACCAGTCTGTCCATGGTGGATGGTTGATGGAAGAGTTGGATAGATGGAGGGGAGAGATGGATGGAATTAGTTGAATCCCCCCATCCATTCAACTATTCACTAATTCCAACCATCTCTCCCCTCCATCTATCCAACTCTTCCTTCAACCATCAACCTATCCATCTATCCACTAGTTTGTCCATCTGACCATGAAGTCCGCCACTCACTCTTTCATCCATCTACTATCCACCAATTTCATCCATCCATACATCCATCTAACACTTTTCCATTTACACATTTGCAGACTGAAAGGCCACATTATCATCACTGCCTGTGCTGTACGTGTCTCCCTGGGGGAACACTGGGGAGGGGATAATTGGTTGCTTGTAAATGATGGCACAAAGTGCCAAGTGGAGGCTGCTAAATGCACACTGGAGAAAGGAAATAAGGCCAGAGTTCAAACCAATGGCAGAAACAGGAAATTGAGCTGATGGCTGTTGGGAAGTGGTTATAGCCTAGCAGCGAGGAGAAAACAAGAACAAAGCAGCCAAGGCAAAACCTGAGGTCTTTTTTGAAACCACCAGAAAGTGCAGATGAGATGTCTTTGCTTTGAGCAGCATCAGGCAGGTGGTGTTCTACACTGTTTACAATACCAGACTGCTATTATAAATAACAATGATAAGCCCTGAGCAATATCTAATAACTGGGTTAATGGAAGTTTATTCTATTCTCTCATACATTTATTATTTCATTTTAAAAGGCTGATGCTGTTTCTGATATCTGACAACCCTTGAATAGCCTCCACCTACATACAAATTAATCATGTCAACAGTAATGATTACTGCAGTTCAACTGTATCATGCTGATTCTCATTTTTCATTTTTTGGTCATTTATATTGTATTTTTCATTTTTTACCTTATAGTTTTGTTTTAAAGAGCTGATCAAACAACAGCCCCAGCTTTTATTTCTGAATATTTACCAGATTCTAGGAACATTAACCATGTATCTTTTTCAGTTCTTAATAATAGTATCATGTCTTTGCTTATTCATTTCGTTCCACCATTATTTGTCAGATCTACTTAACATGCAGTCTTTCATTACTACTTACTGTTCATATCTTTTAATAAAAAGGAGCTCTAGCAAATGTTATGAAGACCTTAATAATCTTTTGATATTCCAGACATGAATGAGATTGGTTCAATCAAAACTATACAGTTTTTTTAATAACAGTAGTAATTCTCATGACCTTTCCAAAGCATACTCAAATAACAACAGAATGAAAGATTGGGTTTGTATCACTGCCTTGCAATTCTTTGAGTGACTTAGATATCTGTCCAAGTAGCAAGTCCCAGTTTGTCAATGCAGATCATTTCCTTCCATTATCAAACGACTGTCTGCATCTTGAAAAAGACTGCTGATTGGTGAATTACCTGCTATACTGGGTTATATCTTTTATCATTCACAATCTTTACTGGAGATAAATAGAGCAGCCTTTAGGCCTTCAGAAAAGGCCTTTTCTTCTGGGAACTAAGAAATAGATCTGTATCATGTCTGTAACTCTCCAAATTATGTAGTAATAACTTCTTTGTTTCGTTTAGAAACAAAAAGTTTAACTAGAAATGTTGAAGAGTAAAAACGGTCCAAACAGAATTGTTTTCTCTGTAGTGTATAGATAGCTACAGCCAAGTGAGCTCTCCCTGACACACGTCCTTCAACCTGAATTACAAGCTTGTGAAAATTTGTCAAGCATAAGGACTGCGTTCACAGCCAGTATTGTGTTTTAGGTGTATGAGGCACTAATGGCTACTGTCATAACAAACAAAATAATAACAAAATAAACAAAATAACAATAACAAAAATTCATATGAGTTCTTGTGTACCTACATCAAAAATTAATGTTTTTATTTGTTTTTGTAACCTAAAAAGATTTTGAGGTAGTGCTGACTGTTACAAATACAAAAAATGTATTTGCACTTCTGATGTAAGTAGCTGTTGGTATTTAATTTCTTTTTCTTTTGCACAATAGTGATTAGTGCTAATTATTTTGCTATTTGCTTAAAGGAAATGTTTCATTTCTGTTTACATATCCAAAAAAGGATAAAAGTCACTTCTCATATCCTCATTGTGATATCCTAAAGCTTTACTGATTATTGCATTTGCAGGTCCATATCGCACAGCCCTACTATCTACAATAATAGCTGATGTGCTGTGAAATATGAGGCAATTGTGGAAAGTTTAATGGACTTCAAAAGCAGAAAGGCTTTAATATACACTCACCCCAGCCACTTTATTAGGTACACCAGTTCAGTCGCTTGTTAACACAATTAGCTAATCAGCCAATCATGTGGCTGCAACTCAATGCATTTAGGCATGTAGAGGTGGTCAAGACAACTTGCTGAAGTGCAGACCGAGCATCAGAACGGGGGAAGAAAGGGGATTTAAGTTACTTTGAAGGTGGCGTGGTTGTTGGTGCCAGACGGGCTGGTCTGAGTATTTCAGAAACTGCTGATCTACTGGGATTTTCACGCACAACCATCTCTAGGGTTCACAGAGAACGGTCAGAAAAAGAGGAAATATCCAGTGAGCGGTCAGTTGTGTGGATGAAAATGCCTTGTTGATGTGAGAGGTCAGAGGAGAATGGGCAGAGTGGTTCCAGATGATAGAAAGGCAACAGTAACTCAAATAACCAACCAAAATCTCTGAGGAATGTTCAACACCTTGTTGAAAGTGTGCCATGAAGAATTAAGGTAGTTCTGAAGGCAAAAGGGGGTCCAACCTTTTACTAGCAAGGACCTAAATACCTATAGTACCTAATAAAGTGGCTGGTGAGTGTAGGTCTGAAAAGTTTAAAGGAATAGTTCAGTCAGAAATGAAAACACTACTACCATTAAATAAAAGTGACTAGCCACCAATTAGCATTATGCAAATAATATCATGCTAGTTGATAGTCACTAGGCTCTGTTCACTGTTAGCCATGTTAACATATTTGGTTAAGCTACATTAGCCCTGCAAACTTATCCAGAGATGTCCACTGAACAACAAACATTCACAGAAAAATGTCTACATTGCATGTAGCCTCTTAAACTCCTTGGAACCACCGGTGGTTCCAAAATGCACCATCATATTCTTCATAACTTTCATATTTCATAAGCTACATTCAAAAGGTGGGTGTCACATTAGAGCTGACCTCTCTTCTGTTCAGTCAAATAGATGGGTGATGTAATTTTAAACCCTTATAATAGAAAGAAGCTGAACTTTTTTGTCTACTTAAAGTCAACTCATTTTCCACAAATCTGGACTACAAACTATAAACAGATGGTGTCTCTTCAGCGATCTACTCTGTAAAAATACTTTTGTACAATAATACAGGCTCCCGAGTGGCGCAGCCATCTAAGCGTTGGCCCTGTCATCAGGAGATTGCGAGTTCGATCCCTGGTGATGCTACAGAGCATCCATAGCCGTGAGTCCAAGAGCACAATTGGCCTCGCTCTCTCTGGGTGGGTAGAATGGCCCCCCTTCTCCCCCCATCTCTCAACGTGATGCTATTCAGTGCAGGTGGCTGTTAGCTGACGTAACAGATCTGGAGGTTGGCACTTTCCTCCAAGCGCGTCCGGCTGTCCAATGACGTTGCATGAGCGGCAGTTCAAAAAGAAGTGGTGGCTGGTTTCACAGGTCTCGGAGGAAGCCTGTTTTAGACTTCACCCTCCTAGTATTGGTAGTATTGTGTAACTGGGGGAGTGCTAAGTAGCGGGTGGAATTGGAGACGACTAAATTGAGGAGAAAATCGGGTCTAAAATGTTAAAAAAGCGTCTCAGATGTTTGGCTTACAGCAGTAAATTGTAAACATATAGATATGTGTATGATCACAAAACACATTTTCTGTTAATTTGGGGGGGGGTGTTTAATAAAATAAATAAATAAAATAAAAATGTACATTTTATTTCATGCAGTTACTGAACAATTTACCTTATGATTTGGTCTTGTAAATTCAGATGAACAAACCAAAATATACCCTGGAGAAAAAGAGGTTAAAGGCTTGATGAAAGCATTACCGGAGCCACGTGACCTCTGGGTCAGGAGAGCCAGAGGTGATGCAGGTAAATGTCACAGATTCCTGGTAGTCAGCCGTCGCATTGAAGGACTCCTTGGGAACTGACAGTACAGGGGGAACTGCGGAAGACAGGACACAAACATACAGAGAGTTATTCAGCTAGCCATGAGCTAAAAATAACTAAACCCTATGTGCTCAACTGAGCCTACAGCCTAGTACATCAGCACTTTCTGTGTAACTGACAGCCACTCTCAGTACTTGAGCACACTGGTGGTGATTAATAAGACCGTGGGTTAGATGTACAGACATGCAAAGGCACAAAATGTTTTTTTGATTGTTTTGAGCAATGGATCACCTGCCTGCTATCCAGACACTGTGAAAAGTCAAATGGCTAGTATGTAAAGTATGTATCTCTCTCTCTCTCTCTCTCTCTCTCTCTCTCTCTCTCTCTCTCTCTCTCTCTCTCTCTCATACCCAAATTAGCATTGTCCTTATTGCAGATTGAAGTGGAGCAGCTATGTTTCAAAAGATACAAATGTGAAACCACAGAGGGCTGGGCAGTGTGCTAAGCTAAAGCCTCTCTAACATGATTAGCATTGATCTCTCTGCCAATCGATCAGCTTTGCCTGCTGTCCCTCAGGTCCTTTATTCAGCACACTGTAATGTCCACGGCTCTGGCTTTATAGCAACAGCTTTGTTAATGTGAGACCTCGCCAAGTGCGGAGACATCAAACGGCCTAATCAGCAGCGCATGAACCAACACACATATAACAACCACAACAAAACGAACTTCTGCACACATTTCTTTTTCAAAATACTTGTATAAACAGATTCTCCATGAGAGAGGGAGGAAAACTGAGGCTGGCCAATATGAACATTTGCTGTTTTAAAGTCAGACTGAAATCAAGATGAACGTCGTTTAGCTTGTTAGTTTATCATCATTTAAAAGACAAAACTCTAGTTTTCCATAATCTTTCTGAAGTACTGAATGACGTACTCTAAAATGTATTCTAAATTATGACAGTTACAAGCAGGAGAGGAAAAATAATATTTCAACCTACCCTACCAGCCATCGAGTTCCTTTACCACAGTGACTCTCTCTGATTTCTCAGGTCTCACTCAAATTTACACCGTGGTACAGAAAGAAAATGTGTTATGATTTCTGATTCATGTTGACTTCAAAGAGATAAAAATTCAGAAAACTGATATCCCAATTTGATATGATCCAAACTGATGCCACTTCTTACTTGATTACTTAGTTACTGACTTGATTTGATTGTGTATAAATATAATAGTGCTGTCACAATATCCATGTTTAAATCCTTTTTTTTTTTTTTTAACGGGATTTTGTGACAATACACTCCAAATATTTCTAAAATGAATAACCATCAACATTAAAAAACTCTATAGCTCTTGGAATTGGAAAAACCCGGTTTGGTTAGCCAACCTTGGATGGTTGTTTGAAAAGGTGAGCTTTCTCAGTCAAGCACAATAATAATGGGCAAAGAGTGGTAGACTGAACAGAGACAGAGTGCTGACATCGCTTAATGCGAGGATTAAACACGCGACACATCATCCAAATGTGTCACTTACTAGAACGGGAGAAAACACAAAGCTAAAGTCAGCCAGCTTCTTATTTTAATCTTCTATTTCCATTAAGGTGGAACAGAAAATTTTAATAAGACGCTGGCAAACACGAAGCCCACCTCTGCCTCGTAGAGAAACACAAACCTCAGCAGCTATTTCTCCCCACAGGATTCAAGCAGCCGTTAAGTGCTGATTCCGAGCTGTAGAGTCCACTTCTATTCGGTTGTGGATTCTGTCGTTTGCTGGAGGAGTGATTGAGCTGCATTAGGAAAGCATCCCTCACACTCATTTCAGCCAGAAGGCAGAAACCACATTTTATATAGAGATACAAGCTCAGACTGTAAATGACCTGTAATGCTTGGTTCATTTAATATTGAGATGTAGCCCTACAGTTGACATTTGCTTAATGTATAGAGATACACTATATCGCCAAAAGTGTTCACTCACCCATCCAAATAACTGAATTCAGGTGTTCCAATCACTTCCATAACCACAGGTGTATAAAACCAAGCACCTAGGTCTGCAGACTGCTTCTACAAACATTTATGAAACATTGAGTCGCTCTCAGGAGCTCAGTGAATTCCAGCGTGGTACCGTGATCGGATGCCACCTGTGTAACCAGTCCAGTCATGAAATTTCCTCACTACTAAATATTCCACAGTCCACAGTCCTGCCCTAAACCCGATAGATCATCTTTGGGATGAATTAGAGTGGGGAGCCAAGCCTTCTATTCCAACATCAGTGTCTGATCTCACAAATGCGCTTCTGGAAGAACGGTCAAAAATTCTAAAAACACACTCCTAAACATTGTGGAAAGCCTTCCCAGATGAGTTGAAGCTGTTATAGCTGCAAAGGGTGGGCGACATCATATTAAACCCTGTGGATTAAGAATGGGATGTCACTCAAGTTCATATGCATGTGAAGGCAGATGAGCGAATACTTTTGCCAATATAGTGCATTACGTTTTTGTTTGTTTATTTATTTATTAATTAATTTTTAATGACTCAAACAAGCACTATTGCCTTTTAGAGAAACCTGAGAAAATGACACAAACGTTTGGGAAAAATAAATAAATACAAAAATTAATGTTGATTTTTGAAAAAGCATTCCTTTTCTAAATCTGTATCAAAAATGTTTCACATCATGATGAAAAAACGACAGTACGTATCTTCATGAAATTGGTGCATCATTACACCCCTAAAATATAAATAGTTTTGCACATTGGGCAGAACTCCTCTGAATTCGTTTGGTTTTGGTTATTACCACATTTCTCTTGCTTTTCATTCCCTTCACAGAAAAAGTTCCTATTTATTAAGAGGTTTCACGAGTAGTAGGTAGCATGGCCAAAACGTTATATCATGGTACAATTAAGATTACTGATGTGTAGTGTATACTGTATATCGCTGTTGCCGGAACAAAACCTCGTATCTCCAAAATGGTAACTTTACAGGAGAAGGAAAAAAACTTACATTAACTTCAATGTAAGCCAATGGAACCAGACTTTTTTTCCAAGTAATATTGGGTCGTGTCTTTTGGTCCATCCATCATGAAATTTACAGACACTGTAAAGGGTAACAGACATTTTCAGATTATGCCAAAAACTGAAAAATGAGATACAAGGTTTTATTCTGACAGCAACTATACACTCTAAAGTGTATACATGGTATAGTGTATGTTTCAAATAAACCCTATTTGAATGCCCTAGTAAACCTATTTTGTAGATTGACAATTTTCTGGGTTGTTTCTTCATTTTTATGAAGAATCCTATTTAACAACTAAAGTAAATCTATTTTTTTTATAGGCAAAAAAGTAAATATAAAAATGAACAATATATTGACAGATTATTGATATTCCGGAAACACTTTATTTGAAGGCTACCTACATAAGAACTTCATAACACATTCATAAGCACTGAATAATGTGTTTATGAAGCACTACTTGAACATTTATTAAGTGCTTATGTTGGTTCTCGCAACTTGACATAAGATGTTTTATGAAATAAATGACATTGTACTGACATAATAAGAATAAACGTTGAACACATTTACAGCACTAAACATATTTAAAACACTACACATAACTATTTATGTCAGCATTCTTAAGATCATTGTACTGATATCAGGTTAAATATGCCTGAAAACCACCCCCTCTTCCCTCCATGGCGTGGATAAGATGATTGATGCAATTATGTACAGTGTTTTAAATGTTTAGTGCTGTAAATATGTTCAATGTTTATTCATATTATGTCAGTACAATGTCATTTATTTCATAAAACATCTTATGTCAGGTTGCGAGAACCAACATAAGCACTTAATAAATGTTCAAGTAGTGCTTCATAAACACATTATTCAGTGCTTATGAATGCGTCATTATGTAGGTAGCCTTCAAATAAAGTGTTACCGATATTCCTAACCCTAATGAGTTAAAGACAAGTGCATGTGAAGCACAGTGGCTTTTCCGAACCGGGTGTGAAGCCCAAATCTCACATCCCATCCTGATTTCACTTCCCAAGGGACCTCGGGCACAGTTAGCAAGCTAGCATGTTCTCTTTATCATGCAAACCATTACAGTAAACTGTAAAGCTTCATCGCAGGCTTTACTACTAGGTTATCCTCTTGCTAAGTGTTAGCATTAAATGGATTTCCACCACTCATAGGCCACTGATGGGTAATTACAGCTTCTTTACCTGTATGATTTTTCGTACCAATAAGCACATAGTACTTCAATGGAAGGTAATATTATCTGCTAACCAAAATACTGGCTAGCCCTAAAAACGTCGGCAGCAGAAATGCCTGAAACAAAAAGACGCCCTACTGCTTGAACTAATTATAACCAAAAAAAGAAAAGACTTCCTAAATCACCCAAGCATCAGCAGATTCTAAGTAGCTCCCCTGGCAGCTTTATGTTCAAAAGCAGCCGTTGAAGCAGCTGAAACATCCGTCTTTCGCCCTTTTACCAGAACCAAGTTTGTAAATACTTCAGCATCTTGTGCAATGATAGGCTCCTCAACAGCAATCAAAAGTTGCTGCGATCTGGCTGCTGCAACTCTTTGATATCCCAAACATGCCTCCGGCTCTATTGTGAAATGATTCATTCAATAACATCCTTCACTTTACTTACTTAATAGGAAGCTATTTTCTTTTCCTTCACTTTTGAATTACAGCTCATTTCACTTTGTCTTGAGTTGGTGTAATGAAACTGTGGAGAGGGTTATTTATCTGTCAAAAAAAACAGCTTTGCTTTAAAATAAAATAAAAAAAAACTCCATAAGCTGTTTATTTATATTTGTCCCCTCAGACACAGTTGATTTCCCTCGCATTTCATAGAAAGATATCCTCATTTCATAACAACATTATATCAGGTCATTGTGAGACATGGCAAATTGATTCGATTCGCAGCTCCAAGAGCCTGAAATAGGCCTCAAAAGCCACCCAGAAGAGCCGGTGCTGTACACGAGTGGCGTGCAAATCAGCCAGAATCATAATTTCGGGCTCTGTGATTTCATCCGTGTTAGAAATTGGCCAAGTTCAAAGAAGAAGAGGGGAAAAAAAACGATTGGTTTACTGGCGATGCGTATCAGCGAAGGACAAGGCGAATGAGCCACCCTTCTATCTCCGTGCCATTTCCTTTTAAAGGATCAATGGAGATAGCCGAGAGAGGCCATAAGCTCGACCCCTGCCTACACTCCAACAGCTTGTCTGATGATGAAAGCCGGGGTTAAGGGCTTGAAAAGAGCACAGCCGTGTGTGTCTGCATGCTAATCAACTCCATTGACACGTGTGGTATGAAAATACAAACAGCCTCGCAAAGACGGAAAAAAAGTGATTTGGCAACTGAACCGATGAGTCTTAATCCTTGGCGCAAGCTAAACTGTCGCAACCACCAACACGGGGACCAATTATTGCATTCATTCTAGCACTAGCATGTGTGGCTTAGCTGACACAGGCCCTGTTTTAGCTTTTATTCATGCTTTTTTTTTGCTCTTCTCACAGTATAACAATATGTGCAGGATCATGAAGTCTACTTTCACCCAGACGGCGGACCATGACCAAACTTATGTTAACAGCAAAACTGACACTTAGCATTGTGAAACAAGCTAGCATGATGAAGCCCCACCTTCCAGAATCAGTAGAAAGAGTCAGGACCAAGTCCAAATAAATATGGAAGAGAGGGATTGCCTGGCACAGTTTTCTTCTCTCTGACATTTATCCCAGACACACATACATTAGGATATTAGCAGCAAACAAAAGCTGTACGTCTTAGATAAAAAAAAAAAGACAAACACCTTCAATGTCAAAAAATATTTCCTCAAATTTAACACATGGTTTCATGCCAAGCACTCGTGACAACCAGCCCCAACATGGTTGAATGAAGCAATAAATAGCTAGAATCAAATTTCTGACATTAAATGAAAACAATCTGTTATGTACAGTGGGGTAAAAAAGTATTTAGTCAGCCACTGATTGTGCAAGTTCTCCTACTTAGAAAGATGAGAGAGGTCTGTAATTTTCATCATAGGTTCACTTCAACTATGAGAGAGAATATGAGAAAAAAAATCCAGGAAATCACAATGTAGGATTTTTAAAGAATTTATTTGTAAATTATGGTGGAAAATAATTATTTGGTCACCCACAATCAAGCAAGATTTCTGGCTCTCACAGACCTGTAACTTCTTCTTTAAGAAGCTCTTCTGTCCTCCACTCGTTACCTGTATTAATGGCACCTGTTTGACCTCGTTGTCTGTATAAAAGACACCTGTCCACAGCCTCAAACAGTCAGACTCCAAACTCAACCATGGCCAAGACCAAAGAGCTGTCGAAGGACACCAGGAAGAAAATTGCAGACCGGCACCAGGCTGGGAAGAGTGAATCTACAATAGGCAAGCAGGTTGGTGTGAATAAATCAACTGTGGGAGCAATTGTAAGAAAATGGAAGACATACAAGACCATTGATAATCTCCCTCGATCTGGGGTCCACGCAAGATTTCATCCCATGGGGTCAAAATGATCATGAGAACGGTGAGCAAAAATCCCAGAACTACACGGAGGGACCTCATGAATGACCTGCAGAGAGCTGGGACCAAATTAACAAAGGCTACCATCAGTAACACACCACGCCAAGAGGGACTCAAATCCTGCAGTGCCAGGCGTGTCCCCCTGCTTAAGCCAGTTCATGTCCAGGCCCATCTGAAGTTTGCCAAAGAGCATATGGATGATCCAGAAGAGGATTGGGAGAATATCATGTGGTCAGATGAAATCAAAATAGAACTTTTTGGTAAAAACTCGTGTTGTGTTTGGAGGAAGAAGAATGCTGAGTTGCATCCCAAGAACACCAGACCTACTGTGAAGCAGTAGTTTTTCTGCAAAGGGGACAGGACGACTGATCCATGTTAAGGGAAGAAAGAATGGGGCCATGTATCATGAGATTTTAAGCCAAAACCTCCTTCCATCAGTGAGAGCATTGAAGATGGAACGTGGCTGGGTCTTCCAGCATGACAATGATCCCAAACACATTGCTTGAGCAACGAAGGAGTGGCTCCCTAAAAAGCATTTCAAGGTCCTGGAGTGGCCTAGCCAGTCTCCAGACCTCAACCCCATAGAAAATTTGTGGAGGGAGTTGAAAGTCCGTGTTGCCCAGCGACAGCCCCAAAACATCACTGCTCTAGAGGAGATCTGCAGGAGGAATGGGCCAAAATACCAGCTACAGTGTACAAACCTGGTGAAGACTTGCAGGAAACGTTTGACCTCTGTCATTGCCAACAAAGGTTATGTATTGAATTGAACTTTTGTTATTGACCAAATACTTATTTTCCACCATAATTAACAAATAAATTCTTTAAAAATCCTACAACGTGATTTCCTGGACTGTTTTTCTCCTTTTGTCTCTCATAGTTAAAGTGTACCTATAATGAAAATTACAGACCTCTCTCATCTTTCTAAGTAGGAGAACTTGCACAATCAGTGGCTGACTAAATACTTTTTTGCCCCACTGTATTAAACCAAGTCAATAAAATATTAGTAATGTTTCATTCATTTTAAATGGTTAACTTTAAACAGTGGTGGACAAAGCATACAATCCCTGTTCAGTGAAAAAAATAACAATTACAGAAGTAGACATGATCTATATGTGTGTTGCATTTAAATAATAATATTTAATACATATAATGCAAGTAGTTTGGATTCAAAATTATGTTATGATCATCTTACAATAACTTAGAATCGACAATCAGGTAAGAACAATTCGTTAAAAATTTAATGTAAATTTAATATAAAAACTGTAGTCTAGTTGTGTTATTTGATGTGCATGCAGCGTACATATGTTGTTGACAACAGCCCTACACTGCAGGCTGATGTTTGTATTTCTATTGTTTCTTAACATTAGCACTATTGTTGGCTTTCAAAACACATAAATATATAGCTGATTTATTTCTACTAACTAAAATGAATATATTCTCAATATTTCTCTTTAAAACATTTCTATTAAGTATATTTATCCAGGAAGATTTTTTAGTTGTTTTCCTGACCCACAAATTAACACAGTGCCAACCACCCTTTGTACCAACTTACCCCGTTTTATGCGAGTCTAGCCTAATTTTGTCTATAGAAAAGATTAGTGACATTTTTTAACAACTCCTTTGTCGCAACACAAAGCCAACGTGTAAATCTTTCCCCTCGAATGTCACTGGATCCTCTAAATTTTGAGGTCATTAAGTAGTCAAGATGCAAATATTGCTGCATACATGCTACATTTATGTGCATCTTACGCATTTATGTGAAAGTAAGGCTACTATGGAAACTACGCACTACTTCACCATGATTGCACAGCACCACCCATTAATTATAGCCAAGGCTGCAAAGGCACTTGACTGCCATACTCGAGAAAGTTTCTTGGTCTGCACTTATTGTTGAGTTGTTAGGTTTATTTTTATGATGTAAACGTACAGGAGTTTAAATGCAGCATAGCAATGCTGCAATTAAGAACCTCATAAATAAATTAACAGTGATACAGTTGTATGCAAAATTTTGGGCATTCCTGGTCAATTCAAATTCTTAGTTGAAATAAGTGTTTGCTCAAATAACTGCACATTCTCTACATAGAACACTCTGCTGCATATTTTAATGCACAATTAAAATGTCTACTTGTTGAATTTAACATATTAGTAAAAGTCATGGCACATTTTAAATGTCATGGGTTTTTTTTTGGTTCATTTTTTCCACTAAATAGTACCAGATAAAGTGCTAACCACTAAATAAAGTGCAAGTTAGCAGAAAATTACATATTTCAATTTATTCCCTGTAAAAGGTGTGTTAACTTATTTTGTACTTAGAAAATCAACAAAATGTGTAATTTTACCTGAATGTTTTTGAGTGGGATGTGTGAAGGACAAACACATAGGCTTTGAAACTTGCCAGTTAACCACAGATTTTTCCCATTGAGCTTTTCACACTGCAAAAAACTGCTCAGACCCAATGATCACTCCGATGTCAACGGGGAACTGCAAAATGATGACACAATCTCAGAGGTCTTTGGAGGAGAAGATTAAAAATAATAGGTGTGACCACTGACTCTGCCACAGATTCCAGCATATACACTCTATCCAGCACATGCTAAGTGACTCCCTGTAGAAGGTTGCTCTGTTTCAGGAGCAGATGACGGTTGGCATGTTTCTGGGATAATAGGATACGCCTCATTGTGCAAGCTTATTGGATCTTCCTGAGAGCTATAAGTGGTGATACAAAAATTGAATGCAACCCTCACCCCCACCCCCCCATGACACCCCCCACCTGGCTCTCATTCTTTTCTTTCTTTTCGCGTTATTACATCAGGTTAAGGAAGAATGAGATAGGCAAACAACTCTTGAGCTCTTTCAGGCAGAGCCGTTGCTTCAAGACAATGCTCTAAATTCCTCCTCCGCTACTTCCCAAAGATAGTTCATGTAAAGAGAACAAATTAAGGTAAATGGTTGTATTTCACAGATCATCTGTGGAGAATGGATCACACTCACTGCTTGGTAAGTCAGGGAAGTCTGAAACTCGTTTTAATTGAACTGCTCAATCACACACGTTAAAGGCAGCAACGTGATCCCAATTAATGCAGAATGACAAACAAGACTCTGCATAATGAGCAGCAAGAAATACTGAAACTGACACTGATCTGATATTATGCTTTGAGATGAGCCATTTTAAGTTCGGCTGTAATGCTTAGTCAACAAAGTCAACCACAGTAATTATGAAAAATTGTCAATGTGGATTTTTCCTCGTCAATGCATGATAACAATGTGCCTATTACTTAGGGATGTGCATATTACGATGGCATTTTAGGGCCAATATAAAAATAAATAAATAAATAAAATAATAGACTTTGAAAATGTAATATTTTGAGAAAGTCATATGGTATGCCTTTTTGAGAATAAAGTCATAATTTTTTGACATAAAAAGTCGTGCGGTATGCCTTTTTGAGAATAAAGTCATAATTTTTTGACATAAAAAGTCGTGCGGTATGCCTTTTTGAGAATAAAGTCATAATTTTTTGACATAAAAAGTCATATGGTATGCCTTTTTGAGAATAAAGTCATAATTTTTTGACATAAAAAGTCATATGGTATGTCTTTTTGAGAATAAAGTCATAATTTTTTGACATAAAAAGTCGTGCGGTATGCCTTTTTGAGAATAAAGTCATAATTTTTTGACATAAAAAGTCGTGCGGTATGCCTTTTTGAGAATAAAGTCATAATTTTTTGACATAAAAAGTCGTGCGGTATGCCTTTTTGAGAATAAAGTCATAATTTTTTGACATAAAAAGTCATATGGTATGCCTTTTTGAGAATAAAGTCATAATTTTTTGACATAAAAAGTCGTGCGGTATGCCTTTTTGAGAATAAAGTCATAATTTTTTGACATAAAAAGTCATATGGTATGCCTTTTTGAGAATAAAGTCATCATTTTTTGACATAAAAAGTCATATGGTATGCCTTTTTGAGAATAAAGTCATAATTTTTTGACATAAAAAGTCGTGCGGTATGCCTTTTTGAGAATTAAGTCTTAAAGTTATAAGAATAAACTCATTATTTTGAGGATAAAGTAAGTTATTTGTAGGGGGGCTGCCATGACGCGTTGGGCTCTCTGTATTGGTGACAACTAAGACTCAAGCATGCTGGATTTCTACTCTATTGGGAGGGGTAATTTTAATTATCCTTCTCATTGTCTCCTGTGAAACTACATGCCCTCTTCAAATGACACGGTCGGTACCAAGCCTTGTACATGGCCACTGTCTGCGAGTTCTCCCTCAATAAAACGGACTGTTTCCTCCAAGTCCTTCTGGCCCTTCTTTATTGTAAATAAACACAGTTTCTTGCACAGCCGCTTCTTTAACTAATAACAATCTGGTGCTGATGTGCCAGGAGACTGAGTATTTCTTTATGGGTGAAATCGACATGAAAGTATAATCCTACCATCTCTTCAATGCCCATTATTTTAACAGAAGGATGTCGCTACCTTCCTTTTGCAAACCATTTGGCCACAATATTGTGACTTTTCCTAGTAAAATCCCACTGTAATGTCATAATTCTACAACTTTTTATCAAGATATTATGACTTTAGTCTCAAAGTCTATTCTTTTATTTTTTTTTACAGTGGCCCTAAAACACCATCATAGCACACAGGTGTTCTAGTGCTCAGAAAAAAAAATTGAGGTGCCAGTATTCTGGCATGAGTTATTTCTTAGCAATAAGACAATTCAGTAAAACGTCAACTTTCCTTGTATTTATGATTTTGCTGCACTGAAACAAGTGCCTGAATATAAGCATGGCTAAATCACTAACTAGGCTAGCTACTGTAGCTGATATTAGCTAGGTCCATAACTAATGAAAATATACTTCTCTGACAAATATTGTGTTAGCACATCATCTGCTGAGGAGAAAATGCCTTGTATGTAGGATGATCTTAGCACAATAGCTAACCTGAAGAGGAAGCCTCTATTACTTGACACACAAACATTCCAATCTCCCTCAGCTACTTCTGAATAATTCAATATGGTCATCTGTGTGCTGCTATATATACACCGACCATCCACTCTCATAAGCACACCTCCTTGTATCCACACTCATTGTCTATTTTTGGGCGGTGGATCATGCTAAGCACTGCAGTGACATTTACCTGGTGGTGGCATGAGTGTGTGTTGCATTGGTACGAGTGGATCAGACCCAGCAGCTAATATGACTTTTTTGTTTCACTGTAGCACAAATGGAATTAAAGATAATACAAGTAATAACAGTTATTTACACCACACTTTTATCATCCTCTGTGATTATTGTGACTTCTAAAGGTTAAATCTATAAATATGCATTTGAGTTGAAAGAAACCAGCAGAGAATCAGAGCTACTGTGAAAGGTCATAATCTAGATCTAATTTCAGGTGAGGAAGGCAACCATTTTTCAAAAATGACACAAAAGAAGCTCAAAGACTCCATTTTATGGAAAATATGACAATTGTTCTCATTCGGTCTTAGATGACAGCCAAGTTTGCATTCAAGGCCTATCTCCTCTCTAGCTTTCTGTGAGCCAACTGACCCTATTTTCTACTCAGCATGATTCCTCCATCCATACTATGACCTTCTGCATGAATGAACTTGTCTCAGCTGGGTGACTCTATTCTTAACCTGTGAATGGCTAGTTCATGGCCAGCGTCTGGATCAATATGTTACAGTGCTGTACCTCAAGAGGTTCTTTACCCAAGTGCCACCACAAGGATAGATTTTTTTTTTTCCAAAATCTGGTAGCAGAGAAAGACGTGTGCTAGCAAGTCTTTGTGTGGTCTAGAAGGGAGCCAGGACGTACCATTTACCACCACTACAATATCGCGGAAATCGATCTCGCCTCGAGCCTCCACTCGTGCCTCACAGCGGTACACTCCCTCATCCTCTTTGGCCACTTTCAGGATCTGAAGGTTGTTGTTGGGAAGGACCTGGAGCCTGTCTTCAGTAAGGAAAAAGAAAAAGGCAGAAGAAAAGAAACAGAGAGATAAAAGGTCAGGCATTATTTCATGTATAAACAGCAATGGCTGTATTTCTCTAAGAATATATTTTGGAAAGCCTCATTTCATTGTTATAGAGTCACTTGTGCATTGATAATAAACTGTAACCGTAAACTAGCATGAAATTCAACAGCACTATGCACTGTGTGTATAAATAAAAGTTTATTTAAAACTAATTATCCTGGCAAAAAGTGCATTTGTTCTTGTAATAAACACCACATATCTTGAATATATCTAAAATAAAAGCAAAAAGGCATAAATCCAGTAAAATGAGTACATCTTGTTTGAAGGACAAAGTTTGAGTCTTGATTTCTCTGATACTCCCAGTCACTACATTAATTTTTCATAAAGTCATATAAAATGAACCCGATTACTCAAACCAGGAACTATATGATATCTTCAAACAATACTGGCCATCTTCAAAGAGACAGAGAGAACAAACACTGACACACATCACTTGCTACTCTATTGAAAAAGAAAACCTTTTACTGCTATCATATCAAACTACACATAAAAGATTCTTTAGATCTGCATATCTTACTTAGAAAAATGGTTCTCTAAAGAACCCTCTATTGAGAGGTTCTTTAGTAGGGCTGGCTAGACAGCCTGACCCAAATGCTCACTCTCAAAACCACCTTTGACAATGATAATACTTTCATATTTTCATCAATATTTCACAATTAACCACAAAAATTCTAAATATGTCCTTTATCAATGTTTCGACAGAACCAATACGCTTCCAATGAAAACAACGCTTTTCAACACACCACCTGCGATAGACATGCACCTTCCATCGGTCAAAACAGTCGCATCTATTCCATCTGTGAGCAAATCTGCAGCCACACCGGCCCTTACCCTGCAGATAAGACTGGTCACCCCAGGCCTATACAGTAGGTGTTTTGGATAAAATGGCCAGTGTAGCAGAAAGATAGGAGAAACTAATAAACGCAACTCAGCGGAGTTTAACCTGGAGAACTATTTAGCTAGTAGATAAAAAGTTAAAGGAGTAATTTGATTTGTAATAAGATCTAGTTCAGGTCCTTTCATGGTGCTATTAAATCACCTTCTTTCACACTCGCTCCCATCTCACACCTTCCTTACACTCAGCGTTCATTAGATGTGACCCAAAGTTAAGAGCTAGAGTTATTGCTCAGTGCTAACAAAAAGACCATGCTGAGTTTATCCAATAGACGGTCTTACAATTCATCTCGGTTAGATGTAGGCAACCAATTCACTCGTGCAACTCTTTTTTTCAATATTAATGTGCATTTGGATGCACTCTCCTACCTTTAGCTTGTGTTTATTTATTTATATGTTTGAAAAAGGCAGAAAGCAAAAAAGACATTTGCTCAGGAAGAATCAGGTTTCCTGAACTAGATCTATTAGAAACACAGAATTAGTGGGAACACAGGGCAAAATTGGACTGGTGGAAACCATTCTAGTTTTGCGATAACTCAATAATCAATAGCGTGTGTCTTTTTTTTAATTTCACATCATCAAGTTGCTCTTACTATTCCTTTTTTGGTGAAATCTTCTATGTCATGTCATAAATTTATCCAGACCAAAAAACACTCAAAAAAATTTGCAATTTGATGTTTTGTTTCAAACCTAAGCTAATTCTTAATATTTTAAAAGTGTAAAATTGAATCTGCAGTGTTCAAAATGGTCTTTCGTAACAAACTGTTACTGTCATTTTACTCTGCCATAATGCCGCTGCTCTCATTCTGAACCCAAAGCGTAAGCCAGACAAGGCAATTATGTACATTATTCTCACACCTCTTGCTTGGTGAGCTAATTAACTCAGAGAGGACAGACTAGCCAGGAGCAAGTGTGCGACTATATCTTCTACTGTGAGTGACCACTTGCATAACTGAGGTGTTATCTATAAAGTCAGTGAGTGTATTTTAAAAACAATCCTGAAATGATGGCTTGGTCTGCTAAAAAAAAAAAAAAAAATAATGTTCACTACTGGGCACTGCAATATAAACCAGCCTGTGGTTTCTGTGTTGGGATCTGGAATATTCCATCTGTTCATCACTACATCCACAAATGAAATTATGATAGTTATCAGTGTTCATAAGAGCTATTTTTGGGGTCTACTAGAATATATTTACATACTTCAGTGTTCCAAAAAACATAATTTTCCATCCATCCATTTTCTAAGCCGCTTCTCCATCAGGGTCGCAGGGGGATGCTGGAGCCTATCCCAGCAGTCTTCGGGCGGAAGGCAGGATACACCCTGGACAGGTCGCCAGTCCATCGCAGGGCAGACAGACAGACACAGACAGTCACTCACACACTCACACCTAGGGGCAAATTAGCATGTCCAATTGGCCTGACTGCATGTGTTTGGAAACCGGAGAACCCGGAGGAAACCCACGCAGACACGGGGAGAACATGCAAACTCCACACAGAGAGGACCCTGGCTGCCCGGTCGGGGAATCGAACCCAGGCCCTCCTCGCTGTGAGGCAATAGCGCTACCCACTACGCCACCGTGCTGCCCATAATTTTCCTCATACTGTAAATCTCTGTTCACCTTCTGTCTGAAACTGTTAGAGCTTTTGTGCCCCACCTCCTGTTGAGCCCAGTGTGCTCTTACTGGTCAGCTTGCCCACTCTGTTCTGTTTGGTTACGCGCTAGAGCAGTTCTGCCCCCGTCTTGCACTCTGCAGACTGGGACACAGAGCAGAGAGAGGCCACAGTAGCACGCTGAAGCATTCACACAGAATCGATCCAGCAGAGTTGGGCAGAGGAGAGTACATAAACGGAATGAAACAATGAAATATGGTCCTTTTTCTCACTCACTGCCTTTTTCTCACTAATGCCACTCCCTCTCTTCTTTCATTCACCCTCTAGCTCGCTCAACCAGAGCTGCTTTCTCTTAGCCAACTTTGAAAGTTGTTTAAACAGCAATCAACGAATCCTCCTCATTCTGCCTTTAAGGAACCTACTGTGACAGCGTCTTTCTCTTATAATAGGCTAGTTCTCACTGTTCATGTGGGGAGTGGAGTGCATTTAAGACTGGCAGTGAAATTTGGGCACAACAATAAAAAGAATAGCTCTCAAATATGACACAATACCCTTCGTTCTTACCAAAGAGCTGGTAAAAAAACAAGAACCAGATTGTTCACAAATGTAGCATCACTAAGACAGAGCCTTCTCTCTTGAGCAGCTGTAAACACCGGTGTGGCGATGTTCCCAGAGTTCGATCCTGAAAGTCAGGTCAGTGTCTTCTCAGCATTGCTACAAAACTGAACAAACGTTTCCCTGCCTCCAGTAGGTGCTGTGTGTGCCAAGCTTGCCAATTGGTGTTAAATAACAGCTGTGTCTATGAGGATGAAAGATGATGTCATCGTGTAACAGAGAAAAGGGCTAGAATTCCAATGAGATGTTTCAGGCAGCTGAGAAAAGTGGTTTCTGTGGAAGAGGGTTATTCCTTTTGGAGTGTACTTTGAGTTTTGTGACTTTACAGACCATTTACATGTATACTAAGCTATGAAAGACACTAAGCCACTAAAGGAAAGGGGATAAACCAGAAAAGCATAAAAGGTGCCATTTAAAACTATATTAAGCAAAACAGAAGCCATATGTTAATTGCATCCAGAACGTCTCTGGGATCAAGCTCATCAGATATGGACTAATGCATACTGTGGTCTAAATGAGTCATCATTTCAGATTGCTTGTGGAAATAAAGGCCTACATGTTTTTCAGGCTAAAGAAGAGAAGACTGTTACCGGTGTAAGGTTCAAAAGTCAGTTCTGTGATTGCATGGGTAAGCTGCACAACAGTAAAGGCAACAGTATAGCTGTGTAATCAGATGCGGGTACTAGATTGGCTTCCTTGCAGTCCAGAATAGTCTCCTACTGAAAATGTGTGCCTTATGAAAAGCAAAGTGATCACAGTGAAGGCCATGGTTGCACTGCTGAAGTCTTTTATAGCAGAAAAGTGTAAAAAAAAAACATCACCTTCAAAACTGGATCATTTGGTGCCTTCAGTTAGTGTTGTTAATAGATACATACACAGTGTAAAAATGCTCTGTTTTCCAAAGTGAAATGATTAATCACTGTTTTTGGTTTTCACACAGTATCAACGTTTTTGGAGTTGACAACACACATACTTTGTGTTTCAGTGTTCATAGTTTTCTGCACCTTACAATCCCTTCAAACACAGGTAGGTGTGGGATCACATACAAAAATGCCTGACAACCACCTGCTAGAAGTGATGTATCCCTTAAATGACAGGATTCATGCTTTTCCTGGCACCAGAATGAAGCAGATTTGGGCCCTGCAGTCTAACACTGACCCATCAAAACTTCTCCTTAATGAACGCCTTAATGAAGCTTGCTGAAAGGATTAGAGAACATCATGGTGAGGAAAGTCATAGTTGGTAATAACAGAAGCTATTTTGTGGGCTTATTCAAAGGTGGTCAAAAGCATGGCCATGAAAGCTAGCTGATACTGGTTGTACAATAGTGAAACCACGCTGCGAGGCTGAAAGCAATTGACAGCACTGATACAAAGCCTAAGGCAAAGTGGTATTGGTGCTTTGCCAAACAACGCTGAGATCTTGACAGACCATCCTTTTTTATATAACAGCTGTGGCTAACAGTCACCAAGTCTGAGAGACTGTCTTTGACTAGTCTTTGAAGTCCTTCAGAACTCCTTCAAAACCAGCAGTAAAAATGTGAATGGCACTTATATTCTATATGTGGAAACACAAGTAGTCCATTACAGAAAAGACAGACACTGGCTGAGACTACCTTGAAGTTGAAGAAATCTTGCAGTATAATGGTTATTGCACTTGTACTCCATGCAGTGATTTAGCCTGGTGAAAACCATCCCAACCTCTCAAGCTTTCATTCCATTTCCACTTCACAGATTTATTCTGGCATTTACTCAATAGTATGTACATCTGCAAAACAGCTCTCCTGCTGGTTTTAGCACTCCGTTCCAATGTTGTTTTTGACACACTCTCACCAACTTTAACTAGACAGCACTGACAATATCCAAGTGGCCACTTGCAGTACAATAGAAATAGGGGGCAACTAAGAGCAGATTTTCCAACAGGAGCACTCTTGCTCTAGACTATTCTATCCAACCTGAGCCAATTAGCTGGCTAAGCAAAAGGTCTGAGTGAAATGTACATAATTGCTTTGTCTGATTTAAGCTTCAGGTTTAGAATGTGAGCACTGCCCCTTCGTTTTGTTGTTGCTATTTGTGTAGGTCTTAGCTATCTAACTAGCAAGCTAGCAGTGAGCTAACAAATTATGTCGTTATATCAGTCAGAGCAGTTTGCTGCATAAAGACTGCAGCAAATTAAATGATATAGTTTTAAAACAATACGGATTTGAAAGTATTTAATTGCTGTGGCTTATAAACAACTTTCTTTTTTCTTTTGAAAATAAATACATTTGTTCCCAATAATTTCGCGATACATTATCTATCTTTATGTTGATTCCATCTCTTCAAGGGGTCACCTAAAAACTTCGCTTCAAGGGATATATTCACTGCAGTTACTACATATTTAGGCTTTCTGAAAATGAATATGGAGGCATGCAGCCACTTTAACACGCCCAGGTAACAACCTAACAGTCCTGAGTAGGCAGAGTAGGCCTGGGTGACAGGGTGAAATAAAAAGATATCATCGCTGAGCATAACCCAAGTAACCCGATGGCACCGCATTAAAGGCCGTAATCGCCGTTTTGAAAATAAAGACCATTGTGTTTTTCAGGCCAAAGAAGAAAAGGCCCCTGGAGATATCGGAGTTACCGGTATGAAGTTCAAAAGCTAGGTCTAGATCATGGCATGAGTAATCAGAGAATGTGGGTGCTAGACTGGCATGCTTGCAGTAATGAATGCACATAATGAAGTGCAATGTATCACAATATAGGCCAAAGTTGCACAACTGAAGTATAACAGAAAAAAAGCTTTAAAAAAAAAAATACCCCTTCAAAATTGGATCATCTGGTGTGTTCAGACGTGCTGATAAAAGGTATAGCGATATAACTGGACATAGTCATGAGTGAAACGTAACTCAAGGCATTGTGTCAGTTGCCTTTTTGGGAAAAGAACTAGCAGAACAAGAGAGAATTAAGTTAACAGTAACTAACTTGTATTTGGAATTGGGATTTAAATTTCTTTCATAAATTGTGTCAGTGAGTCAGCTTCTTCTGTTTAAAAGATAGAAAGAGAAGGAGTTTTTTAAGAAGCTGAAATTTGAACACAGAAAAAAGCTATTTCAGATTTTATTAAAATTCATTCTTTTTCAGTCTGATATGTTCTCCTGGTAATGGAGAGAGATTCTGATGTGTCAAATCAGCAAACTATACATTACTGTTAATACAGTGATGAAACAGCCCTTGAGATGCTGTAGATAGCACACGTTAGGGTAAGCAGAAATGGAGGGTTAAGGTTGTTCAAATGGTTACAAAATTCGAAATATAAGCTCAGAAATCAAAGAAAAAAACAACGGATGCTATTAAATATTGAGTAATTGCAAAACTACAAGGTACAAGCAAATAACAGCAATTATATGCTTTGAAGTCTTTTTCCTCTTTGGAATTGGCAAGAGCTTTATTAACCAGCTGACCATGATAACACCTGTCCACACAAACAACAGTCTAATCTTTCAGAACTCATGAGACGGAGAATGGTTTTCACCAGGCTAATTTGTGCCCTACGTTCCCACTAATTCTGTGTTTGTAACTGACCTCATTCAGGTAACTACAATCCATTCTTTTTGCTTTCTTTCTTGTTCTTTGTCAAAAATAAATAAATAAAGTAACTAATTAAACAGGCAAAAAGGTATGAGTCTGCGTGCAAATAAGCAGTGCTACTGGAAAAAAGGAACTGCAAAGGTAATTTATTTTCTGCACAAGTAAATTTGCTGCCTCTAACAGTATTCACAACCTAGATGAGTTGTAAGACCATCTACTGGATGTCTTTTGAAAGACTTAATATGATCTTATAATCTTATAACCACGCAACAAAAATTCTTGCCCTTAACCTTGGGCCACATTTAATGAACATTGAGTGTAGCGAAGGCATGAGATGGGAGCTACAGCATCAAGACAGTGAATTAATGGAAACATGAAAGGACCTGAGCAACACCTTATTACAAGTAAAATTACTCCTTTAACTTTTTATCAGCCAGATTAATAGTACTCTGGATAATATGTACCATGCCAGTTTATTAGGTACTGTAGCTACACTCACTGGCAATTTTCTCCTAAACACTTAACCATTGTTTACCTGCTGTTTTTGCACTGGGCAGTACAGTACAGTACAATATGGTTACACATCCAAATGCAGAACTACCTGTACCCTGAGCATTCGTCCATTTACATCTGTAAGCATACCGTACTGTACTACCAAAAAAACCCTTACACACAAAGATGATTCTTCAAGGATCCTTAAAATAAAGAAAATGGTTCTGTATAGAATCATATACACTTTCCATGATCAGAGTTCTCTGCATCATTAAAGCGTTCCTCAGATTGACATAGAACCTGCTGTCTTTTTGAAGAGTGCTATACAGCACCAAAAAGGGTTCTTCTACTGTTACAGGCAAGACAGTACCTATGGTGGTGGGGGAGAGGAAGGCTAACAAATTGTATAGCAACAGATGGGCTACAGTCCATAACTATAAACCTGAAGTGCATTTGTATGGCAGGTGTTTCTGATAAAATGTCCAAAGGGGGTAACAGAGAGGTAGGTGCAGCTAATAAACACGTTTTCAACTTCCTTAAAAGGAGATCTAGTTTGCATATGATGCTGTTTTGCCCAGCCTCACAAAAGTCATTAAGGCCCAACAGAACTCAATAAAGTGTCATATCACAAGATGTTAAAGTTATCGTATTCTGATTCTGGTCAGAATTTTCCCTTTAGCAAAAAAGTCCTTTGTCAAAAAAAGTGAAAAAACCACCAAGCTGAGGATCTTATCCAGGGCTGTACCTTTTAAACGCAAGCTCCTTAACGAGAAAACATTATCATCAATCCTTGATACAGTTCTCTTTCATTTAAAGGACGTTTGAGAAATGAAATACCTCTCGGATTATGGCGCGAGCACACACACGCTCACACAAAGCCTTTCTTCCAGTTTTGTCATCCCTCCGTGATAAACACCAACCGTCTCTCTTTCATTCGGGGGATATATTTATAACCTTGCTCCCTAATTAGAATAAAGAAAAATGGGGAGAAATCTCCACCATGTAATCTCTTCAGCCGGCAAAGTGATGATAGCTTGTCAGAGTTCTACCTTTGAATTTCAATTAAAGGCCTGACACTTGAAAAAAGCTAGACAGGGGCTAGACAGGCAGCTAGGTGTTGTCCTTTGTGCAGTGCTAAGATCAGTGCATGTGGTGATGCTCTATGCTTTATTTCCATGTGCATCTGGAAAATCTTTCCAGCTCTAGCAGGGCCAGATCAGTAGCGTGTGGCCTATTTACTCTGCTTTTCAGACACTTGCAAGAAATGCAAAGGAGAGAAGCTTTCAGTATGAAATCACTTGGATACATAAGGCCTACGGTGTGAATGTTATATGCGTCTGTGCATTTTTAACCAACATGTCAAAGCTGAATCAACTTACTACACTATCTATACATACCTCAAGAATTTACGAAACACTGACAAAAATCTGCAAACTACTGTTTCTTTCCACTCAAAGTAGCCTTAATCTATAGCAGCCATGCATGATAGAATCATCTCCTAACATCTATATAATGTTGTTCTATAGTTTGGGTCTAAACATATCTTTCTTGTCATCACTTGGGCTGTGGTTCAGACCGAAAACCTCCAAATAAGGCTGAGACCCAGTCAAGAACCAAAAAAATAAGTCCTCTTCAAGGTTAAACCTTATTATTAATATTAATTACGTTGGTTCCACCTCCTGGTGACTATATGGATAGTGTTACTCCAGAATGTCCAGTTTTCTGTTTAGGTCTTTAGACTTCTGAATGGCTTGTTCATGATATGTTTCACAGTGTTCCATCCATCTTCCTGCCTGTCTTCCACTTTTACTTTCAACTGTTCCAAGAATTACTGTCTTCTCACAGCGTCAGAAACAAGACAGCTTCAGTTTGGTCATCTGGGCATCCGTAACACTTGATTTGGTCAAGAATCCATTTGATTGTTTTCTTTGCTGTGCAAGGTGCCCTCAAAAGTCTTCACCAGCACCAAAACTCAAAATCATCAAGATTTTTTCTGTCTCGCTTGTTGTTTGTTCAAATCCATAAAGAACAGCAGAAAAGACGACAGCCTGTACAATTCTGATCTTTGTTCTCAGATACACATCATTACATAAGAAGATCTTTTCAGGCTCTTTCATCCTTGTTCTGCAGAGCGCCAATCTCTGTCGTATTTCCCAACTGCAGGATTCTTTTCCATCGGTGGTAAAGTTAGCAGTCTTTCCTGTTGTCTCCACACTGAAGTGAAGTCCCATGTTTTAACTCTTTACCTTTGTAAGGGACTTCAGGTCTTCTTGATTTTTCCCTTCGAGTGTCATGTCATCCTCATTTCAAAGGTTACTGATTTTTGTTTCTTGAATCCTTGACCATCTTCCTCCCTCCAGTCCTATTTCTTTATTTATTTTATTATTATTTTTTAATAATATACTCAGCATACAGGTTGATGATAGGATACAACCCTGCTTTACTCCTTTGCCAACAAGGAACCAGTCTGTTTGTTCATTTTCTTCTAAGACTGTGGCTTGTTGATCAGTGAAGAGGTTCCTCATTAAAAGAACAAGGCTAGCAACATTAAAACTGAAGCGATTTAACTATCAGCTCAGCCTATAAATCAGACATTAATTACATGACAAAAAAAAAGATTTGCCCTAACAGTACGACCTTTCAAATTCAAATTGCTTTCGATACAGGCAGGTCCTAAACTGTCCAGTGCTGAGTCCCTCACTGTAGATTGACACTAGTGCGCTCAATGAACACATAATCCAGAGACAAAGTCATTTGATGTCTCTAATTCTGCTCTACACCAAGAAAGTGAGTTTGCATAGGTTGGGCATTACAGCGTTTTATACAAGGAGTTCTACTAACGGAGGTGCCAGCAACTTTGGAGTTGACATTTTATACACAAGACATCAAAACAAGAACATCACAATAATGTGTCGAACGCAGTCCGTGAGCAGTGCTTTAATTCTGAACAGAGAAAACGGTTTCTTACTGAAACGCTCAGGTGTGATCTCTCTGTTCTTATAGAACCAGGAGACCGCCGGGACAGGTGAACTGATGACATCACACACGACTTCAGCGTCCTCCCCCTGCCGAAACTCCTGAGGCGTCTTCACCTCCCGGAACGTCAGCTTCTCTGAGTGACCAAAACAGATGGCATTCATTACACATGAGATTTGGTGCCCAGCCTTTTTATACAATTTATCTGCCTTGTGGAGATTCTGGCCACAAACCCATTCCATTTATTAGCATCTATTCCATACAAATGAACCTTCAATTGTACATCTCACCTTAAGATCACGTGTGATAAGCAGCCGATTCACACTTTAGTTTTTACTGTTTTTAAATAAAATGTGACTCTAGAGGAGAAGGAATGAATTGAACTTCTGATTTAAGTTGGTGTAATAATTTTATTCCAAGTAGAGATGGAACAATACCATTTATTCTTTTGAGTTATTCTGAGTATCTGCCAGTCCGCTCATAAACAACAGCTAACTGCCTCAGCCACTCCTTGTTTTTCTGTTCTATGTGTCTATGTGTCATTTTTCTACATGCATAATCTCTACTGGGATATAATCCTGATACTCAAAACACATGAAGTGGTGTAAAAAGGGTCTGTGAGAATTTGTGCTATTACAGGCTACATTTGTTAAAGGACTGGATCTGATTCATTCCTTTTTCCCTCTGATACCTACACCTGCATTTTCAGCTGGTATTGTTAATACTGACACTTGCTAGTTGTTCAGTGCCACCGGACGTTTTAAGTAATTCTGAAATATAGTGATTGTAGGTTGGGAGACGACCTAACTAATTTCAGCAGTTCCTCATGTGTCATCCTGGGATCCATTGTCCACTCAGACCAGTAAAGATATACGTTCAGTTCTCTGCAGATCTTTAACATCTCGAGTTGTTGTAAACTTCTTAATTATTTCCCTGATAGTGGAAACCATATAAATGGGAATATACTTTAGTAAGATTTCACTCATAAGAATTTCTAGGGGTGCTGACAAATTTGGAACACACAGATTTATGCAAAAAAAATTTTTTATTGACAAGACATAGCTTTCTTTTAACCATTATACCTTCAACAGAGGCTACATTTTAATAATATTTTGAATGAAAGATAAAAAGCATTTTGCTTATGATTTCCAGGGGTGCCAATATTTGTGGAGGGAACAATATATGATATTGAATATGCTATGGATATACTCTCTATAAACTGATCCTTTGTCCACTGGTGTATTACCTGTTAGCCATATTAGCCTTATAGCTTCAGTGTCAAGTCAAACCAAGTGGAAAATCAAACACAAGGTCCTTCCACACTGTGGCGTATTCACAAATATCGCTGAGGGATTTAGAGCTAACTGCGCATTTTACACGAGGGTGAGGCTCAACATGATATTATTGGTTAATATTATTTTACCCTACCTGCTGTCGCACAGTGATGTACTCAAAACTCAGTTTTCCAAGTGTGCAAAAGACATGCATCACAATCAAGATTATGAGAAATCAAGCCTTTTGTGTTTTAAATTATAACGCAGGATTCAACATTAACAAATGCCCGAATAGTAAAACATTAATGTGGGATAGCAGCGTTAAAAATCACTTGCCCAGTCAGCAAGCTGGCGTTCGGCCATAAGGTACGTTTGATAGTGAATAGCCAATCACATGAATTAACGACGTTGAAGTCGTCAATTTTGATGTCAGGTTGACATTAAACTCTTGAATGCAGAACTTCTTTAGATATATACTTGAAAAATCAGACCCAGCACCAATTAGCCCTGCTCTAAGGACTCTGCATAGACTATTCTATGACTTAGAAGATAAGAAAGGGGCCACAACAAGGACTGTGTCATTTAATCAGGTTATAGGCCATCATAATTGAGGTAGTAAGCTGCTTGTGTATTAAGTGATTAGGGGTGAGCTTCCTAGAAGCATTTGGCATCACATTAACTCTTACACAGAGACAGCTCAAAATTCTAATTTGGACTGTAGGCTGGAGCTTTAGGAACACTAAATCTTTTGTTAACCACATATCAATCCTCTCTATCTGTAGAATATGGTCAATTAACACAGGCAGCATTTCAATATATTTCCCTGCTTGGAAAAGAACACAAGACTTGTTCTCTAGAAATATCATTATAATAGAAGCCAAAGGGCAGGTAATGTAGCAAAGCTTTCTGTTCTTTTATAAAGCACAAAATTATCATCCGTGGTAGTGGACCATACCCTATACATGCAACAGATAGAGCTGCTGGAGTACTTCTTGCAAGCCAATAAAGGATTCCTGTAAAAGAGCCAAATCACATTATTGTTATATAATAAAATATATGATATAAATTATATCAGAGCTAGAAATAAAAATAGAGCATTGTTGGCATGAAGTGTCATCTGGAATGACAGCCCACTGGTGACTCAGAGACACATCATGCTGGACATTGGACCGTCTGACTCATGCCATAAAAGGTCAGTATAAAAAAGAAACTTTAGTTTGTCCAAACATGAACTTACGATAGATTTCCAGCACCACTGTAGCCTCCTGAGTCTGTCCTTTGGCATCCACAGCCTGGCACCTGTATATACCAGCATCCTCAATGATGGCATTGTAGATGGTTAGTCTGGAGCGGACCCCCTCCGTGTGCAAGACTACCCTCTGGTTGGAAATTATGCGCTCGCCTTGAGGGTTGAACCAGTTCAAACTGATTGGCTCCCCAATGACTGGAAAAGAAAAAAAAAAAACAAAAACACTGTATAAAGTCAAATTAATCAAAGAAGCACTGAGGCACCAAAGTTAGTTATACCATTGGCTAGTATTGTTTGAAACTAGTGCTTTATATTATCAAATCTATCAGTATTTAATTTGTCTACTCTTTACTTTAAAGGACTCTACTGCCACTTTATCTCTTCCATTTGTCTAGTCTTGAAACCAACAAGTTACAGCTGTGTCCTCTCAAGAAAGCTATCATCAAAGGCGCCACTGACATTATGTTGCCTGTCAGAGACACGAACATCCACACAAGAATATTCACACAACTGCCTCAAACATCTTAACTGTGAGATCTCACACATTTAATAATAAAAAACAGGACAAAGTAAATAGATTCATTAAAAATTTTGAGCTCCATTCTTGCTTCACATCTAAAAACATCTACAGGTATTTCTTCCTATCCTTCCACTGAGTCTGAAACGATGTATACCTGTCAATAAGCCCCTACTGAGAAACAGAAATCGACAAAAAACTTTAATTGGGATTACCAGAAAACTTCTAAGACAGAACTTTGGAAGTTTTATTTAATTACAAATATCCAAAATACCAATATCATTACCATGTACACTTTTCAGTCAACTAATTAACAGCACTATTTAACAGTATGATAGGAAAAGCTAAAGGCCCTGTGGCTTGACAGCTTCAAAATTCAAACACGCACACATATGCAGAGTCCTCTGTGAACACCACACGATCTGGCTTTGTGTTTCAAATAAAAAAAAAGGAGGCTGACAAGAAGTCAAAATTGTCCTCTGATCATGGGGAGATGTGGTGCCCGCAAAGTAAGCAAAACAAGTACCCACACACACACACACACACACACACACACACACACACACACACACACAGGAAATGACTCGGTTACTCTAGCCAGGTAGTGCAGTCCACTTCCAGCTACCTCATATCTGGTACTCGCCATAATTTGCAATTCCTCTTTAACTCTGACAGCCAGCGCTTTTAATTAGAGCCCACAAGGAGAATTAGAGAGCACCATATGCAAACTCCAGGTGTGCTCCTCTGTAAATGCTGTCCTGCTGGAAGGTCATAAAAGCACCAGCTCTTTCCTCCTTGGCCTCTGAAATCAGAGGGGACTGGAGCCCGTGCATCTCCCTCAGAGAGAGCTGCGGAGGTGGGAAGCATGCTGCGGCCTCAGCATGCCCAAAGAACCGGCAGGAACCAAGAGGGAAGATGAAGATAAGCGAGACCAGGCTGGGTGAGCTGGCAGAGGAATTGCTAAGGACCGCAGGGGGGATGTGTGTGCGTTAGAGGGGCCAGGAGGGAGGAGATCAAGCCAAGGCAGGATCGACAGGGGAGAACAGGTGGGGGGGACATGGCGTTAATGGAGTTACAAGCCCAAGGGGTCCTAGCGTTAGCTTGGTAGAGCTGTGCCAATACTGCGATTAGTTGCTTAATAGCAATTCTAATTTTCATACTTACATTAAACCTTTGCATTTAAAATGATTGTTATCCATGTATTTATTCTGCATCTCTATGACATATTGCGTTTACAATATCAGCTTTTAGAGCTAACTTTGTCACATTCATGTGCTTGTAATAACCACAAAGTACACATGTGACAAATTAAAGGTAAAAACCATCCATCCATCCATTTTCTAAGCCGCTTCTCCATCAGGGTCGCCTGGCGGGGGGGGGGGGGGGGGGGGTTTAGGGGGCGGGTGCTGGAGCCTATCCCAGCAGTCTTCGGGCAGAAGGCAGGATGCACCTTGGACAGGTCGCCAGTCCATCGCAGGGCAGACAGACAGACACAGACAAATCAGGGGTAATTTAGTGCAACTGACTGCATGTCTTTGGACTGTGGGAGGAAACCGGAGAACCCGGAGGAAACCCACGCAGACCTGGGGAGAACATACAAACTCCAACATAAAAACCAACATAAATTAATTTATGTTTTCACAACTCCTAAAGCTCAGACCAGAGTTTGGGTTTTTGTGATGCTCTATCTTTTTCTTTGGAATCACTGCAAATAACGGTATCTTGGTAAGGGAAAACATCTTAAATCTAGTCAATATAGCTAATATTTCTCATTTTAATTTCGTTAAGTGAAATCATGTCACAACACTGGCAGATAACACTGCTTTTTTCAAAGCTTAAAACAAGTAAAAATATCTGCCCATACATTGTTGAAGTATATTAATAAAGCAATGAAATGATAACATCGCAGTAACGCAGGACCTCAAGTGGCTACTTGCTTTTATATTTTTTATATCTTTTGTTTTAATGTCAGCCAACAAAAAATATGAAAAAATACACATTTCTCAGAAAATAATTTGAATTATTATTAATAACAATTGACATAAACAAGTATTCTGCCAAGAAATGTAGTTGCTTTAGAGTTTGGTATCATTGCCAAATGACTGCTGGACTGCTGAATGAGAAAAACGTTTGGTCGCCCATCACTGGTCAATAAATGATGTTTTCTTTATTCTTTTGTTGTATAACAATGAACATATGATAACAGCACTAATTAATGCAAAAAAACGTTTGCTTTAAAAGTACTTTTTGGTCACCAAATTACCACCAAGTGTTTCATAGCACCAATCCAACGTCACCCCTCTCCTCACAGTGGGGCTGAATCTCAAGTGCTCGCTACATAAATTAGAGCAATACATTTTAAATACTGGATCCTGCACCCCAACTGTACATCATATAGCTACAAATAGTCATTTATAATGTAGCCACATCCACACTCGATAAACGATGCACTATTCATCTGCAGAGGCTAGATGCTGCTTGTGACTGAAACACAGACATTTGAAGCGTGTGCGCCATTCAAGTGACATTCTTTAGACTTTCACACTATCATTTTGCAGTGAGTCATATTGTATGTTAATTCAAGTCTGTGGTATTAATGATAGAGATGTTTAGACTGTTAGCTATCTTTTAGTCTGTTAGCTTTCAAGATGATTCAAAGATTAGTCCATTTACAGCATAAGGTTTTTCTGTGCTGTGGTGCAGTAATACAGAGTTCAGTTGTAGTGAATCAGATTTTAAGTATAAATCATTTTATGATATTCTTTCAACAAATGCAAAAAGATGCTTTGATTTAGCATTTTTAGTGAGAACTAGAGTGCACCAAGTAATACATGTAAGACATGGCTGTTTTTGCATTCTTTGAAACTGAATTTGGCAGGGATACGAGTAAATTTCACATCCCTCTCCATTATATGACCTACATTTTGTGTTATCTATCAGTATCTTATGATGGCATAAAATCCAGATCTATCCTTGAGCAAATGAATAATCTTATCCATTACGTTCCAAGAAAAGAATGACGTTTAAGGTCTACATGCCTGACAATAAGATTAATACAAATCAACATTATTTGATCTCTGCTTCTTTATGCCTGATTGTTTTAATTGTGCATCACTTTGAATTCCATCGATCCGGTTGCCAAAATCTGGGCCAAAGTATTGAAAATACTTTCTGCAGTCCATGTGACAAAACACCTCGCTATTGCTCATCTATCATTATTAGCAGCAGCTCATGCTGCATGAACAGTGCGAGCATCTGTAAGAGTTAAATGTTAAAACAGATGAATTACACTGGCTGTACGGCACTGATGTGCTGCTAGAAGACTCTGATTATCCGATTCCTTCAATTGGTGCGGACCATTCTCACAATGCAATTCTACCAACAGCAAACTGGGCCACATTTCGATTCACAAGCAGGCTGCGATTTTTGATGAACCATGGTTCCTGGTAAAGGGCTCACACGTAAAAATGGACCAAAGAAAATGTTGGGTTGATTCCCACCAAATAATATAAGCGCGAAAGCTCCCTGACTTAAGTGTTGAGCCACCACAAGCATCCAGAACAGCTTCACTGCACCTTGGCAGAGGTAATACTTGTCTCTGGAACTGTACAGGAGGGACACAACCCCATTCATCCAAAAGATACTCCTTCAATTGGTATAATGGTGGTGGAGAGCTTTGTCTAACTTATTGGTCCAAAATCTTCCATGGGTGCTCAGTTCTAAACTCTGATGAGATCTGGTGACCGGATGATCCACATCGTTTCCTTAGTCACCGAACCATTCCGTATCACCTTGTGCCCTGT